>NC_140943.1:152476040-152918540 GCF_014529385.1 Adiantum capillus-veneris
CTTCCAAAAGTGCATCAAACTCGCACACAATGAGACAACAGAAAATATGGAATTTCTGTATACAATCAGTCTGAGCTGAATATCAGCAAAACGGTGAAGAATTTGCAAAAAGTTTCTTCTGCAAAGTTGTAGACCACGTCGAAACGGATGGGCACAAGGGACAAAATTCTCAGATCTGCATTCTACAAGGAGAAAAACGAATCTGAAAACAGTGCTGCTACGCACACAGTTTTAGGGCAGCACCTTCACTTACACACAATCTTCCACACTCTTTTCTGAGCTTTCACAAGAGCATACATCACTCTCAACTGAGCTCACAAGCTCCCATTGCATTCTCACAGCAAGTCTTCTGCTTTCTTAATCTCTCTACCATCGAGAGAGAGCGAGCTATCGCCTCGAAGCTCTCAAAGCCGTCGTGCTCTCCGCGGTCACCATAGCTCTGATACCAATTGAAGGGGATCGGGGAGCACCACAGACGGAGAGTGAGAGAAAGAGAAGGAGACACACACACAATGTGGGTGGGGAGACTCAAAAGAGTGAGCAGCCCCCTATACACTTATGCTATGTATAAGGTATACAAGTCAGTGGGCGCCCAGACTCTGGGCGGTCGGGCAAGGCACAGACGCCTATACCCCAACACCTTGCCCAAGCAATACCTCTTTGTAATCAATGAAAAGGTTGTTCATTCTAAGGGCTTTCTGTGTGAGTACATTGCGTTTTCGTGATGTATTTTTGTAAAAACTTGTAATAACTAATGCGGATTTTTCTCCCATTAATGAATACGGTGTTTTGAATCTCGTCTCTGAGCATACTTGTTCATTTTCAATTTATTCAAGATTTTGATTGAAATGTGCAATTTCATTGATTTGGAACGCAAATGTATCTTTTGATGCTTTGTCGTATGATTTTGTTAAAAACTATAGTGTTAAGCTACTTTGACGTAGTGCTTTTTAAATAGTGACTCACTGCTGTTAATAATCGTGATTTTTGTACTTGACCTAAAGTGAGATTTGAGACCATAAGCATGTGTGCTTAGGTCTTATAAACATGTCCTAGAAGTTTCCTAATGTTTGCATGTAGTTTGATGCTGTAACGGTTGTGATTTGTTTGCCGATGAGCGACTAGCTTTTGGTGATTTATGTCATTTGAGTGTAGCCTGTGTTAGATGCGAGTTGTTTGTTGTTTCCAAGAGATTGACAATCTCTTGTAGCCTCTATGCACTAGTCGAGTGAGCTTCCTTCCATGGATTGACAATTATATTTGTGGTTCTCGCTATGTCTGCAATAAGATAGGAGTGAGGTTAGACACCCGTCCCACATTTGACACCGCTACCGGGGATCGAAGAGACCTAAACTAGGAAAAAACACGAGGCTATCATGAAGTTATCCTTTAACTTCCTCTAGGATCACCTAGAGTCAAAACTTGCTTCTTAAAAACCGCATAGCTTAAGATTGTTGTCGTTTGCTCTGTAGAGGTAGCTTGGAAGTAGGGTGTACTTGCTAAGTACCTTTTAGGACTGTAGGATTGTAGAATTAGATTATAATTTTGAGAATGGTTGATGGACGAGACAAGAATTAAGATCAAGACTCATAAAACCATAAAAAACAAGAAAACGAGTGTTTGTGGACACTTTCCACAACCCCATTGTAGTAGAATCTAGGAGTAGGATAAGTAGAATCCGAGGTGGATCTCAGAACATTGCTCTCTCCAAAAGAATCAATTGTGAATTGTTTATGTGAAGTTGCAGAATTTCAGGTCTACGGCTATAAATAGCACCAGAAGACTGTCCACCATTGAATCCAACTGGAGAGTATGCTTTATAAGTTGTATGAACCAGTAGGTAAGCCTAAGGACACATTTAAGGTAAAATTTCAAGAGTTTGCAAAAAATCAGATTATTTACTTTTTCTTGATATTTTAAGCCAAATTAAGTTTTGACTTGACTTAGAGACTTAAAATAGCTCATAAAAAGACTGTCCACACTGAAAAAGTTGAAAAAAGTGCTCATTTTAGGCCTAGTGTAAATAATCACGATTATTTACTTTCAACTCAAAAGTGGCCAAGGTTGATACCAGAGATTCTATGCATGTGTACACACATCTTTTGTAAAGGCCCATAGAATTTGGATCATCAAACTGACCAAAAACTTGGTAAAAGTTGAATTCTGTACTGATTGTCAAGAACTTGAGTGTAAATTGGGAAAACTTTGTTCAAACTCAATGAAACTTGACTCATAGGCTTATATTGAAGTGTTAAAACAAGTGTACATGCTTAGATGACCAAAAAGATGCAAAAATTTACCAGAAGTAAATAATCGCGATTATTTACATCTGTGACATTTTTCAACTTTTTTTACCAACCCAGCATACAAGTGGTTTTAGCATGTTATATTAAGTCCACAAATCAAATTTGGTAAGATTTGGATCATTGAAGTGAAAATTGTGGCCAAATTTGCAAAGTCAGTCTGCAGACACAAGACTGTTTACCATTTGAACATGAATTATCCAAACTTGATGAAACTTGGCTAGGGAGTTTAAGTTGAGCTGCTTAACCAATCTGTGTCAAGATTGTGGCAAAAACTTGCATAAAAATAGTAGAAGTTATTTACATCTGTTACAAAATTGGACATTTTTGTACATTTGAGTATACCACAAGGTCAAGCATATCAAGTAGACCACACAAATTAAATTTGGTAAAATTGTGATCACAAAAGTGAGATTTAAGCCAGATTGAAAACTGAGTCTGCGGACACGAAACAGTTGATAACTTGAACAAATTTTGTTCAACCTCAGTCAAACTTGTCCACGGACCTTAACAAGTTGCATACTTGGCAAATCAAGCCAAAAAGTGTAAAAATTTGAGAAAAATAAATCATCGTGATTATTTACTTTTGATACATAGAGACACCATTTTAAACTTTTGAGCTTATACAGTGTTGGACCAACATAATACAAGGCCACTGGGCAATTTTGGGTTCAATTAGATCCAAATTAGTACATGTCACTCAATTTCCAGGTTGCAAATTAGCCTTTGGCTTTTTGCAAAAGTAGAATATGAAAGTCTCAATTGTTGACTCACTTAGCTCAATTCTAAGAGATACACATAGACTAGTCACAATAGCTAGCAAAAATTGTACAATCTCTGTGAAAGAATAGCTAACTTGATAAAAACCGATACAGGAATAAGGTTGCAGACAAGGAATTGAAAGCTTGATAGGAGTTGCAATCACGTTAATTGGAAGAAGCTGATACAAGTCAATCCAACGGTAGGTACTCTATCCAGGGCTTCACAAGTCTATATGAACCTTAGATCTGGTTGTATACTAGCAAACCAAGGCATATTTGGAGAGACTACTAGCAGAGTATCCACTGAAGAGTATGTGAATCAAGGCAAGCACTTGGACGCTATCTTTGAAGAAGTCTCAGACAATTTTTTAGAATCAACCTCTGAAATGTCTTCCTATTCGACTCATTCAAAAACCGAAACGACAGTGCGGTATAAGCATATACTCACCCTTTAAAAGACTAATCGTCGTGGAGCTCAGGTTTACCTGGATCCTAATGAAGAGTATGCTATTCACATTGATGACTATGACATAGAGTTTGAAGAGGAAATCATGGCAAACAAACAAGGAAAAATGTATTTGGATAAAAATAGAACTCAGTATTTACAAGTTGAAAACCCTGACGTGATAGACAAATGGGGGTTAGAAGTAAATACCTAGTAATTCCAGGTATGGCAGCAAAAGAAGGACCATCGAGTTTAGAATTTGAGGGATACGATCAAGTTGATTTGAAGCCTTTGAAACGGCTTAGTACAAATAATCCTAGGATCGGAGTCTATTGTTGGGAGAATAGAAATGTCAAAGATCTTCTATGGACTTCTCATGCCAAATCAGGACAGTTAACATCCATGAAGATCATCTATATCTTCAAAATCAAAGACAAAGATTCGGAGGATCTACCAACCTACCTATTTAAGGATTGTTATAGCAATAACTTTGTTATGATGAGTCCTGAGGAGGTGGAAAAAACCAAATACAAAGGGTACTCCATAAGGGATTGGATATTGGGCCAAGGACCAGAACCTATTCCAAGAGATGAACTCTGCGAGAGATCTTTGAGAGTAATGTTCAAAAGCGAGAAACTACCTCATCACAAAGAAAACCGGGTGACACTAAAGCCAATCCAGGGCTACTTGAGTCACTATGTTCAACAGACTGGTTTGAAGGACTCGGAACATGACTAACTGCCAGGAGACCGGGAGTTGAACCAAATAGACGTGTCAGACCAGCTAATTTTCAAAAATGGGTCAAAAAATATAGTGGATCTGGGATCCATATGACCACTTAGCAAGCTTTAAGCAAGTTCTAAGAGCAGAATGCATATTTGATTTCCATACTCAATTCGAGGGATTTGGAATGACATTAGAAGCAAATGCACTAACATGGTTCCAAAACATTCCACCAAGGTCAATCATGGACTTAAGCACATTAGCTCAAGGATTTGTACCTGCATGTGCCAAAACGGGGATCAAACATAATATTGTAGCTCAAATCTATAACTTCAAACAGAAACAAGGTGAGTCTATTAGGAATTGTGCAACTAGGAATGAAACAATACATTGCAAGAAAGACTAGTATCATTGTTTCTAGAGGGACTGCTAAAAAAAGAACTTCATGCTATATTGTATAGTAAGAAGCATGTGACCTTAGAAGAGTGTGTGTCAGATGTTATTGACTTATGAGAAAATTGTGATATTTTCAATGAAGAAGATGTCCCTAAGGATAATCAAAGCGAGAAAACAACATCCACCAAACCAGCAATAGTGGGAATGGCTGTTGTAGCACCGCTTACATCCATAAAAGACATGCTCAAAAGGATGAATGAAATGATGAATAACAAGCAAAAAACACCTATGAGGGGACCAGGGCAATGGATACCTCAACAGGGACAACCAATTAGGCCGAAAAGATGGTGTGCAATCGATGGAAAATGGACCAACCATGACACCAATGAGTGCTATTACCGATCGAAGTATGATGGAAATGTTCAATACGTGTCTATGAGACCACAAGGACAATCCATGTATAGATATCAGCCTAATATGGCCCCAGCTCAAAGACCACAGATGGGTATGGAAAGACCTCAACCCGTGTTGGGTCAACAACATCTATATACGGGACATAATGCAGTGCCTGTAAAGTACATGCATTGAGAGGGAATCATAGATGAAAAAGCTCTAGTGCCTGTTACACCCTATGCTGAGCCTAGTCCATCTACAGTAATGATAGAAGGAGATTGGTATAATTCACATCCCCCACCAATGGAAGACCTTGTGACTTATACTACACCAGAGCTTGCACCGATGTACTATATAGCTAATCAAGGTGTTAGACCTCCGATGGTAAGACCCATGATTAAACCAAGAACTAGGAGTTTGTTGGGTTAAAGGCCCGTGTGCCCGGCTGCCCGTTGTTCAGCCGCCCATGTACAACCATTCATTTACTCATTCATAATAACTATACTCATAACTACACATTGTAGTGTGAGTACCGCCCCGCCACACACTGTGTCTATCTCCTTCTTCGTGTTGGCTCTCTGTGTGTGTGCTCTCCGATCCCAACAAGTGGTATCAGAGCTTGGTAGTGAGAGCATTGAGAGCTTCATCATCATTGTTGAGTGTGTTGAAACTTGCTGCTGTTTCATTGCCGTTTTTCGGTTTCGCGCACGTGCGCATTTCTAAAGAGCAGAAGGTTTTTCTGAGCTTGGCATTGGAAGGTTCAGCACTCCGCGAGTATTTTCACCAGGCGTCCAGGTGTTTAACCCCCCTTTCGGAGCCATTCGTGCCATCAGAAATCCCATCCGAGCTACAGACTAGGAGCTGCGTTTTTCAGCTCTCTTTGGTAGTTTTCTGCTGCCAGAGCTTCCATAGCCATTACAGGTGCCATTGTTGTAGTGTCTTCCACTTACATGAGCCCACAGCTCATTTGAGAGTGTGTAGCCTCTTCTTGGAGTGGCCTCATACACACAGAAAGAGTGGGAGTTTTGGCGACATTGTCTTCTTCGACTACAGGTACAGGTACAGGTACAGGTACGGGTACAGGTTACAGGTTACAGGGAGCTTTGGATACAGGTCTCTTCTGTGGTTGCAAAACATGTATTTTGACTGTGGGACAGCCATGTGTATGGTTGTGGTTTGAGTGGGAGCTTCTACTCTTCTCGGCAGTCTGTTTATGCGTGTTCTTGAGCTACAGGTTTACATCATCTATGTATGTTGATGGATGTGGATATGGCAGTTTGACAGACACTCTTTATGCATGATATTGTGGAGATTTGGTTCACTTATACATAGAGCGGGTTTGCTCTTGCTTGCAGTGTTGCGGTTTGAGTACGGATAGGTACTTGGTTGACAGTAGAGATTGGACTTCGTTGAGCTTGTGCATTGGTTATATGCTCACTTGGATCCATTTATGCTCACGGATTTGTGTAAGCTTGGTCAGCTTATGTCTCTATTGTGGTTATTCAGACATGGAGTATGTTTATGCCTCTATGACAGCTCATTGTTGATGCATTTTGTGGCACGGTTTGCCTAGGCCGGTTGAATTACAGGTGTCACGGGTTTATGCATTTGTTTGTGGATTTCTACGTACGTTTTTTTGACCATATTATGGGCTGATTTATACTCTATGCGTTTGCTCTTTGATTGAGCAGTAGGTGTTGTCAGATTTGCAACACTACTTTGTTGTGGTAGTTTGTTGGTTGGTTACAGGTTTCTCATTGTTGCATTCTTGTTGTAATGGGCACTAAAGAGGACACAGTTTTCAATATTGAGAAGTTGGATGGTGCTAACTTCTCATATTGGAAAGATCAGATTTGGGATGTCTTGGTGCAGAAGAAACAGATTCGACCTCTAAAGTTGCAGGGAGTTAAGCCAGAGAACATGGAGAGGGATGATTGGGAGGAGTTGGATGAGATGTGCAGGTCTACCATTAGGCTTTCCCTTTCAAAGTCTGTTTATTACAATGTGAAAGATGCACAGGGTGGAGCTTATGAGCTATGGCAGCGGATTTGCGATATGTATGATAAGCATTCGGCTGCTTCTATGGTGTATTGGATTAAAAAGCTTATTGATTTGCGAATGGAGGAAGGTGCTTCCATGAATGCGCATTTGAATGAGTTCAATACAATTTTCAGCCAACTTGCTACGCAGGAAATTACGTTTGAGGAAAATGTAAAAGCTATGTTTTTACTTGTCACGTTGCCTGAGTCATGGGACACATTTAGGACAGCCATAAGTAACTCGGTTCCTGCGAATGAGTTGACAAGTACTAATGTGGAGTCTAGTCTTCTCACGGAAGAGATTAATCGAAAGAATAATGCAGGTAGTAAGTCTTCTAGTGCAATGGTTGTCAGAGGCAGGACTATGGACAAGTATAAGTCCAACAGGGGTAAATCTAGAAGCAAGTCCCGTGCAGGCACAAGTAAAAAGGATGTGGAATGTTTTCATTGTGGTAGAAAAGGCCATTTCAAAAAGGATTGCTACAAGTGGAAAAGGGAAAATGGAGATGGTAAGAAGAAAGACCATGATGCTAAGGACAAGCCTAAATCCAATGTCAAGATTGAGGAGTTAAATGCAACACAGGGAGAGTGTAGCTCTCAAGATGACCATGTATGTGCTCCGACTAGTGCTACTAGTGAAGAGCTTGGTGATGTGTTGCTTGCATCCTATTTTGATGACGCTTTTCTTCTCACTCATGAGCGTAGTATGCCTATGGATTGGGTCATTGACAGTGGTGCTTCTTTTCACGTTACGCCTCATAGGTCGTGGTTTCATGACTATGATGCTTCGAGCACAGGTACTGTCAGGATTGCCGATGGGCGTTCTATGCAGATTCATGGCATTGGGGATATTCATTTGGCTATGCCAAACTCTACTACGTTTGTCTTGCAGCGTGTGCGTCATGTGCCAGCTCTTGCAAAAAGCTTGATTAGTGTGGGTCAGTTGGATTCACTTGGTTTCAATGTATCTTTTGGTGATGGAGGTTGGAAGATCACTAAGGGCAGCCTTGTTTTGGTTAAAGGTGCTAAGAGGAATACGATGTATTCCCTTTGTGTAGCTAGTGTGGCTGATCACATTGTG
Organism: Adiantum capillus-veneris; assembly: GCF_014529385.1. NCBI lineage: Eukaryota > Viridiplantae > Streptophyta > Polypodiopsida > Polypodiales > Pteridaceae > Adiantum > Adiantum capillus-veneris. The sequence continues at coordinate 152,484,182 of NC_140943.1, forward strand.
GGGATCACTGAGCAACCTCCTGCTTCTTTATGGCATCAGCGTTTGGGGCATATGTCACTAAAAGGTTTGAAGTTGTTGGCACGTGCGGATTACATTCCCATTTCAGATTTTGGTGGTTTTGAGTTTTGTGAGCATTGCCTTTATGGTCGACATGCTCGATCTTCTCATAAGAAAAGTGTTCCACACAGATCTTTTGAAAAGCTAGCTTTGGTGCATAGTGATGTATGTGGGCCGATGCCCAATGCTTCTCTTGGAGGTGCTATGTACTTTGTTACGTTCATTGATGATGCTAGCAGGAAGGTATGGGCATACCCCATTCGTAAGAAGGATATGGTGTTTGATATATTTAAGCAATGGTTGGCTCTTGTTGAGAACCAATCAGGTTGTAAGTTGAAGTGCTTACGTACGGACAATGGGGGTGAATTTATGTCTCATGCTTTCACAACATTATGTGTTGAGAACGTATACGACGCGAGCTTAGTGCTCCCTATACACCTCCTCAAAATGGTGTGGCAGAGCGCATGAACAGGACTATACAGGAAAAAGTCCGTAGTATGCTTTCTATGGCTGGTTTGTCAAATGGATTTTGGGCTGAAGCTGTTGCCACTTCTGTGCATTTGATAAATCGTTCACCTAGTGTTCCTTTGGGCTTCAAAGTGCCTGAAGAGGTATGGACAGGTTTGACACCTTCGTATGGTCACCTTTGTGTTTTTGGCTGTGAAGCTTATGTACATGTACCTAAGGCAAAACGCAGCAAATTGGATCCAAAGAGCAAGAGATGTATCTTCTTGGGTTATGGTAGCTCTGGTGAGATGGGTTATCGATTGTGGGATCCTATTGACAGGAAGATTTTGCGCAGCCATGATGTTGTTTTTCATGAGGACTCTATGTATAGAGCATCACCGCGAACGGTTGAGGTTCGGCGTGTGATATTTGAGGAGGATGGACATCGGTATGATGGTCCCATGGCTGCTCGTGGGCAGCCCATTGACCCTCAAGTGGGAGATCAGCCCTTGTTGGGAGATCATGTAGATGTGGGACAGCCAGATGCATCTCCTGCACAGTCTTTGAGGCGTTCAGAGCGGCGTGGAAGACAGCCTCAGCGTTTTGTGCCTTCTATGGATTATGTATTGTTGACTGATTTCGGGGAGCCATCATGTTATGATGAGGCCATGTCTAGTGTTGACAAGCTCAAGTGGGAGCAGGCTATGCAGTCAGAGATGGATTCGTTGATCCAAAATGAAACGTGGGAGCTTACTCCTTTGCCAAAGGGTAAGAAGGCACTACCATGCAAGTGGGTTTACAAGATAAAACTGTGTTCAATGGATGCAAAGCCTAGGTACAAAGCAAGGCTTGTGGCTAAAGGATTCAAGCAACAGAAGGGCATTGATTTTGACAAGATCTTCTCCCCAGTGGTGAAGATGTCTACTTTGCGTATGTTGTTTGCTTTGGTAGCTACAGAAGACATGGAGTTGAAGCAAATGGATGTAAAAACAGCTTTCTTACATCCGGACTTGCACGAGGATTTGTACATGGACCAACCAAGTGGGTTTGTTATTCATGGTTCAAAGAAGATGGTATGCCGGCTTCTTAAGACCTTGTATGGGCTGAAGCAATCATCTCGTGAATGGTATCGTAAGTTTGATGCATTCATGAGTTCATTGGGCTATGTACGCAGTTATGAGGACCCATGCCTCTATACTCGCAAGGCTGCAGATGGTAGTCTTATTGTTTTGGTTTTGTATGTGGATGACATGCTGATCGCAGGGAAGTGTATTTCTGATGTGGATGCCTTGAAACATAGGCTACATGAGACCTTTTCCATGAAGGATCTTGGGGATGCCAGTCATATTTTGGGTATGCGGATCACTCGTGATCGTTCTCGCAAGATGCTCTTTCTTAGTCAGAAAGAGTACATTGACAGGGTGCTTGAGCGTTTTCATATGGAAGGGGGGAAGGCCATTAGTACCCCGTTGCCTCCATATGTAAAACTCAGCCATGATGACTGCCCTCAGACAGATTTGGAGACTACAGAGATGTCTCAGATTCCCTATGCGTCAGCTGTTGGTTCCTTGATGTATGCCATGGTGGCTACGCGTCCAGATCTTGCTCATGCAGTTGGTGTGGTTAGCAGGTACATGTCTAACCCGGGCAAGCGTCATTGGGATGCAGTGAGAGGTATTCTCAAATACTTGAGAGGGACTTCAGAGTTGTCCCTATGTTATGGTGAGAAGGATATGTCTGTTTGAGGATATACAGATTCAGACTATGCAGGGTCAGTGGACTCGAGGAAGTCTACTAGCGGCTATGTGTTCACAGTTGCAGGTGGACCGGTTTCGTGGGCATCACGTTTACAGCCATGCGTTGCTTTGAGCACTACAGAGGCTGAATATATGGCTGCCACTGAGGCTGCCAAGGAGGCCGTATGGCTCTCACGACTAGTGGGAGATCTTGGTATGGCTTGTGATGCTCCGATTCTACATTGTGATAGCCAGAGTGCCATAGCATTGGCACGGAATCCTGTCTTCCATGCGAAGACAAAGCACATTGAGGTGAGGTATCACTTCATACGAGAGGTGCTAGAGGACAAGCGCATAGAGCTTGTCAAGGTACACACTTACGATAACCCTGCTGATCTACTCACGAAGTCGTTAGCCTCACAGCGGTTTGCACACTGCAGATCGCTGATGGGTATGGCTTGACTTCTTTTGCTGTACTTTGGCCACTTTAAAGGCACACTGCCTTTAAGTGGGAGATTGTTGGGTTAAAGGCCCGTGTGCCCGGCTGCCCGTTGTTCAGCCGCCCATGTACAGCCATTCATTTACTCATTCATAATAACTATACTCATAACTACACATTGTAGTGTGAGTACCGCCCCGCCACACACTGTGTCTATCTCCTTCTTCGTGTTGGCTCTCTGTGTGTGTGCTCTCCGATCCCAACAGAGTTGTCATAACTGTGGTGCAAATGATCACTGGAAAAATGAACGCCCAAAGCCTGACAAGAACATTAAGCCAGTTGAAGCTTTTAGTATGCAATGTTGCAAAAAGTAAGGACACTTCCCTAAAGATTCTCCAAAAAATCCTTTAAATAAGGGTAAAACAGTAGTGAACGTAGTCCAAGTGATACCTAGTAGCTCATCCGAGAGTGAACCTATTGTTCCAATCAAGGTAATCACTAGAGCCCAAGCTAAGAAAAACAAACATAACTCCTCTGATGATTCGGAGAATACTAAAATTTCCTCTCAAAAGACCAAGAGAAGCAGAAGCAAAAGGTATGAGATGAGTAAACAAAAACAAAGGGCTGAAATCAAGGAGAAAGCAAAGAAACTATTCCACAAAAAAGTGAAAGAAACTGGAAGTGAAATCAAGGAAAACACCGTGAAATCTGGAGGATCAATTTTGATAGATAAAATTTTTGAGCCAATTAATGTAGCCTTGGAAGCTTACCAAGCGGGACTTCAAGCAGGCCAAAACATGGAAAACAAATGGAAAAACTATCCTTCTCCAGATATGGAAGCAACTAAGCTTGAAGCTTATCAACATTTGGTAAGAATTACTCAAGAGATGCTGGAAAAACAAAAACCCAAGCTCGAGAGTATGACAAAACCTGAGGAGCTTGTGGTAGGAACCGATAAAGAGAAATCTGAAGTGGTGGTAGAACCCCACCTTGAAACTAAAGAGCCAGAACTCATAGTGCCTACCAGTGAAGAAGCCTTAGATAGAATTCCATTTGTAGAAGAAGACTTGCCAAGACACTTATGGGAAAAAGTTAGAGAGATTAATGATGGGAGCCTAACTCTGAAGTCAGCTCCTATAGAGGAAGTTTGGTTAGACAATCTACCTCCTGATATGGACATGATGGGAGCCCAACTCTGAAGTCAGCTCCTATAGAGGAAGTTTGGTTAGACAATCTACCTCTTGATATGGACATGGATGTACAATCCTTGTATGGGGATTGAGGCTCTAAAGCTTTAGGAATGTCTAAACCATTGACTTTGAAAACATTACCCTTGTACTTGGAAGATAACGAAGATGAATCCAATGTGTGTAAAACCACTCAGATAAAAAAAGCGAAACAGACCCTAGAGGTAGACAACATCCATTCAACCATGTCTACACCCATTCAATGCACTCTTACTTTAGGAGAACTATTAAAAATCAGACCATATTTATGGAATGATCTATAGAAAACTCTATAGAAGGTGGGGATAATAGGGCTAATCACAAAAAAAATTGGGAAAACTGAAACATGAAATGGATAACAAAGAGATTCAATCCGTTGCAATGAACAAAGTTGGAGAATACTATGAAGGGGAAGAAGGAAACACAACCCTTCCAATGAGATATAGGGATATAGAAACCATGGCAATACTCGATAGTGGAGCAGGCATAGCCATAGCCACGAAAGTAGTATGAGAACCATAGGGGCAACCAGCCATTAGACAAACTCGAATGAAATTGTAATTGGTTGATGGACACATCGAAAGACCCTTAGGACTGCTTGAAAAAGTGATAGTTAATTAATGTGGAATTGATTATCAACACACTTTTGCAATAGTGGACTTTGGAAACAAACTCAATTATGAAATCATTTTGGGAAGACCTTTCATGCGACAAGTACAACTCATCCAGGATAGGGAAAACAATTATCTGTACTTGAAGCAAGTGGGATCAATAACAAGGGTTAATATAAAAGATCATACTTATAGAGATGTCATGAAAATGCCCATACAAGAATTTGACTCAGTCTCTTCGACTGAAACTAAGCTTCCGTCTTGGTTGAGCAAAGACACACCTATTTGGATGTGCGGAGCCTCAGAAAATGGGAGCTTAAAACGAGAAGAATGTATCTTAGAAAGGGATTGCACAGATGAAACCTATGTACCTGAACCCTTTCCAGAGCATTTGTTTGAGCCATTTGAGTGTACTCCAATTATAGCAACAATGAATGTATGTGTAAATACGTTTATGCCTACTTAATTTTGCAATGAGGACGGCTATGACATAATTCTCATACAAATGATCTCAACCCTTCACATTGAAGACGAAATTCAAGAATCCAAGGACTTGATGAAGGCTCCACAAGTCTTTTTAGACCTCTACTATGATGCAACATATGAGTTAGAATAACATTCAGCTACCTCAGATGATTCGAGGTCGGAAAAGGAACATGTGAGAGCTAAACTACTCATGAAAGGAGGGGAGGAAAAGTTTTTTGACTTTCCAAACCAGAAACCGAGAAGACAAAAATGGTATAGAAGAAAAAGAGACACTAGAAACTTGAAATGTAGACCTATGCCGTCAGTCTCCAGTAGAACACTGTTTTCGATACAGATAGATGCACATGATTGTGTCAAGGACAAAATCATTGGTAGATATCCTTTAAACGTAAAGCAGGAAATATTGAAAACAATGAGAAAAACAAGAAACGAAACTCAAGCAAAACCTAAATACTAGGACAAGGATTCAACCATGACACGATTTGAACGAAGAAAGAAGTATCAAGAGTTGAAAAAATCTCTAAAGGAGATATATATAACTGGAATGGAAACCACTTAGGAGGAAGCTAAAGATGTAATGAGTGTTCCATCCTATTACAAGAAATATACTCTCCAAGACCAAAAAATCATTGTCGAACAACCTGTTAGGGAACTACAAAAACAGAGCGAGTCCTACGAAGGACCTGAAAACGCAAAAAGATAGATCTGGCCGAACCAGGAGAAGAGCCTAGACCTTCCTACATTGCAAACAACATGACAAAAGAAGAAGAAGAGCTTTTGTTAAGCTTACTGAAAGAGTACCGAGATATCTTTCCTCGGTCTTATAAGGATATCAAGGTTGTTGATCCAGAAATCTGTCAACATACCATACCTATGAGATGATGCGAAACCAAGCAGACAAAGGCCATACGCTTATAGCGAGACATTTGCCAAGAAGAAAGAAGAGATAGAAAAGCTAAAGGAAGCCGCATTCATTTATGAAATCGAACACACGGATTGGGTGTCTCCAATTATGGTAGTACCCAGGAAAAATGAAAAATTATGTGTGTGTGTGTGTGTGTGTGTGTGAATCTCAAGAAAGTAACTCTCTCTCTCTCTCTCTCTCTCTCTCTCTCTCACACACACACACACACACACACACACACACACACACACACACACACACACACACACACACACACACACACACACACACACTCACACACACAATGCTGCTTCTTTTTCTTGCGGTAAAAAAATGGCTCATGAGATTGTGAATATTTTTCCAAGTATAAAAAAGCTTATTCTTCAAGTCTTTGAAAATCAATTGCTACATGAAGAGATGGGATGGCCATGGGCATGGACATGGCACGTTATTGAAGACCAATATACACATGGACCGGTCGTATCGAGGAATTCGACCGATGGACATATATTTCTTTGTCAAGATTAAGTTCTGTTGGAATTTAGGGTTGCAGAGAAACACACACAGCTTGGAGAAGACGAAGGAAGCTCAAGGCACACAATAGAGAGTGTATTACGTAGTGTGCAATGGAAAGATAGATAGCCCTAGAGTGATGGGCGTATATACAATGCATGGGGGAAAAAACCTCCTAAAGAGGGAAAAAATGCCCCGGCAGTCCTAGTGTGTTCACACACATCACTACCACATGTATATGGTAACAAATCCCCCCTGGAGTGATGCGGTGAACGAGAGCTGGCACATGAGTAAAGGGAAGTGCCATGCCCTGAGGACATGATCAGTCCACAAAGGGGAGTAAGCCCAAAGCTTTGCGGAAAGCTTGAAGCTTCTCACGAGACAATGCCTTTGTGAAAAGATCTGCAAGGTTGTCTTGTGTTGGCACATAAGCCAAGCTGATCTCTCCTGTTGAGAGCCTCTCCCTGACATAGTGGTAATGCACCTCAATGTGCTTTGTGCAAGCATGAAAAACTGGGTTCCTCGCAACTGCCAATGCGCTCTGACTGTCAGTGTAGATATAGTTGGCAGTGTCCTGTCCAACACCCAAATCAGCCATAAGGCGTCTGAGACATACACACTCAACTGTAGCTGTGAAGACTTCCCTGTACTCAGTCTCACAACTCGAAGTGACCACAGTAGGTTTCTTCTTGCTCAACCATGATATACATGAACTGCCAAGCATGAAACAAAAACCACTTGTGGACACTCGCGTGTCAAAACAACCAGCCCAATCTGAGTCCAAAAAACCATGTAAAGTCTGGCGGCAATGATCCCTCCTTGGGATAAAACAAGCCAAGATATAAAGTGCCACTAAGGTAGCGGAAAATCCTCTTGACAGCCTGCCAATGCTTAGACCCTGGGCTATGCATAAATCTGCTGACTGTGAGACTACAAACTAAATATCTAGCGTCGTATTGCATACATAAATGAGGCAGCCAACAGCAGTTTGGTAAAGAGTGACATCAGCAGGATCACCAGCATCATGTAGACTCAACTTCAAACCTGTTTCCATGGGAGTGGCAATAGGTTTGCAATCCTCAAGTCCAAACTTACACAGCAATGTCTCTATGTAACTTTTCTGACATAAGGAAATACCACCATCACACTGCTTAAACTGTATACCCAAGTAATGATGCAACAGCCCCAAATCTTTCATCTTGAAAGTAGCATTCTAATCATCCTTAAATTCAGCAATATGTCTCTCATTTGGTCCAGTGATCAGCAAATCATCGACATAAAGAACCACATTGAGAAGTACATCACCCTCACGCTTTACATATAACATGCTTTCTATTGGACTGTTACAAAAGCCTCATTTAACCAAATGAGTGTCAGCTTTCTCATGCTAAGCACGAGGAGATTGCTTCAACCCATACAAAGCCTTCTTACATCTGCACACTTTGTCCTCTTGGCCTTTTATGACAAAACCGCGAGGCTGCGTTACATAAACTTCCTCAAATATGTCACCATTCAAGAAAGCAGTAACAATGTTTGATTGATGTATATCCCAACCAAAATGAGCTACCAATGCACATAGAAAACGCACAGTAGTCATACGACAAGTGGGAGCAAAAGTCTCTTCATAATCTATGCCTTTTTACTGTGCATAACCCTTTGCAATAAGTCGATCCTTATGGCGATCGATCTCACCATCCGGCTTGCGTTTCAACTTGTAAACCCACTTCATACCAATTGCCTTTTTGCCAGGAGGCAAATCACATAAAGTCCATGTGTCATTTTCTATAAGTGCATCATATTCTGATTGCATGGCAGCCATCCAATTTTTTGAATTCTGTGCTTCATCAAAGGACAGAGGCTCCTCAACATCATGTAAACGAGACACAGCCAAAGCATAACAATCTGATGCATAAGATGCATGGCGAGAGCCTGAACGAGTACGACTAGACAAAGGTGCATCCAATTTACTGTCACGCAAAGTGTGCACCAGCCATTTTGGCATACCTCTAGCCTGCTCATTTTCAGCCCTTTCCTCATCAAGTACATCATGTACATCTACATCAGTAATAGGCTGGTCTACAATATTTTCAGAAACCCCCATAGGCTGTACATTTTCCTCATTGGAACTTACATTTGTATTTCCACCACTGAAAAGAGGCAACAAAGTATCATAAATGTCTTGTGAGCTTACGTTACTGTCTCTAGTACATGACACCAAGGGCTGGACAGAATCGTCCACAAACACTACATCCCGTGAAACCAAAATACGTTTTGTTTGCAGATGATGCAACCTGTAACCTTTGCTTTTAGCACTATAACCAACAAAAATACATTTGACAGCCTTATCATCGAATTTTCTGTGTTGTGTTTGTGGCACCAAAGCATATGCCAAACAGCCAAAAACACGCATGTGCTCAATAGAAGGCTTTCTATCATGCCATGCTTCATATGGAGTAATAGACTGCAAAGCTTTCGTAGGACACCGGTTAAGTACATAAGTGGCACACATGATGGCCTCAACCCAAAAAGAATGCGGCAAAGCTTGACTTTTGACCATACATCGTGCCATTTCCGTCAGTGACCTGTTTTTCCTCTGAGCAACACCATTTTGCTGAGGCGTATAAGGCACTGTACATTGGTGTTTTATCCCACGACTAGCCAGAAATGCATTAAATTCATGAGACATATACTTCCCCCCTCGATCGGAATGGAGGGTGCCCATAGTACATTTCGAGACATTTTCAGCCATAGCCACAAATTGTTTGAAGCACATAAAAACTTCGGACTTCGCTTTAAGCGGGAATACCCATGAATGCCTGGAGTAATCATCAATGAAAGTCACGAAGTACAGGTAATTGCCCAAGGACGGAGTTTGCATGGGCCCACAAACATCACTATGCACAAGCTGCAACCTGCATGTGGCCCGAACTGAACCATCCTTTGGAAACTTAGAACGCTGCATCTTACCCAAAATACAGCCTTCACAAACATGTTTGACAGGTGCTTCAAGAGGCGGCAAAGAAGCAACCATATCAGATTGCTGCAAACGCAGCAAACTGGCAAAATTCAGATGACCAAAACGTGCATGCCAAAGTTTTGCATCTAAAATAGCCCTTGAATCTGCAACAGCATTTGAATTTTTTTTTTCCACGCTTGTCATACAAAGTGAGCTTATATAGCCCACGGCACAAAAGGCCAGATGCAACAATTTCATCACCAAAACTGAGATCATGAACTGTACATATGTCATCCACAAATTTGACTACAAGTCCAAGTCTAGCAAGTGCAGATACAGACAAGAGATTGTTCTTGATCCCAGGTACATAAAGTGCATCAAAAAGTGTGAAAGAACTGCCATTAGCAGCAGTAAGCAAAATCTTTCCAACTCCCTGAACTGGATAAGAGCATTGTTGGCACAAGTGACTGAATTCCCATGGGGGACAGACTCGAGAGAGGTAAACAATTCACGATGTGAGGTAATGTGCTTTGTAGCACCACTGTCGAAATACCACACATGTGAATCTGCAGCACAACTGACAAGCATGCATCATGGACAACAGGATTGTAAGTGCACTCTGCGCTAAAAGCCCATTCTGCATCAACATCAGCATCACAGTCTCCTTTCACAGAAGACTCAACAATGGCTGCATTTGTAGTGGAACCACCCACTTTCTTCTTAGCCTCTTTGGCCTTCAACTTAGGACACGACTTGATCAAGTGATCATTAGCTTTACAATAATGGCAACGCATCTTCTTTCCCTTATCACCATAATTTCCAGACGAATTGCTGCCAGCAGAAGCATTAGGAACAAAATTTTTGCCACTCGCAGCAGAACCATAAGAAGTGGCTGCATTACTATTATCACCCTTTCTTTGAGAAGCAATAAAAGCCTGTTCAACTACACGCTACCTAGTCTTGTTTTTTCTAGAAAGTGACTCTTGCAACAGCAATGGGCATAATGTATCAAACTTGAAAACTTCAGGATTTCCTCGGGTCATCAGCCTCCAAGTACTAGCAAAAGTCTGGTAGGAATCTGGTAAGGCATCAAGAACAGTCTGCACAAGGGAATTGTCTGAAATGACTTCACCTGCAGAAATAAGTTGCTCATTGATATCCTTGACACTAGCAAGGAAAGTGTCCATATCATCTTCCTCATGCATAATCTTCGACTCCAGCTCTTTACGCAGCAAAGCAATTTTAGCCTCATTGCGGCTTGCATAAAGACCTGCTAGAATATCCCAAGCCTGTTTTGCAGATTTTACTGAACGGATGTGAGGAACAATGGTGCGCTTCACAGAAAACGCAATCAATGCATGAGCCTGCGCATCCTTTACATCCCAACGAGCTTGTTCTGCCGTAGGCAAAACAACTCTAACAACAGCAATCCTTGCAGCAAGACCTGCAACATCCTCAACATCGCCTACATCCTCAGAACCAGGACGTACATCAATGCCCTGCACAATGTTCCAGACGCCCTTTGACACAAGAACATGTTGCATCATATAAGACCACATAGGGTAGTTCTTCCCATCCAACCTGTCCTCAGCAGCAAACATCTTGAACACATCTGTGTTGTTGTTGTCAGCCATGGTAAATGCTGCACCTGATGTGAAAACTGCCCAAAAATAGGAGAAACGGAGCGGGAACAACACATGCTATATAGCACAAACCGTAGAAGACTATAAGGCACCTGTTATGCAGAAAACGACACTGACAAAAATTCTGCACAAAATGACGAAATAGCCTGTGCAGTACTACCTGTAGTGGAAACGGAGGCCGAAATGAGCTCGCCAAAGCTCACTGAAATCGGAGAAAGTGAGCAAGCATGTACTGGAGCAGCTGGCGATTAAGCCCGGGAGGACGTAACGTGCTCTGATACCAATTGTTGGAATTTAGGGTTGCAGAGAAACACACACAGCTTGGAGAAGACGAAGGAAGCTCAAGACACACAATAGAGAGTGTATTACTTAGTGTACAATGGAAAGATAGATAGCCCTAGAGTGATGGACATATATACAATGCACGGAGGGAAAAACCTCCTAAAGAGGGAAAAAATACCCCGACGGTTCTAGTGTGTTCACACACATCACTACCACATGTATATGGTAACAAGTTCATCATGTTGAAGCAAGACCTTGGGTTGATTCGGCACTATAAAATTTATTTAAGTTGGACACAAATAATAGATTTGAGAGAAGTGTGTAGACATCCAGACGTATATTTGGATCCTATTGAAATAGCACGATTGAGAGTGGTACTTCATTATATTCCTCAAGCTTTTTGGCAATATATGATGTGACATATAATTCAGCTTCCTTGATATTGTTGTGTTGTTACTTATTGCTCAAAATCTCCCATATGTGTGTGTGTGTGTGTCCCCTCTATGTGATTTTATCGTGTGAGTTTCATGAAGGAGGGGTAGAGTAACGTGTAAGTACTTGAAAAGAAGAAAACAACCAACACTCTTTAAACAAAAGTGAATATCACACCCACCTATGCCATCATTTACCATTTATAAAATGCACCCATGCAGCTTGGTACTTTTATTCATTTGTTCAACAGATGCCCTCTAATCTCATCCAGGCGTCACAACCTTGGAATTGAGTTCCTCCACCCTCTAGGGTAAAGGGGCCAACTAGAGGCCACCTAAGAGGAAACACACACTCCGGAAAGCACGCTAAATAGAATCGAGTGCTTAGAGGCTCAAAATGAAGATCGAGATCGTCTCTACCAGCAGCAAAAATCTGGAATCAAGTTGCATTTATACAGGCGAAGAACGCTCGCACAATATTTTTTATGTGTATAAAAAGTGGGTGTAAATAGGAAACCAGAATGGGGGGGCATTTAGAGCCATTGTGCCAACAAGGCTTGAACCCAAGATCTAATGGCCACGATTGCAAGTTGGCTACATTGTCCACCCCAACTCTCACCCATTTGTGTCTCACAATGGGTCCGAAAGTGCACAAAAAAACTGGCCCCGACAGTCCTCCTAAAGGGGGGTGGTTTTTTATTGGCCCCTTTATCCTAAAAGGAAATAGGGGAAATTGAACCTCATGAAACAAGACGTCTATCGCCATTGGCCAGTCCCCGTAACCAACAAACCAAGCATGAGATCTTGCCATACAATGCAACCCCATCAATAATAAAAAAGTCCTTGTGTGTCTTGTTCGTGTGCTCGTTGCGTTATCGACACCTGCTCATTCCCTCTTGCTTGCACGGAACACGACACATGATTGTTATCTCCCCTCGCTTCTCCTTACCAACAGCCATCTCTCGTCATGAACTCCCTACTGCTCTCCCATCGCAGCCTTCCAGGATCATCGCGGTGCTTCTAGGCTGCCTTGTGGGAGATTCTGCTTATTAAGGCATTATACATGATTGGATCCCCCCCCTCCCCCCCCCTTGTCTATACCCCCCCCCCCCCTTACTCCTTTTGGTGTCAGGCTCCAGCTAATGAAAAACACACAAAAACAATGAATAGATTTGTCTTTGTGACACCGCAGGCGGTGGTCACCTTTATTGACACACTAATTTTTTTTTCGAGTTACTTATAAAATACTCCGGCAATATCCCACCCACAAAAGCAAAAAATAAAATCCACGTCGACAACCTCTGCAACGTCCTCCTCCCATCAAAGGCTACGCACATGAGATTTACAAAACACAGACAATGGTTCAGCCAAGAATTCAGGAGGCTGCCGCAGAAGCCCCTTCACGCACATGATGTACGTCGACTCCATGGAAATCTCTCTCTCCTTATGTTGCTTAGCGACTAAATTTCCCAGGCCGCAGCGGCTAACTGTGTAGCAAGCCCTACTTAAACGCATTTGACGCAGCGGTGTTAAGATTCCTGCCACGTCACTGTTTTTAGCCGCAGCGGTGGACTTTGAGGCTCATGTGCGCACCCTTTCAGCGAACACTGATCAGCTGACTGCGAAAAAACAGTCCACGCAGACTCCGACCCCGACCGCCCCCCCCCCCCCCCCCCCCCCCCCCCCCCCCCCCCCCCCCCCCCCCCCCCCCCCCCCCCCCTTCTTTTGTCGAGCTGCTCTCTCTACCTGCGATACGTCTCCACGCCACCTTTGATGCCCGTCACCTCCCGACACACACCCCCTGACCCTAGAGAGAGAGAGAGAGAGAGAGAGAGAGAGAGAGAGAGATCCTAAACACCTTAATAAGGAAGGCTTATCGTTGTTCACCTAATTGAAACTTGCGTTTGTGCTCATTGCTTAGAAATTAGTATTCAAGGATGAAGAAATAATGCTATTTTTACATCTCACTCAGACAGGCACACTTTCAATGAGAGTGAAGTGGGAAGAATCCCATTCACACAAGACGGCAGGGGCAAGAAATTTCACAAAAAGCATCTTCAAAGTTTTACATTTCTCATATCGTTTACAATTATATTAGCTCGTAGACAAATTTACCTCACTTCAGTCAATAAGGAGAAATTAGCTTGATATTTCTATGTTATTGAAGGTGAAAATAGATTTGATAGTAAACTTGCAAGTGGGCCTCGGTTGGAGCCTTGAGGGCATTGTAGCTTGAGGGCTGCCAAGAGAACCATGATGTGATTCTTGTCCATAGTAAGAAGTGTAAGGGACTACATGATGGACCTCCTCATAGAAGCGGCAGGACATTTTGCTTGCTGCTCTGATACGATGTGAGATGCACAAGACCCCACAGGGGGAGGGGCTGTAAAGCCATAGACAGAGTTAGCAGAGAAGGGGACATTGGCAAGAAGCAATTCTGTATGTATTCATCAAGAGGTGTAGATTATCTCTACTACGATGACGAGGATTCAGGTAAGCCACATGGCATAACTTAATGATGGGTTGGTTGATGGCAGGTGAGGAGCGCACTCCGGGTGGCAGGCAAAAAGGTAGGGTAAGAGGTGAAAGGCACGTTGTGTGTGTGTGTGTGTGTGTGTGTGTGTGTGAGAGAGAGAGAGAGAGAGAGAGAGAGAGAGAGAGTGAGTGAGGCAGGTCTAGAAATGTAGAGGCAACTCCTACGCAGCCTCTCTCTCTCTCTCTCTCTCTCTCTCTCTCTCTCTCTGCCCTAGCAACTGTGTTGCCTGATCAATTGGAATTTGCTACCAATGCGCGCTGCCACATAGAGAGAACTTTGACGTGCTGAACCTTAAAGGGATTCTACAACTATCATTCGCTGTCTACAACTACCTACATTAGCAGGGAGATGCTTTTGTCTGAGAGAGTGTGCACGCGCACGTGTGTGTGTGTGTGTGAGAGAGAGAGAGAGAGAGAGATGAAATAAAACAAAACGAGCTGTTATATTAACGTGTTCTAAAGGCCATATTGACCTATGAGACCAAAGAGTTACATCATGGTGAATCTAATACAAGGTCTCGGTAAAAGGAAAGAAACTAACTAAACAAAAACACTACTAGAGCTATACAATGTGGGTATGAAGAGTATGAGAGGTGCATATACAAAAAGTGGGTGTGTATCTCATAGAATAGTGTTGAGTGTACATTTTAGAGCACTTACCCCTAGCTACAACACGGACACAAAGTTGCAAGTTTGGTATCTCCCCTTTCAAACCATTGGAGTTGTGTATGGTGATGTGGGCACTTATATTCTCTATGTCATCAATAGTTGCTTCCCCAAAGGCATTCTCGACTCCCACCATGACATCTTCGGCTACGTCTTCCTTATCTTTTGAACCCTCATTCTCCTCCCCCTTCTCAAATATGCTCTCATCGCCATGAACGCCAACAACAATGGCAACAATGGCATCTTCACCCTCTACTCCTACATTTGTCACCACAACAAAGTTAGCCAAATGCCCCCTGGCTAGCAATAGGGCGACTGATGATGATAACCTCCTTGATAAGAATTCATGTATATACACCAACTACCACCCTCGTCATTGCGTCAAAATAAAGTAATTGCTTGAAGAAAGCCAATTTTTCAAGAAGATCTTGTTGATTATCACTCTTCTCGTCAACACATGCAAGATCAACGGGATGGGATCTTGATGTCGCTGATCTTTGTTTTGTTAAAAATGGATAGGATGTAGCCAAAATTCTCGAAGCAGAGCACCAATGTAGATGTGTGGATTTCCATTAAGCTTGAAGTGATTTTCAGCTTACAACGTTTTGAACTGTGAGAAATATAAAGAAAAGGATTGTTATAGTCAAGAGGACGACACATCCTCTAAGCACAATGATTTACAAATGAGTGATTCCATTGCAAAACCATCGGCACCTATCGATCAAGAAAAGTTTATCGACAAAATGGTCAAGAAATTAGATCCTCTTGTAAATTCTGATCCAAGGGAGCTTAAGTAGTGCAAAATTGAGAGAAATTGGACAAACCATACAAGAGAAGAGTGTTGCTATAGCATGGAATACGCTAAGGAGAGGTATATACAACCTTTTCTAGTAGCACCTACTCCACCTAGATATGCTATGAAGAATGCGCCAGGACCAATAGGAGTTTCAAGGACACAGCATGTCTTAGGACAAGAACCTCTGTGGCTAGGTGCTAGAATGCCTATAGACATGAGATACACGCCGATGATGGAAGCATCTAAGCACTAGTACCAGCTATAATGTATTATAACAACCAAGCCAAATCCTGGTCATAATCATTAGTTCTACATGTAAAGCCAAGTGCAAGTTCAAATCAAGCCAAATTTTGTGAGGAGGCTATGAATAGAGAGTACGAGCTAAGGGTTATTATTTATTTAAAAAAAAAGGTATAACCCCTAGCTAGTCAAAGATGCAATTTTTTCAAATCTGAAGCCATGATAGCCAATTACATACCCTGTACATCATATTGTATATGAAATTTGGGGACAAATGGAAAATGATAGCTCATAGATGGTCATCTATAGCAAATGATGTCGGATAAAGCTCTTTTGAAGCAAGTTACTAACTTGGGGAATTAATTGGGGTTTGTCAGGCTTTAATGAAGTCATGTATCAAGTTGAAGTAGTATAATGATTTACACATCACACAAAAGCTAAAAGTGGCAAATGCGACTTTGATCACCTTGATGCAGGAACAAAGGAGTCACCAATGAAGAAGAGCAAACACAGAAGTAATCGAAGGATCTCAAAAGATTATCCTTGATGAGGTGGATCAAATGCTGGACATGGGTCTTAAACCTCAAATCAGAAGAATTATCTCCCATATTCGGCCTGACAGACAGACTTTGCATTGGAATGCAACTTCGCCTAAATAAGTTGAAGATTTACTGGATCGTTTCATGGATGCGAAGGACATACAGTTGGTCATCAATTATGAGTTTCTTGAATCATGTGAAGACTATGTACGTCGGATTGGACAAAAAGGACGAGCTCGTGTAAAGACTACAGTCTACAGTTTCTCTACGACAACAAAACGACAACAAAGACCACACCGACATCGACAACCAGGTCATCTCAGGGACGGCATGAACATGGAGGGGGGGAATGTTGATGGCTGGGTCAACAACACGACATAACTCAACAAAGCCTTACTTTATGAGAGTTATGGAATGCGAGGGATTATGGTTATAAACATCATTTGTAATAAGTAGGTAGTCTAGTTGCAGAAGGCGGGGTGCAATGCCACTTCCAGATTGTAAATACTAAGCCGTTTGACCCCTCAAAATCTATTTTTGGTTAACCTAAGGTAGCCTTAGTATATAAGGTACCTAGGTCACTTTTGTAAATAACTTTATCATAATCACAGTTTTAAGTTTCCGTCGACTGTGTGTGAGGGAGGAAGAGAGAGAGCATGAGCTTCATCCTGATGCAACTCCCCACTCATTCATCATGTTGTAGATCCATCTGCTTCATTGCGCTAGCCTCGACAAGAGCTACGCAACAATGCCAAGCATTCCTCGCGGAACGGAGCGAACGCGCTCGCACATCTATGAGCTATTTGCTGCAATAAGTATATCAAACGATGTCTATTTTCTACGTGCAAGTAGTCATTAGAATCTTAGCGACATAAGATATGCAAAGGTACTCATAGATTTTAGTTTCGGGCACTTTCTCAGAATTTTGCTGTCTTTATACGCGTTTTTCGTAGATGGCTTTAGAGCTAGGGTTTTGAGTGTAGAGGCTTTGGGACAGGTGTATCCTAGTGAGGGGATGGTGTTTCTTAAGTTTCATATGATTCTGGTATGATTGTGAGTTTCCTTCCGTTTGTGTGTATGTGGCTTGGGTGGTGTAGTTGAGAGCAGTGAGATTCTAGATTGTGGTTTAGTTGGCCTTCCAAAGTGTTGTATGTGTAGGATGGTCTCAGCCTCACAAGCTAAAGAGATTTCCTCCATGTGCCTATCATGTCATCTATGTCCTCGATTGACATTATGTTGATCTAGGTTGTGCTGCATGCACTTTATGGGTGGTGTGATTCACTCCCGCAACATACCCCCTTCTTGAAATCGCAAACGTCCTTGATTGCATGCCATATATACATGCCATTGATGATCTTTTGTTGTTAGCATGCTTTTATCATTGCATGTACCTGCAAGAAAGTTCATAACACATAGATACAAATGACTTGATGAGACCTTCATACTTTTGTCATTTCCATCTATGATAGAAGTGAGCATAATACCTTTAACACTTGAAGAGTGATGCACACTTCTATTGCACTAAATCCGTATGTACATTTGATATACTAGCTCTATCATTACCCCTCCTTTGAACACAAATTTGGGTTGGGCCTTACATAGGAGGCTGTAACCCAAAGGCCTCAAGGTAAAGCTGCAATACATTTGGTGACTCTGACAATTCATACTCTTCCATCCACTTTGCATCCATAGGTGGATAGTTCTTGAACTTCACCAAATAACGTCTTGCAACTTGTCCCTTAACTTTTTTTTTTCTTTATGTGCCAAAATTTTCTTAGGTACCAAGATCTCATGAAGTTCATTGACTTAAATGGCCCACAACAGCATGGTGAAAGTTTAGCAACTTTTCCCATCTTCATAATTTTTGAATGCTCCGAAACTTTGAGGAAAATCTTGTCTCCTTCAAAAGTAGCAAGATGACGATGCTCATCTGCATACTTCTTATATCAATCTTGAGCTTACTTAACATTCTGTCGAGCAACTTGAAGCATATCAAAATGGTCTTGGAGAAAATCCTTTTTTTTGTTGTATCTTCTCCTTAGCCAACCCCACCGTAACGGGTGATCTAGGTTGAAAACCATATAAAAGCATAAATGGACTAAACCCTCTAGTCACATGCTTTGAACTATTATAAGAAAATTCCAATATAGGCAAGTAGTCTTCCCAATTGGTTTGCTTCTTGCTAATGTACGCTCGTAGCATATCCTCTAGCACTTGATTAACTCTTTCGGTTTGACCATCTGTTTCTAGATGATCAGCCGTACTAAGATTAAGTGTAGTTTCCAACTTTTGAAACACAGCTCTCCAAAAGTGATTATCGAACTTTCAATCTCTGTCACCCTAATGATACCAGCTGGAAGACCGTAGAGTCTATATATATGCTCTACAAATAGTCATGCTAATTTTGGCGTCTTAAGCGTAGTCTTAGTGGGAATGAATCGACCCATCTTTGCTAGATGGTCTACAATTACCCATATCACAATTTGTAGTAGGTAGTCCTACTATAAAATCCATAGAGATACTCTCCCACTTACCTTGTGGAATCTCTAAAGGATGTAAAAGGCCACCTACCTCGAGGCGCTCTGCCTTGTTAACTTGGCACTGTTGGTAGTTTAGTACGTACTCTTGAACATCATGATGTAGGCCTGGCCAATGAAATTTCCATCAAACTAAGGCATCCATCTTACGAATACCTGGATGACCAGCACTTGGACTATCATGACACTCAATTAATATTTGGTGTCTAGTGTCTGAGTCCTTTGGCACACAAGTCCGTTTGAGTAGTAAACCATTTAATACTCTCATGGTTAAAAACTACTTCAAACTCGGCACCATATAAATAGTGTCGCCACTTTCATAAAGCATAAATTATGGCATAGAGCTCTCTCTCATAGACATAATAATTTTGTTGAGCTCTATCAAACTTTTTACTTTTAAAGGCTATAGGTCTTCCCTCGTTGAGAAGTACCGCACCAATTGCTTTATCACTAGCATCAATCTCTACCACAAACGGCTTAAGTGGGTCAACGATTGCTAGGATGGGAGCGGGAGCAGTGGCTAAAACTACCTTGAGTTGTTCAAAACTGCGTTGTTGGGCTTCTTCCCAAGAAAAGGTCTTACGTTTTGCTTTAAGTTGATCCTTCATAGGAACAATGATTTTGACATAATCATGGATATATTGTCGATAAAATCCAGCCATGCCTAAGAAGATTTGAAGCTCGTCAACTGTGTTGGGATGTGGCCATCAAAGAATGGCAGTGACCTTGTTAGTGTCCATTTTGATGCCAGAATAAGAGATCACATGACCGAGGTAATGTATCTCTATTTTAAAGAAATCGCACTTGCTTTGCTTAGCATACAGAGCGTGAATTCGTAGCTGTTCTTTGAACACTAATCGTAAGTGTTCTATGTGTTCATCTTCACTCTTACTGTAAATGAGAATGTCATCAAGGAAAACCACAACAAATTTTACAAGATAGGGATGTAAGACACTATCCATGAGTGTCATAAATGTAGCTGGAGCATTTATTAAACCAAAAGGCATAACAAAAATGCTCGAATTGTGTTCTAAAGGAAGTTTTAGAGATATCTTCCAAAAGAATACGCACATGGTGGTATCCTAAACAAAGATCTATCTTTGTATAGTATCTTGCCCCATGGAGTTGATCAAACAAATTATCCACTCGAGGCAAAGGATACTTGTTCTTGATGGTTATGGCGTTTAATCCATGATAATCTATGCACATGCGCATAGTACCATCTTTCTTTTTTACCAATAGAATTGGTGATGCCCAAGGCGAAGTGCTAGGTCTAATGAAACCATGGGTGAGGTAGTCAGCCAAATGACTCTCAACCTCCTTGGCCTCACTAGCAGTCATACGATAAGGTGGTTTACTCACCGGTTTAGTGCTCGACAAGACATCTATGCCATGTTGCACATCATGTGTAGGGGGTAAACCCGATGGTAAATCACTTGAAAATACATTACTATACTCTGTGTGAGTAAGTGAGTTAGCTTTTGCCGTGCAAAAGGAGAAAGTAAACTAGAGCTATACTAAGATGGAGAATCTTATAATTCCTATAATGTTTGTTTTACAATAGTTGCTCAATAGAATTAGAATGGAGAGCACTTTGCTCTTTAGAATTGTTAACACTTTGCTTATCATTAAAGTTCATTGCACTTTGCATACCATAACTAGAATTCACAACACTTTGCTCTTGAGAATTCCCAAAACTTGGAGACAAGCAGTAACACAAAAAGACTTTATTTATTAAATCTGCATTCTATAATAGAAAGCTCCACTTTACATATAAGAGGTGTAGATGGTATATTTTTCTCACCAAGCAAAAGCACATGTTTACCATTGGCCATAAAGGATAGGAGTTGTGTTCATAACTAGTGTGTAATGTGTTTTCTGAACCATGTAGCCACTCTCATCCTAAAACTACATCAGCACGGTCCATGTTCATAACTTGAAAGTCAAGGGTCTTAACCCCTTGAACAACCGTGTCCCATACTTCTTTATCATTTCCAGACATCTGCTCTACCACATACTTGTGGGAGCAGGGAGTCTGTGTAAGATTCAATTTGTTGACTAGCTTATAGTTCAAGAAGTTATGAGTTGCACCATCATCCACTAAAATACGAACACGTTGTCCGTTCATAGTGCCATGCATGCGAATCAACTCATGGGGGCCAAAGGTGGGATGCCACATTGAAGCAGGCACACAACACTTGTGATTTTCTTCCATATGAAGAACCTCTACATCACAATATTTAGGAGATGAATCTAATGTGAGGCGTTGCACCATGTGCATGGCCTTTTCTTTGCCTTGCAAAAGAGGACAATCCTTCTTGTTATGTTGGTACGAAAGACATCTGAAACACAAATTGTGTTTCTTTGCACGCTCAAAATCAACAGTGCTGAGAGACCCACGTGGAGTATCGCGCCTCTTGTGGGCGTGGAGAGGTAGATTGTCTCTTATTCCTCTTGGAACATGTGGGAGATCTACCTCGCCATTGGCTCTTAGCCACATTGCTCTTAGAAAAATTATTCTTAGAGTAGGGAACATTTTCTTTCCTCTCTTGGTCATCATCATATCTTTGGGCATGACCGATGGCTTCTTCCAAAGTTTTTGGATGTTGGGTATTGACATGAAGATGATAGTCTTTGTCAAGGCCCCTATTAAAACCCTGTATCTTTTGGAATTCATCTAGACCTTCTAGTTTTAATATGATTTTCCGATTCTTGGAAAGGTATTGAGTGAGAGAGAGGCCAGACATGCGGCATGCATCCCATGCTAACCAATCCTTATCCTCTTCATTGGAGTCCAAAAACTCTTTGGAAAAGAAGCTTGAAAAGGTATTGAGTGAGAGAGAGGCCAGACATGCGGCATGCATCCCATGCTAACCAATCCTTATCCTCTTCATTGGAGTCCAAAAACTCTTTGGAAAAGAAGCTTGAAACGCAACACAAGACGGAGGACGAGTATTTATTGGACATGTCATCCACCACTTATAGGTCTTTCCTTTAAGAGATAAACTTGTTTCCACAGATGTCTTTATATATGAGGTGTGTCTCAATTGATGAATATCACTCCATTTGTGTAAGAACGTATTGACCACATCCTTGTTGCGATCACGCTCTTCTTCGTGAAATTCAGGAATGGTGATATTCTTAAGCAATGCATTGCTACCTTCTACACCTTCTGAACTACTTGTCTCTTGGACTCTTTGAGTCGTGCGAGCTTGGGTTCCTTGAACTGTGCCAATTGAGGCTCCTTGAGCCGTCTTTGAATTCATAAATTTCACAAGTAGCTTAGTAGAATTTGTTACATTTGCATTTAGTGTAGAGAGGTTGCATTCAAGTATGCTTTGGTGATTTTCCAAAGTCTTGAAAGCAGCCATACCTACAAGGCCATGATCTCCTAGATCATCATCGTCAGGCGTATTTTAAATTCGATAGCACCTGTGGTGTCCGGATTTTGATGTACATGCTTAAAATCAAAAGTGTGTGTAGGTGGAATATCCTCGCTGGCCATGGTAAACACACACTAATGTAGAGAGAGAAAAGAAAACGTCAACTTGTACCTTGTAAAGCTTGAAGTCTTTGTGTTTTTTTATGTTTGACAACTTTTGTGCTGCATGCAAACCTCGCCTTGCAAAAATTGTAGCGCTTCACGTGTTGTTCGTCGTAAGAAAGCCAGATGTAGCAATTTGCACCATAAACATCCTCCAAAACAAGGAAAGTCACACTAAGTAGTCTGCACTATAGTAGCTACCATAAGCTATAGCAGTCACCGATAGATTGCACAGACCACCACCGGATGGTGTCTTGTCAGTAGGTAGGGTAACTTAAGATGAGGGGAAAGCCAGACTCACTAGTATGCATTGTGAAGGGCCTCTGAGAAGAGGTATGGTTAGACCAAGCTATCTGCACCATAATCATGCTGCAGCAGTAGGGAAGCTAGATTGAGCAGTCTTACTGTGAATAATCTCTGAGAAGAGGAAAGGCCATACCAACTTGTATGCACCATCTTGCCTGTATCTCCTACCTCCAATCCTCCGATGTCAACCAAAACAGAATACGCACCAACTACGTCATCAAACTGCATCTCGGTGGAGCTCTCAAAGTGAATGAGCTAGGAGTGGTGTGTTGCCCACGTCGGGGGATAAGTCTACTGTAAGGTTACTGAGGGTGATTGTAAGCAACTCTGAAGGTAGCAATCCAATGGATTAGGAGTGTAGAAAATCAAATGCACTACCATCCAAGCCAAGCTCCGAGTGACTCCAATGTAGGTGCAGAATGATGCTTGATCTCCCGCATCTTGCCTGTAAACTCTCTAAGAGAGTTCAAAGCACTGAAGTCCCACTCCAGTCTATAGATCGAAGCAATGAACCTGTTCAAGAAGAGATCCAAGACTCCCTAAGTCCATGCAGATGCTCCTGTGTAAACAAGTGATCTGACGTGTCGAGGTCAAGTGGTAAGTGTCTGTCCACCCAAGATGGTGGTGTCTTCTCTGGGAATGTCGGAATCCCATATGCCATGAGCATGGCCATATCTCATGTGAGCTCCTCTAATGAGTGCATAGATGTGTTTATAGCAAACCACAAGTCACCAAACCCTTTGGAATGCGCAACCACCGAATGATGGTTGGAATGAATGGATCTCCCAAGGATCAAGGAATAGGATCTCACGTCACCGTAGAAGGTACCATCTCCAAAGTTGTAGCAGTCCACTAAGAGACCACATGGACCACCACCAGATGGTGTCTTGGTAGGAGGCAACTTCATCCTCTGTGAAAAAACACAAGCCATGTGGCTATTGTCCACCCAAAAACGCAATTGCGAGGTGATGAAAACATTGCTGTCCATCGATTTTCAGTGTGCTCGTACACTCCCGACAGGGTTCGGAGCGGTACAAAGGGTTTGGGAATCAAAGTAGCAACCCAAAGTGGGCTGGAAACAAAGAAAACAGAAAGTATGTATGGCTGAAATCTATAGCAGATGAAGAGGAATCTCACCAGCAAGGCACCATATACAAATGATGAAAGTGGGTACCCCCTTGGCCCTACAAATAGGTGCCCAAGGGAAGGTAGGGCAAGGCCTGATAAAAATCCCCACTACCCAAAAGAAAATTGATATATGGAAATATATGAGGACGCCCGGACAAGGTGGGAGGCGGGCCCCAAACTTGGGCGGTCGGACTAGAACCTAGACTATGGGTGGCCAACCCAGAGACATACTAGCCATACAAGTATGCTATAGACCTGTGAAGTAGCAGAGTACTGTAAGTCTAACTAAACGCGCTAGGTTGCTGATGTGGTTGATCGTATGGATTTCCGTAATTTGTGTTGGCTGAGATTGAGCACCTGCTTTTGGTTTGAAGGCTTTCATGTAACTGGTTTTCTAGGCCTAGAGCCTTTAAATAAGTCCTTTGGGTCTTCTCTAGCTGAGTGTGTGTTGATGAATTAGTGAGAAGAGACAACCCAAGGGCACCTGTACTTTGCTCAATTACCAATACAAAAAGAAATCCCAAAAGGGGCACCAGTCTTTGGGGTCAATCTCTCTGGGCATGGAACTGCATCGGGCCGTGTCGACTCGAATCGAACTGTGATTTTATTATGAAGTGTTTGAAGTGATTATCTCTCTCGTGTCGCGACATATTCCATACTTGGGGTGTCCAAGTTTATTACATTGCAGAGCATGATATTTTCTTTCTCAACAACCCTTGACCAACAATATGATCATGAATTCTTTTGCCCATATTAGTGTACTACAGAATGGCACATGCGTTCAAGTTGAAAGGATAACTGATTTCATCCATGCTTTCTTTGATCAACCCCTAACTAACAATATCATTGTAAATTCTTTTGCTTGGATCTGCATCTTAAGTGGTGCCACACGCCTTCTAGATGCAAGCATAAGTGATTGCATCTAGAGAGATGCCCTCGCTTTGCATCCACTGAAAAGAACCCAGTGCTTGATCACCTTGCCCTTGTTAGGCATATTGTGCAATCAATGAAGTCCAAGAGACAACGTGCTGGACACGTAGCTCCTCAAGCACTTTCTTTGCTTTCTAAAGTGCACCACATTTGATATACATGTGAATTGAGGCATTGGCCTCACTTTTCATCCTTTGAAAATAGCTTAGGGCTTCTTGGGACAGCCCATGATTTGCATATCCTGAAATGAGAACACTCCAACACAGGGCATCTTGGACAGGCATACATGTTAACCAAGGCATTGCCAAGCACGATGTTTTCTTTCAACAGCTCCTGACTAACAATACAATCGTGAGTTCTTTGGCCATATCAGTGCCTTGTGTAGTACCACATGCCTTCAAGATAAAAGTGTAGGTTATTTCATCTATGTTTTCTTTTAGCAACCCGTGTGACTCACAATATGATCTTTAATTCTTTTGTCCTGATCAACATCTTGAGTGGTGCCACACGTCTTCAAGATGCAAATGTAAGTGATTGCATCTGGAGAGATATCCTTGCTTTGCATCCTCTTAAAAGAGCCCTGAGCTTCCTGGCCTTGCCCTTGTTAGACATATCCTGCAAACATCAAGAGGGTTAGACCAAGTAGAGAGAGAGTTGGCATTTTTAGTCTAACTCTCTTTGCTACACACACACACACACACACACACACACACACACACACACACACACACACACACACACACACACACACACACACACACACACACACACACACACACACACACCCAACTTATGTGTTGAGAAAGAACTCCATCTCCTTCTCCAAGCATTGAGAAGTAGAGGCCTACACCAACAACTCTTGGCTATGGAATGAAAATCTAACCAAGCTTCAATGGCATGCTCATCTCCTCTACCATGCTAATTACTAAGCTAAGCTATGCTATTAGAGTGATTATGTGAGGAGAATACTTCTTTCTCATAAGATACATCTTCTTCCTCTCAATCTTTCCTCATTCCCTACTAGTTCTCACCATTTTTGAAGGTGTGTGAGGTCTAGGGAGGCTAGGGACAATAGGTGTGTTTTTCAAGCATAATTTTGTGCATGAAGCTTCCATCTTCATTGCACCAATGAGTTTTGTGAAGGAACACAAAGATTGTATTGTACAAAAGTCTCCTTTGATGGGAGAAGCTATAATACAAAGCCTTTTTGGAGGGGGGACCGACTCCATGTAAATCCGATCCTCAACTGTTGTCAATCATTTTATTTCTCTCTCTCTCTCTCTCTCTCTCTCTTTTCAAGTATTGTCCATGCTAAACTAGCTAGGTGTAAATTGCTATGTTGCTTTCTCAAACTAAGTACTCTCTCTATGCTCGTTAGGAACTTGTTCTTAATGAAATGCTCACTATGTCATCAATTTCCGCTACACACAAGTTACTAATGGATTAAATGTTACATTGGTATTAGAGCTATTGGTTTCTCTTTTCTTGCTCAAGAAGAGAGGTCCTCAAGCTTGCTGCAAATGGTTGGCTTTATTAATTGCAAAAGAGTAAGTAGAATAGGGATGTTTCATCCTTGAAGCACGCATGCTTTATGAAGTTAACAGGGTTACCGTCGAGAGCTATGGTCTTAATAATGGAGTCCTACGGGGCTTTCCTATGGCTTAACCATTATTGAGCTATTAGGAGCTTGACACGAACCGTTGTTGTCTTGGCACTATATGTTGATAGATTTGATTTTGCTAATGAAAGAGCAACTAATGATTCCCCTATGCTTGTAAAATATCTTGTTTCTAGGATTCAACAAGCACTGGGCAATCCATCCCTCCAAGGTGAAGTGCTACAGCAATTGCGCATCCATGGTATTCTCCAAACTCCCCACCAAGAAGAGAGAGTACCTAGGAAGGCTCTTAGTGAGACTTCCAAACAAGGATTCTCTCCGATAAGGAAAGAAGAGGAGGATCTGTATGAAGGGCTCAAAAACTTACTACTCGATGAGGCATCTCCTTCCCAAAGGAGAACCCAAGTTTCAACGGTAGAGCCTTCACTGAAAGAACGAGAAAGAAGCGAGTCTCCTGCCACCTCGACGAAAATGGCTCCACGAAGACGGGGGGGGGGGGGGGGGGGGGGAATGCTCTCCAACACCCCCTAAATAGAGAAGACCATCGCATACACCTCTACACCATAATTCAAAGAGGGAAGAGAGAAAACAAGAGAAGAAAAAGGAGAGAAAGATGTCACCCTCTTCTCCATCTTCCTCATCCTCTTCCTCTTCTGAAACAAGTGATGGTGCAGAAAAGGAGGAACAAGGGAAGAAAAAGGCGAGAAAGAGGTCACCCTCTTCTCCATACTCCTCATCATCTTCCTCTTCTGAAGAAAGTGATGGTGCAGCTCTCAAACCGCCCAAGAGAAGAGGCCATAAGAAATCCTATGCCACCTGAAAAAGGTCGGCCAAACTCAAAAAGTTCAAAGAGGGAGGAAAGAACATCTCTTTCCTTACCTACAATGGCACCTTTGGTACTACGGACAAAGTCTTGGCCTTTATCCAACAATTCGATGCAGCGTTTGGAGATGAGGGCTTCACGGAGTCCTCTAAGCTACGTCATGTAGCTATGCATTTTTGACAGTCGGCCAGGCAATGGTGGTCTAGCCTATGAGCAAACGATGAAGCTCCATGAACATGGAAAGATTTAAGAGCTTCCATCATGAAGGAGTTTTTGCCTAGCGATGCCAAAGATAAAGTACTCATCGAATGCCACTGTATACAAAAAGATGGATTTTGGAGAGAAAAAACAACAATTTTGTGCGGGTTTATCTGAGGATATGGTAGAGTATGTTAACTCCCAAAGGCCTTGTACCATATCTGCAATTGAACCTCTTCCAGGAAGCTCACCGCCTAATAAACCTCCTTATCAAGTTTCTCAAGCTCAACAAGAGGAGATTATGCGGCAAGTGCATGATTTGGTTGAGAAAGGCATGGTTAGGCCTAGCTCATCTCCATTTTGTTCACCAGTGATTAGTGCAAAAGAAAGATGGCACATATCGTATGTGTGTCGACTATAGAGCACTAAATAGGATCACTATCAAGAATAGGTTTCCCGTTCCATGGGTAGAAGACCTATTTGATAAGCTACAGGGATCGACCTACCTCAATAGTGGCTACCATCAAATATGATAGTTGATCAAGACATTATAAGGACCGCATTTTGCACTACATTTGGTCTTTATGAGTACATTGTCATGCCTTTTGGCTTGACCAATGCACCAGCCACCTTTAACTGCATGATGGAGAAGCTATTGGGGCCTCACCAAACCTTTATCGGAGTGTTCTTTGATGATATAATCATCTACTCTAATTCATTAGCTGAACACAAGCAACATCTCCAAGTAATATTTCAAGTTTTATGAGAGAATAAACTTTATATTAATCGAAAGAAAAATGATTTTTTCTTACAAGAGATTCAGTATTTAGGTCACATTATTTCTAAGGATGGCATCCAAATGGGTCCATTAAAGCTAGAGGTAATAAAAGGATGGCCTAATCCAAGGAATCTGCATGAACTAAGAAGCTTTATAGGTATGTGTGCATACTATAGATGCTTCATAGAAAAGTTCTCACAAATCGTGGGACCATTACATGACCTAACAAAGAAAAGTGTTGGGTATATATGGTCCACCAAGGAGAACAATGCTTTCAAAAAGCTTAAAAAGAAGCTTATCTCTCAACCTGTGCTTACACTACTGGATCTCAAAGCCATTTGAGGTCCAATGCGACGCCTATGGTGATTTTCTTGGAGCTCTTTTGCTCCAAGAAGGGGATGCCATAGCCTATGAAAGTTGAAGGTTCGACCCTGTTGAGCAAGCTATAGGTATATATGAGAAGGAACTCTTAGCAATTCTACATGCTCTAAACTCATGGAAGCACTATTTATTGGGGACTCCTTTCGCTCTGCAGATGGATCACCAAAGCCTTAAGTACTTCATGACACAGACCAAACTCTTCGACAAACAAATGAGGTGGGAAAATTTCCTTTTGCAATTCCATTTTCATATTGCTCACATTGCTGGCAAGCATAATCAAGTAGCTGATGCACTCTCAAGATGACTGAGAGTGAATGCGGTATCCATAGCAACTCACAATGATCTATCTTCTATGATAGATGAGTACGCTATCGATCCCAATTTCAGAGATGTGATTTCAGCCCTTGCACTAGGGAAGAAGGAAGAACCATTTACCCTACAAGATGGTTATCTTTTCTATGGCAACAGGCTATGCACGTTACCAACCCACTACATGAGAAAGTAATGTATGAATCTCGTGCTCCTCCTTATGCGGGGCAGAGAGGGATTCAATCTACCCTAAAAGGGATAGAAACATACTTCTATTGGCCTTCCATGAAAACAAACATACAAGAGTATGTTTCAAAATGTGTGGTATGCCAAAAGACGAAGTTTGATAGAGGGAAGCAACTTGGATTTCTTCAACCTTTGCCAAACCCTAATTTACCGTGGGAGAGCATATCCATGGATTTTATCTTTAGATTGCCCAAGTCTGTCCATGGGAATACAGGAATATGGGCGATAGTAGACAAGTTTACCAAACAAGCACATTTCATACCTGTAAAAAAGACTATCAAGGCCCATCAAATGGCAACCCTCTTTATATCACAAATCCTTAAGTACCATAGCTTGCCAATGTCTATAGTGTCGGACAGAGATCCTAGAATGACCAGTAATTTTTGGAAGGGTCTCTTTGAAAATTTAGGTACAAGTCTAAACTTCTCTTCGGCCTATCATCCGCAAACATGGCTAGTGTGAAATAGGTAACCTAAAAATTCTTGATTTACTAAAATTAGATCAAAAGTCCCAATGGGAGAAGTACTTACCTTTAGTGGAGTATGCTTACAATAACACTGTACATACTTCCATAGGAAAAGCACCTTTTGAGGTGATAGAGGGAAGATAAAAAAGTCCCCTGCTAATCAAGGTACATGGGAAGATCATCGTTGCAGATGAATGTAGCCGAGACCTACAAGAATCTTTTCAAAAGATTAAGGATGCTATTTCCATCTCTCAACAAAGGCAAAAGGTTGCTGCTGATAAGCACATAAGAGCTCTAGCCTTTAAACAAAATGATTGGGTCTTGCTTAAGTTTCCCAAGGCTCGATTAAGGCACACAACGGGCAAGAATCCTATGGGACACCAATAGTACTATGCTAAGTTAGCAAAAAGGTACTATGGTCCCTTTCATATTCTTAGGCCAATCAATGAGATGGCCTATTAACTCAAGTTGCCTAGCCATTGGTTCATACACAATGCTTTCCACGTGAGCCTACCAAAGCCTTAGAAAGGAGAGCCACCTCAAGAAGCAACCATTGAAGACCCACCGGAGATCGAGGACCAAGAAGAGGGGTTGCAGCCCGAGTCCATTCTCTGACATGAAGACAAGGTATTGAGAGGTGGTAAGACTATCCGATGATATCTTATCAAGTTTAAAAATTATCCTTTTGAAGATGCTAGATGGATGCAATGCATGCAATTAAAGGATAACCTAAACCTTTTCAATGCTTACAATGATTTCCTAGAGTAAGCAAATGTAAATACGTATAAATGAACAAAGTTTTTGTTTTATAAGACTCTCTTTTCTTTATTATGCACAAATGTTAATCAGTATGCATGTTTAGAATCATGTTTGTGGAGACGACACCCCCAAACACCAAGTAGAGTTTGCCACTCTACTATGGAAGATTTATACGGACTAATGTGCAGGCATGTTTGCGGCAGCTAAGGCTCTCAACCACCAAATGGACTAATCATCTATTGTAGAATGTTGTTGTAGGGTGAAAATAGGGATCCTCTACCCCCTAGCAAATGGACTAATGATTAGGCTTTATCTTCTCTACTTCATAGTCAAGGATGATTATGATTTCAAGAGAGAGGTAATGTCATAAAAACTAATATCTAATTCTCCCAAATGATTTTCTCATGGTAAAAAATCATTTAATATGGGGAAGTACCAGGGGAGTAAAAGCTAGAATATTGGTAAGGCTGCTAGATCGATCTCAGCAGGGATCCAAAGGAGATAAAATAGGGATCCAAAGGGGGGGCAGTTTTCAAAAGAGCAATGTACATCATTAGAGCTTAAAAGACCTAAGGTTCAGCTCCATTAAGACCTCCATAGGCTAAGGCTCCAAAAATTAACTAAAAAGTCCAATGGCCAAAGGTGGGAAAATTGGATGGTTATGGGAAGACTAAAAAAGTCTTCCCACATCCCTAGGAAGGAGGGGGCGAGGCCTAATGATAGGGGATGAGAGAGAAACACACACACACACATTCCCAAGCTCTCCCCAAAGGGAAGAATGTTCGACACATGGCAGGCTCCTAGGCCAGTTGCCCCCAATTCTCCCTCAAATCCTACTGGATGGCCATAGAGGTGGCCACACCAATGAGAATTAGGCTAGAGTAAAATTAGTCTAATCAATTTAAAAATGCTTGATAAAAGAACCAATAGAAATTAAGCTCCCTAGAAGACTATTGGACAGTCTACCAAGGGGTCCAATGAGCATCCCGCAGCCCAATGGCTTGCTTGATTCCTATTGGCCAGAAGACTAAAAGGTCCAATGAGAGTTTAAATAAATTATTTAATTTCCTAAAGCTCTCACAAAAGGGGAGGGGGGACACATGTCACAAGGCTATCAATTATGCTTCTAATTTGTGATTGGCTAAGCTTTGGAGGAGCCAATGGGAAGCCAGCAAGAGCAAAAAGCAAGAGGGATCGACCAAGTAGAGAGAGAGTTGGCATTTTTAGTCTAACTCTCTTTGCTACACACACACACACAACTTATGTGTTGAGTAGGAACTCCATCTCCTTCTCCAAGGATTGAGAAGTAGAGGCATACACCAACAACTTTTGGCTATGGAATGCAAATCCAACCAAGAGACAACCTTCAATGGCATGCTCATCTCCTCTACCATGCTAATTTTACTAAGCTAAGCTATGCTATTAGAGTGATCATGTGAGGAGAATACTTCTTTCTCATAAGATACATCTTCTTCCTCTCAATCTTTCCTCATTCCCTGCTAGCTCTCACCATTTTTGAAGGTGTGTGAGGTCTTGGGACTGAGGCTAGGGACACTAGGTGTGTTTTTCAAGCATGATTTGGTGCATGAAGCTTCCATCTTCATTGCACCAATGAGATTTGTCAAGATTGTATTGTACAAAAGTCTCCTTTGATGGGAGAAGCTATAATACAAAGCCTTTTTGGAGGGGGGACCGGTTCCATGTAAATCCGGTCCTCAAATGTTGTCAATTGTTCTGTTTCTCTCTCTTTTCAAATATTGTCGATGCTAAACTAGCTAGGTGTAAATTTCCATGTTGCTTTCTCAAACTAAGTACTCTCTCTATGCTTGTTAGGAACTTGTTCTTAATGAAATGCTCACTATGTTATCAATTTCCGCTACACACAAGTTACTAGTGCATTAAATGTTACACTCTCTCTCTCTCTCTCTCTCTCTCTCTCTCTCTCTCTCTCTCTCTCTCTCTGGAAATAAAAGGAACCATCTTACATGCTAAGTAGCAATCATCAATGCAAGGAAAGAAGTCAAGATTTGTGGAAGTGTAAAGTCTATATCTTCACCATTTCAATTCCGATGCACCAGACACAAATGATTCATGATCATATTGTTAGTGAGGGGTTGTTGAAAGAAAATTTTGTGCTTGACAATGCCCCGGTCGACACATATGCAAAAGTTTTCTAGTTTAGAAATCACAAAAAGTGCTTGAGGAGCTGCTTGTCCCATATGCCCTCTCTTGCAGTGTTTTGATTGTGGAATATTCCCAAAAGAGGCAGTGTTGGGAAGCTTTGGGCTATTTTCAAGGATGCA
Organism: Adiantum capillus-veneris; assembly: GCF_014529385.1. NCBI lineage: Eukaryota > Viridiplantae > Streptophyta > Polypodiopsida > Polypodiales > Pteridaceae > Adiantum > Adiantum capillus-veneris. The sequence goes on from NC_140943.1 coordinate 152,517,015, forward strand.
AAGTGAGACTATCTCTCCATATGAAATTACCTACGCTTGTATTTTGAAGGCATGTGTCACTATGCAAGACATTGATATCGGGAAAAGAATTCATAATGATATTTTTAGTAAAGGGCTCTTGAAAGAAAACGTAATGTTTTGCAATGCCTTGGTCGATATGTATGTCAAATGTGTACTTTAGAAAGCACAAACAATGCTTAAGGAGCTACTTGTTTGAGATGTTGTCTTGTGGAATTCATTGATTGCAGGGTATGTCTAACAGGGCAAGGCTAGAAGATCATGGCTCTTTTAAGAGGATGCAAAGGGAGGGAATCTCTCCAGATGCAATCAATTATGCTTGCATCTTGAAGGCATGTGGCACAACTCTTGATGCTAATCCAGGCAAAAGAATTCACTATGATATTGTTAGTCAGGGATGTTGAAAGAACACATAGACAAAATCACCCTCGCTTTCGTCTTAAATGCATGTGGCACCATGCAAGACATTGTTAGTCAGGGATGTTGAAAGAACACATAGACAAAATCACCCTCGCTTTCGTCTTAAATGCATGTGGCACCATGCAAGACATTGATATGGGCAAAAGAATTCACGATCATATTGTTAGTCAAGGGATATTGAAAGAAAACATCCTGCTTGGCAATGCCCTCTCTTGGAGATTTTTGATATGCCCATTGCCCAATAGGGGCTAGCCAGGAAGCCGTGGGCTGTTTTCAGAGGATGCAAAATGAGGGAATATCTTCAAATGCAATGAAGTACACTTGCATTATGAAGGCATCTAGCACTATGCAAGTCAAAGATATGGGAAAAAGAATTCATGATGATATTGCTAGTTAGGGATAGTTGAAAGAAAACTTCGTGCTTGGCAATGCCTTGCTCGACATGTATGCCAAATGTGGTGCACTTTAGAAATCATAAATGTGCTTGAGGAGCTACTTTGTCCCAGATGTTGTCTCTTGAAATTCATTGAGGGCAAGATATGCCAAAAATGGAGGCAAAGCAAGGAAGCTCTGGGTTGTTTTTAGAAAATGCAAAGCGAGGGCATCTCTCCACATGCAATCACTTACACTTGCATCGTGAAGGCGAGGAAGCTCTGGGATGATTTAAGCGGATGCAAAGAAGGGAATCTCTCTACATGGATTCACTTACGCTTGCATCTTGAAGGCATGTGGCACCACTCAAGATACCAATCCGGGCAAAAGAATTCACGACGATGTTGTTAGTCAAGGGGTGCTCAAAGAAAACATAAATGAAATCACCTACGCTTTTGTCTTGTGCACATGTGGTGCTACACAATACACTATTATGGGCAAAATTATTCACGATCTTATTGTTAGGCAAGCGCTGTCGAAAGAAAGCATCGTGCTTTGCAATGGCTTGGTAAACATATCTACCAAAATTGTCTACTTGAGAAATAACAAAAACTCCTTGAGGAATTGCATGTCCCGTATTGTGGGATATGCCCAAGAGGGAACAACAAGGAAACTCTAGGCTGTTTTTAGAGGATGCAAAGTAAGGCCATCTCTCCATATGCAATTACCTATGCTTGCATTTTGAAGGCATGTGGCACTACGGAAGACACTAATATGGGCAAAAGAATTCACGATGATATTGTTAGTCAGGGGTTGTTGGAAGAAAAAATCGTGCTTGGCAAAGCACTGGAAGTGCTTTAAGAGCTACTTGTCCACCAGGATGTTGTCTCTTGGAATTAATTGATTCCAAGATATGCAACCGGGGCCAAGGCCATGAAGCTCTAGGTTGGTTTTAGCGGATGCAAAGCAATGGATCTCTCCACATGCAATCACTTACGCTTGCATCTTGAAGGCATGTCGAACCACTCAAGATGCTTATCTGAGCAAAAGAATTCACAACAACATTGTTACCCTCGGGCTCTTGAGAGAAAACGTCGTGCTTGCCAATACCTTGGTCGACATATATGCCAAATGTGGTGTACTTCAGAAAGCACAAAAAGTGCTTGAGGAGCAACTTGTTGGCATTTTGGCACTCGGCCGCGAGCAACTACTCGGATCATCAATTCAGCCCTGCATTTTCAGATTTCAGTCCTTTTCCTCACCAAGAGCATGCCTGAATCTGTCTCGCCGCTAGCGTTTCCGCTACATCCCATTTAACCTCTCCTCGGCCATTTTCTTGCCGCATCAAGTGCCCCTATTGCTTCCCATCATCTGCTTCATCAATATCTGTGTTTTCAACCTACTTTACACGACAAATTGGTTGCATTTTTGCAGCCAGCTTTAAGCCCTTGTTTCCTCTTACATCGGGAGCGGAAATCAGCCCCACATCTATCCCTTGTCAACCCCTCATTGAGATGCATCCAAAGGTGCATCAAATCAGCTTGGAGGTTCTTCATTTTGAAGAGTTACTGCTGTAATATTCCACATTCGAGTCAGTAGGGTATACACTTAAGTATTGCATGTGTGTATATTCCATTTACACAATCAAAAGAAAATTTCACATTGACAAATGTGTGGGGGACCTTGAAAGGGTTGGTCGTGACTCCATCGGGTGTCATTCTCCTTCTCTCTTTCTCTCTCTCTCTCTCTCTCTCTCTTTGTGTGTGTGTGTGTGTGTGTGTGCAGACCTTTCTCTCTCTCTCTCTCTCTCTCTCTCTCTCTCTCTCTCTCTCTCATTCCCTCTCTTTAGGGAAATAAAAGGAACCATCACACAATTGAGTAGCAATCATCAATGCAAGGAAAGAAGTCAAGATTTAAAGGAAGTGTAAAGTCTAGATCTTCACCATTTCAATTTTACTACAACAAATACAAAAGAATTCACGCTCATATTGTTAGTGAGGGGTTGTTGAAAGAAAACTTCTTGCTTGACAATGACTTGGTCCACATTTATGTCAAATGTCGTCTACTTGAGAAATCACAAAAAGTGCTTGAGGAGCTACTTGTCCCGTATACCCTCTCTTGAAGTGTTCTGATTGTGGGATATGCTGTCACAAGGACGTGGCAACTGCTAACCTTAATTGTTGGTTTCTTTCCCTTGATTTTTGTTTAATTTTTGGGACTCTCTTTTTAAAGTTGCAAATGGTCGGACATTGTATGGCTAGTGTGAAATGGCGAACGGTCTAGAGTTTCATCCGTAGACGGGAAGGCCTTGTCGCCCCACAAGTTGGTTGGGCCGATCGACACTGGAATCTGAGCAGGTAAAGTATGTCTAGGCTCTACTCAAAGTTTGAAGAGAAGATCGCCCAATAACTGGGCTACATTGCATTTTTGGATGTGGTGGCGATAGATGGTCAGATGATCAGTGGAAGTGCCATGGAAGCATCTCCTAAAATTTAGGAAATTGCTATTTTGGGCCATGAAATTTATTCGCGTCATTAGCTCCAAAATGACAAGTGGAAATTTTATTATTGTGCCGCTAAGTCAGCTGAGTAGCCGATTGAGATATTTTTAGATCGAAAGGTACAAAACGGCCATTTGGCACATTTTTGGGCTAAGCGTCTTAGCTATTCTAGGTACTACTCAAGCTGGAAGAGTTGAGCATATTTATGTTGTGTCGCTCATGCTGGGAGGGTCGTTGAAGGTAAAGTTGTCTTGCAAGGTTGATATACTTTAGGATTTACTTTAGCTTTACCCTTTTCCGTAATGGTTGGCAATTTCTTCTCCGCATGGATTTGAGAAGCTTCATGGAGTCTTACTGTTGTCGTTGTTGAAGTTTTTGATTGTTGTCAAAAGAAGATGTCCCTCCAGCTTTCTGTCAGGACTAGGCTCTCCTTGATGTGATGGGATTCAATTATGTGGAAAGTATCCTTGTACTCCCCAGTACTCAACTTGAGTATGGCTTCTACCATGCCAAAGCTAGGAATTTGCATTTTTGAACTTGTGTACATGATCTCCTCTAGCTCGGTGATTGGAAGCTTTCCCATCACAATCCATGTTCCATAAGTCATTAGATTCTTTGTCGCTTTTGGATCTATCATAGCTGAACATGTGATTTTGAGTCCTGTTTCTCTACATATGCTAAATTTGATCATCATAGAAGACAATTGATCTTCTTCCTTATCCCTGTTGTTCTTTTGATCTTGTGTTTGCTGCACATTTGACGTTGAACTTGAAAACTTTGCTTCTTCATCTTCTTTCATTTGAACTCTTTCTGAAGTTGGCTTCTTTGAAACAGCTTTTGTCGATACTTCAGGTATGTCAATAATGACATATTCTCCTAGTTGCTCTACTTCCTTCGTTTTCACTTTTGCCTCATGCTCCAAGTCGTAGCCATTTGTCTCACCATTTCTGCTTTCACACTCACAAACCTCGTTAGCTTCCTTCAACACCTTTATTGTAAATAAGGGAGTTATATCAAAGCCATCTTCACCGTAAAATTTGGTTATGGTTACCTCATTTACACAAACATCAAGAGTCACCAGTATTTGATCCCATCCAAAGGGTTCAAATAACTCTTTTGGGAATGGTTCCTTAATGTAAGCTTCACCTTCTATTGAACGCTCTAGGATGCAATCTTCCTTTCTAAGACTTCCACACTCTGAAGTCCACACACCCAAATATGCACTTTTCTTTGCAACCAAGCAGGTACATCCTTTTCCTCTTCAGTTGTGGAGTGTAATTCTTCCCACCAGGGTTCACTCTACATCTCTATAACTATGATCTTTGACACTAATCTTTGTAGTGACCTCTTTGTGCCTCAAGTAGATATAGTCATAGACCCAGTCTTGTACCACTTTGAGTTGACGCATGAATGGTCTGCCCAATATGATGTCAAAATTGATGCTCTTGTCAAAATTCATTATGGAAAAGGTGTGCTCATACTCTATGCCACACGAGGATACAATGATTTGTTCTAATTTTCCAATTGGTTTCTTCACGTATCCATCCGCTAATTGCAATTTCAGTCGAGTATTCGTAAGAGCAGGCTTTTCCCATTCTTTTCATATTTCTTTGATTGCAATGGAAATTCCTGCTCCACTATCTAATATAGCAACCATCTTTACTCCTTTGTACTAAAGTGGTAAGGTGGTGTTTCCTTCTTCTCCTTCCCAGTAGTCACCCACCTTATTTACATGTACTGGTTTTGTCTGTGGCTTCTTAGGCGAGGTGTCATCCATGTTTTTGTCTGCAAGGTGGTCATGTGAAGGGATTTTCAACCCCATGTTTTTCAGGTTTTTGCCCATTTGGCCCCATAGATGCGGTCTAATTTTTAGTAGCTCTGAGAGATAAAGTGTGCATTGTATATGAGAAGACATCAATTCATGCAATCTCTTGGTATTCATCATTTTTGGTGTGGATTTCCATTGAGAAGGTACCATTTTAACCTTCGATTTTGTTTTGAGTTCTCCTATGCAAGATGGCAAAGTCTGTAGAGAGCGTGGTTTGCTCTGTTCAGATGCGACAGACCTGGCATCCCCATATAAATATCTTATATCCCTTGGGAAAAATTCGTGATCCATGTTTATCTCAGGGATAAATGCTGATTGTAAAGTATCACTACCATCTTTTTGGTTTCTGATCGTTCCCATAAGGATTGTGGCCACGGTTCTTCTACCTCCGGAATTGGCATCATTGCTTGTGAGCCCACCCAATATGTGGTATTGGCTACCTCCCTTGTATGTAAAGGTGCCTCAACTCTTGGATCTTCCTGATCTTTGTTTACAATACCATGGCTTTCCAATTCTTGGATTTTTTTGCGGATTAGCACCTCCCTTTCTGGAGCATCTGGAACATGTGGTTCCATAAGAGCTTTGGCTGCTTGGATAAGCTCCTTGCACATTTGCAACCTCTCTTTTTCATACCCTGGATGAGGATATGTCAGCCATCTATCCTCTTGGGTTTGATTGGGTTTTAGCCTAGCTTCATAGGCCTTCAAAATTGCATCTACAGGTTCAAAGACTTTGTCGACCAAGACTGAACCACCTGAGTTAGTCTTTGACTCTTTAGCTCCCTTTGCATTTTTCTTGCTTTCTTGCTCTCGTCTAAGCTCTTCTCTTGTTTGATTCAATTGTGTTTCCAAAGCAACTTTCTCTTGTAGCCTTTTTGCTTTCATTTTGTTTCGTTTGGCTTCCCATTGTTTTCTTTCTATTCTCATCGATAAGTTTTTGATTTTTGTTTGAACAGGCAATGTGGCTTCCTCCCCAAAGATTTATTTTTTAGCAGCTTCTTGTGCTTGAGCTCGAGCCATCACGTTTAAAGGAATGGTGGGTTATACCTCGGATCCGCTTGAAGAAGGCATCATGCCTACAACATTCATTGTTGCTTTCCCTTTGTAGTTTGGATTTTTAGCACAGTGTTGGCGTAGATGGTCTCTCCCACAACCATCACAGAATACAAATAATTTCATTTGTGGACCCTTGTTTGGACAACTTCATGCTCAATGATCACCTCCACACTCATAGCATGGACCTTCTTGTTTCATAATTGGTGATCCAGCCAATGATTTTCTTGCCTGGTAAGAATATTCTTTGACCTATACTCTTGATTGGCTATGAACATGAGTGTATTTGCATCCATGGAGTACTGTTTTTTCACGGGTTGCGGCACATGTGTTGGCTGAGTGTAGTTGACTACTACTCTACCATCATCCAAAAGATGCGGTTGCTACCCTAGCATTTGTTGCATCTTTGGTTGAGTGCTACACCATGGAGTGGGATGATCCCATCCACAAGTATTACATCTCCTCAAATGAGGTTGTTGTACATTCAAGTTTTGTTTTTAGCATTGGTTTATTCTTCTAATCACCTCCTTGACCACTTGGCCAAATCTTGGCATCGTAGGATTTTGAACATCTTGCTTTGTGGTGGGTTCGCTCTTCAGAGCAGAGGCTCTACTAGTCGCGTTGTCAGTATCTTCAGTCACCTCTCCATAGGCCTTGCAATTGTCAACTAGATATAGAGCTTCTCTAGTGACTTGGTCAAACGTCGTGCATCCTTTCAAATGTAGGTCCTTTTTGAGAATCTCATTTTTAAAGCCCTCAATGAAGAGAACTGATAATCTCTCATCTTCCGGTAACTCTCTCACATGACATCTTTCTATGTATAGTTTGAAGCAAAGCAGAGCTTCCTTCACTTTTGCGTTTTCTTTTTGTTTGAATGCGTAGATTTGGAACAGTGTGTTGTACTCGATTCCCTTTTTGAGAACACTTCTGTGAATTCTTGTAAGAGTTGTGCTATGTTTGGAAAATAGTATATGTTTAGTGGTTGCAACCACGTCAAGGATGTTCCCTCCAATGTCAACCCAAATCCCTCATACTGAGTATAGAAATCTGCAATTTGTTCAGCTCTCAAAACTTGTTTGAAGAGTGAGCCATGAGCATATGGATCCCCTTACCCATTGTATTTTGTTTTAACACATTGGGCTACTTGATATGGTCTTAATTGTTGTGGTTTAATCACCAATCTAACCAATTTGTGGTCTCATGGTAAGATGTCTCTCATGATCTCCTCTCACCTTGGATAAAATCCTGGTGGAATCCGTCTCTATTGGGTGTTCTTGCATCGTATTTGGCTGGAAGTAAGTAGAGACCGGAGTACCCTTGTATTGTTCTAAGTCAATTGGATTGACAAGTTTGTACTCCCTTCCATACTTATCTACCATCAAAACGTGCACTCCATGGACATCTGTATATGTGAATGCATAGAGGTTCTTGTGGGCGGTCATCTCTCTAGCATTGGGTTCTACACACTTGTAAATGGTTTGTTGATCAGAGGATGCCTCTCCTCTATGTATTGTCCCAATCCCCCTGTTGTTGGCATTGTAGCGTTTTTCATGTCTCTGAGTGGAGTAGAAAACCCTGGTGGTGGTTGATTTATCATGGTTAAGTCTCTCTCAAGACTCTCAAGATAGTCTCTTACAAGCCCACTTTGGCTTAGTACAACTTATCCCTTTTTGCCCTTGGTAAGGTCTCTCAAAAGTCAGGAACCTATAACTCTTTTGGTCTCTGGAAATTGGTCTTGGGATACCATAAAAGTTTGGAACTAGGACACCTAGAAAAATTCAGCTCTATAAATTTACCTGGAATTAGGAATTCAAAAACTCAGGTGTGTCCTATTGCCCACAAGCTATCTTCCTAGCTATACCTGACTCAATTTGGAGTTGTCTATCAAAAGTTAGAGCAATTTTGGTGAACTGCACTTGAAACAGTACTCAAAACAGTTTCAAGACCAGAACACAGGAACTTTGGCTTGTATCTTGGCCTCCCGAAGGTATTTTTAGCTCAAACTTGAGTTTTGGGATGTCCTCAAATATGTTTACAAGATCACCAAGTTAGATACCCCCACCATGCTGAGGTACATGGATCGCAATCCATGTTCCTCTGTCAAATTTTACCTCCAAATTTTCCCAAATTTTGATAGTGTGTAGACAAGGCCATATGCATACTATATACCAATTTTCAACAAATTCTGAGGTTGAGGTACATGGATCGCAATCCATGTTCAACGACATATGGACTTGATCTCTTAGGAGTTTGTTCGTGACTATGTCCACAAGCTAAATCTCAAATATTTTTGGATTTGGACTTGGTTTGATAGGTCAAATAGCCAACACTAGGTCTGCATAGCAGTTTTCAGTCTGTCACCTGTTTTGCTTCCTTTTGGCCCAAAGTTGCTCAAATTTTTCCAAAATTGGACTTGGGTATATATTTTCTTGTGTATGTACTACTAATCTAGAAAGTTTCCGGTCAAGCTGTCACTATGGGTACATGGATCGTGATCCATGTTTGGAGCTCAAATGAACTTTTTTTGGTACCATCAAAATCAACATGATTAGGGGGTCCTATGGTATCAATTTTTTTGAAAATGGACCTCTGGATTGAAAGTTAGGTCAATTCTGACACTTTGTCATAGTACTTGGCAGTTCAAGGCTTTTGGTTTGGTTTTTGATATCCAAATTAAGTTTAAAAAGACCACTAGATTCCTTGTGATGTGCTCTAGCTATGGTTCAAATTTGATATCAATCTGTGACAGAGGAACATGGATCGTGATCAATGTACCTTTGTGCCAGATGGTAATGAAACTTGACTCATAGCTTGCCCTTGGTCCACTGATCCCTGCTATATGGTTTTTGTGTGATTTGGACTTGTTTAGGACAAGAAAAAGTCAATCCCTAGGTCTGTTTTAGGGTTCTCACCTTTACACTATTTTTGGCTCTTTTCACCCACTTTTTGAATTTTTCTGACAATGCTTCTTTGGGGACTTTTGTTCACAACGGTCTCTGCTACAGGCTGGAAAAGTTGTTGTCCAAAAATTTCTCAGGGGTACATGGATCACGATCCATGTTCCACCACTTTTGGATCTGAATTTTGGTGTGCTGATAGCTTGTGATGTTTGTAGCTTGCTCCACAAAGAATTTTTTAATTTGGAGCAATGTTGCCCAAGCAAAGCTGACTTCTACAGTTTGTTGTGGCAGTTTTGACAATGTTCTATTTTGGCTCTTTTGACCACTTTTTACAACTTTTTTGCATATGGTTCTTATGGGAAAGTTGTTCCAAATGGTACCAGCTGTCTACTGCTCAAATCTCAGCCAAAATGTTTTGATGAGGTAGATGGGTCGTGATCCATGTTTAACCTCATTTTGACATGAAACTTGGTCATCTATTAGTCCATGTATGGTGAAACTCTTCCCCAAATCTTTCTGAATTTGGACAACTTTTTTCTAGTCAAAAGTGAGTATTTATGTCTGCTTTGCGGTTTTTGACTAGTTTCTGTATTTGGCTATTTTGACCAACTTTTTTCAAGTTTTTGCTTTGGACCCTTTTAGCAAAGTTGTTCCACTAGTTATGTACTTGTCAAATATCAGCCCCAAATGTCAAAAGGTACATGGATCGCGATCGATGTTTGACAACATATTTTCATGAATTTTGTGCTACTAGTTCTCTACTCCTTATAGAAGCCAAATCTCACACCTTTTTGAATTTGGATCCCAAAAAGTTGAAAAAACCCAACTTGTGTGTCTACATTGCTTGTGTTGCTGTTTTTGCCCTAACAGTCAATTCTAATGTGATTTTTGAGTTTTTCTTTCAAGAAAATTAGATCAGAGCAGTGTCCCACTAATGTATAGTGTAATTGATTACTTTTCACCAAAAATGTTCTCTAGGGTACATGGATCTCGATCCATGTTCCTCCACAGAATCTAAACTTTCCAAATTGCTTCTAGAGAGCATGTTGATGCCCTTGATCCACAAATTTTTGAATTTGGATCACTTTTGAGTTCTCTACCATCAAATTTTTACAATTTCAGAGTTATGATTATTTCGGCCAAAATATGGTTTTCACCCATTTTTCCCTCTATGTTTTAGCCCAAATTTGATGGTGGTAACCTACTAAGTACTGAAATGAAACATGAAACAAAAACAAACAGAACGGTACAAAATAAAGTCAAAACAAAAAACGAAACAGCACTTTGAAAGCATAGAGAAAATCGAAGAATGAAATGCTTTTGGCTATCTCACTCACAACCCTCTTTACCTATCAAGAATAGATCTAGCAAGTCCTTGACTTCTAGACTCTACCAAGCACTAAACCCTGTGTCTAGCTGCTTCACTGCTAAACTGTAAATGGAATGGAAGACAAATGTTCTAAAAAGGACGCTCTAAATATGCACTAGGTCACTCACCATCTAAGGATCATATCCCGGCAAAGGCGCCAATGTTAGCGGGTCGTCGCGAGACATAGCTTTTTGGTACTAACATAATGTTAATACTTAGGGAAGTGACTCGGATGGGGCACGGAGATTCTTTGAGATCGTCAATCTCAAGCAGTGAACCTAACAAGCCAACACAACAACTCAACAAGCGAATCAATTACTCAATGATCAGGGAAATATGCCTATGCCCTTTCTCACAGCTCTAGGTCATCACGCCATTTTGGCAATCCGTGAGATATGTATATATATATATATATATATATATATATATATATATATATATATATATATACTGATGAGGTCTTTTTATTTCACATTTCATTTCACTGTCTCACATGGCTTGCCGTTTCTTGCATTCTATAACTCTATTCTAGTTGATATTTGGGGAAGTCTCTTTTATTAACGGCCAAGTTTCCTCCTCACAAGTAAGCAAACCAAAAATACCAGCAAAAATTTAAAATTTGCATATTTTTAAACTATTTTCTCACATATTTCACTGCTGGGAGGGTCGATTGCCGAAATGGATTTTTGCTATTATTCAGTAGTCCATTATCTATATTCTTTATAATGGAGTTTGAAAAATCAGAGGAAGGAGAGGGCCTCCATGCGTTGTTTTTTGGTTAGTTTGCATGGCATGTTGGATCAACGCCAAAATTGAGTTGTTGAGTCCCTATCGGGTCGTCCTTCTTACCATAGACGCATTAAAGAGCCTTTGACAATTAAGTGAAGTAGTTCAGATTCTATGCGATTCCATCCTTTTTCAATGACCTGCAATAGTCAAGATTGTACGCTAGTTGTCAGCCTATGTGTGTGTGTATATGTGCGTGCATGCATGTGTGTGTGTGTGTGTGTGTGTGAGAGAGAGAGAGAGAGAGAGAGAGAGAGAGAGAGAGAGAGAGAGAGAGAGAGAGAGAGAAAAGAGAAGAGAGACCACATAGACTATGTAAATCACTTTTTTTGACAATGTGTAGACTATAGTAGTCAAAATTGTGTGTGTGTGTGTGTGTGTGTGTGTGTGTGTGTGTGAGAGAGAGAGAGAGAGAGAGAGAGAGAGAGCTCTTCCACTAGCAAGTAGATAGAGAAAGAGTTAGGTGGGTCATTCGGATCAAAACTAAGACCTTGATCAGGATAGCTACTAATGATCATGTAGAGGCGAACATGGGACAAGTCAGTGTCCATTGGTGGGGAGTGCTTGGTAGTAGAAGATGGGTGCTCAAGGCAATAGGTGTGCATGGGTTTGTTTGAGACACTAAGATTTTGGTCTGGTAGCAAGAGAGTAAAGAGCTAATGGCTTAGGTGGAGCAGTTTTAGCCTATATATATATATATATATATATATATATATATATATATATATATATATATATATATGTGTGTGTGTGTGTGTGTGTGTGTGTGTGTATGTAAATATAAATATAAATATATATATCTGTGTGTAAGTGTGTATATATGTATCTATAGAATTCACTAGGATTATGCAAGGTGAAGCTTCACTTTAACATTCTAAGACAATAGAATGCAAAAAAAAGGCAATAAAAGTCAAGATATGTCAAGGTGTGAATAAAAGGTGAAAGAAAAAAGTCCATTTACAATTTTAAAATTAAAATAACATTTAAGGTAAGTCTCAATCATCACCGGAAACATTGAAAGTATGTATAACCCAACTCTCCTCTGAGGCTTCTTTTAGAAAGCCAAAAACTTAGTACTCTGTCTCTATTTATAATATTTTTAGTACTTGGGAAGGCCATGGACTTTCACTTCGGTCCTCAACTTTCAAAGGTGACCACTCACTACTTTTTCTTTCTAAAGCCATTTGAAGGGTGGCTTTACTTTGCATTTTGAAGGCCATGAAGTACTTCCCTCCATGTGTCATCTAAGCTATGGTCATGTGAGGCCTAGTTGCCTATTACATCAAGCCAATAACTTTCGATAGCGTGTAGCTTTTCACTAGCTTACTATGCCTAAAAGATCATAATTTTTAAACCATGCCGGTTTTTGCCGGTCAATCTTCTGTGTGTGTGTGTGTGTGTGTGTGTGTGTCCCCTGTTCGCACCACACTCTCCCTCACTACCTGATGCTCCCTATGATGTTTTGAACTATCATCTCTGCATTAGTTAAAGCTGTCAAGACTTATAGTAGACAACTAAGCTTTGTGTGACCTGTTAGGAAATAGGACATAGCTAAGTAGATATTAGAGTAGTTTACTTAATGGAGAGAGAAAATTTTTCACACACGAGAGATTATAGAGAGAGAGAGATTGTGTGTGTGTGTGTGTGTGTGTGTGTGAGAGAGAGAGAGAGAGAGAGAGAGAGAGAGAGAGAGAGAGAGAGAGCACAACATGCGTGGTTCACCCAATATGGGCTACGTCCATGGGAAAGCAGCCACTCAATGGATTTAGTGCTTCAAAACAAGAAGTAGATTACAAAGGGATTATACCCTTTTGGAGCTCCCACCTTGCTTCACTCTCGTCACCTCTTGTTGCATCAACTTCACAATGCTTCACATCTTCAATCCATTTTTGTGTGTAGAAAAGGCCTCCGTTTATAGGCCAAAAGGGCTGCCCTCTCTCATGAGAGGCAGCCGTGTGTAGCGGCCCTTATGTAGACAAGTCCAAGTTGAATTCTCCCATGCATCCATGTGTGGTCGCCCTTGAGAATACAAGTCCGATTTGAAATCGTTCACCCGCCAACAGGCCGTTTTATGACTACATTTCAACCGCCGTCCGGCCATAATATTCCAGCAAAAAGGAATATTTTGGCAAAGCCCAAAGCTCAAGACTGGGCCGTGAAAATTTTTGTTTTTTGGTGAGTGATTTTTCTTTACGCATGATGTCTTCTCCTCATAATGAGGCCTTACAAATTGTGTTTTTAATACAAAAAATTACAAGGGGTAAATCAAGCTCCATACTTAACATGACCATGCCCTAATGAACCTCCCTTTGTAGGCTTGCACGAACCTTCCATGCCCTAAAAGATCTCCAACCTTAGTGCTCAAAGCTCAATAGCTGCACGCATGTATCCATGTTTTGTCTGTGTGTGTGTGTGTGGTGTGAGAGAGAGAGAGAGAGAGAGAGAGAGAGAGAGAGAGAGAGAGAGAGAGAGAGAGAGAGAGAGAGAGAGAGAGAATAAGCATTGGTCTTACAATCAGCAATTGACAAAGTGATGATCAATATAATCCAAAATTGAGAATCGGGAATGAACATCGACATGCTTACCTGTCATCTTGGAAAGGCCATGGTTGTTGGCCATTGGGGCCAAACAAGATTGGGAAAGGAGTTTTTTTGCCTTGCTAGTTTGAGAAAATGGAGGAAAAAAAGTGCTTGACCTAAAGACTAGAGAGAGTCACTTTCATCTACAGGTTGAGGTGATAAATAAGATTCAAGAACCAGCTATGAGTATGAGACGGAGTCGACTTATGATGAAGGATGTTGAAGAAGAGAAGAGTGACAAAGACTTGCTGAAGCTGGACACAGATTTGTTGTCACGATAGATTCCACCAAGCCAAGTGAAAGTATGCACGCTCTAGTTTGTAGTCTAGAGGTTAAAGAGCTTGAAGATATGTTGGGGGCAACTCTTGGCTAATTTTTAAGGTCTTTATGCTACATTTCTTGCTCTTTCCTTTGGGTTGTCTTAGAATTCAAAGGGAAATCTCAAAATTCTTAGGTGGGATTGCACTAAACCTAGGTTTTTTCAAGCGCTTAAAGGCAAATTAGAATTTTCTTTAGGGACGAGCTTGAAGATATGTTGGCGGCAACTCTTAGCTATTTTTTAAGGTCTTTATGCTACATTTCTTGCTCTTTCCTTTGGGTTGTCTTAGAATTCAAAGGGAAATCTGTGTGTGTGTCCCTTTGTCATGCTTGATGAGGAGGTTCTTGAGAAGCTTCCCTTGCATGGGGGATAAGGTGCTTGAGTCAAAAAGAGACCCTAAAAAGGAGGGGGAAAGCCCCAAAGTTAGGGGAATCTTTGACTTAATCTTTGTATAGTTTGAAACATGCAACATAGAGGCTTGCATATTGGATGCAATTGATCTTGGAAACAATTGTGAATCTTTGGAGAGAGTGACACATTGAGGAAAACAAGAGTGAGAGAACCATAGCAGTAGTGACAATTCAAGTGGGTTGTAACGTCCCCGGCCGTCTAAGATCGATGTGACTGGGAGAGTTGAACACATCCACTCCGACTCTGCAATGCAAAGCGGAGGAATGATCAAGTGAGCTGTCCTAACTCTACGTATCCTTTAGCGAGGTCACCCTAAAAGGGGTTGCTTAATCGTTTTGGAATCGTAAATAACTAGGACCCTTAGTTCATAGACTGACACTTTTTTCCTCATTGAGTGTGAGGCACAGCCGTCAATCGATCCCCTAAGGTTAGGACTTAGTTCTACGTTATCTATCATCATTTAAGTCCACATTCATGAAAAACACCCAACTTATCAGGTCCACCCATCCGACAATTGGTTCTAGAACAATCCCTGCTTTCCACCCCACACACACCCCTGTCTTTGTTTCCTAATTACTACCACACTGTATAACATTTACAAGCAATTCCTTAATTAATTCCTCACACGATTTTCCTTTTGACAGTAATATTTTCAAACATCACCAAGACAGTCTTTCTGTAGAATATTTCTACTACAAACAACCAACTTATTAGACTTGACGGTTGATCCTTCAACAACACAATTTCCCTCTACACCAACAGAGCCTTTGTATAAAGGTTTTCTCATTCATAATCAATCATTCAGTTTAGGGCAACAACCCTCTTCGAGTACCAACGCGGCATCATGCACCAACACGGTATTGCGCAACAATGTGGCATGGGCACCAAACCGCATCGCGCACCAATGCGGCATCGCGCAACAACGTGGCATGGACACCAACCTGCATCGCACACCAACGCGGCATGGGCACCAACCCGCATCGCACACCAACGCGACATCAAGTTGCTATCCAATTGATTCAGTCTCTATTCAAATGTAATCTAACTCTTCTTCACCCAAACTTGACACTTAACATCAAACAAAATTCCTACCTACATTTCTATTAAAAGCATGCGTTTTGGTCTATACCACCAGTGTTTTCCTTATGGTTTCCTAAGCTCCACTAGGTCATGCTTATCTATGATGCATAAAACTTAAAATTGTTGGTATCTAGTTTGGATTTATGGCAATGTTCTGCTGCGGTGGTTGATTCTCCTCGTCTACTAGATAGAGCATGGCTTGGGCCAGCTCCGTTATTGTTCTTCTTTATGACTTTAGGGACCATTACCCAACTCAATAGAATTAGTGGGAAAAAGAAGTTCCTTGTGCTAAGCGTGAGTCCAAGGCTAAGTTCAGTCAAAACATCTAGTAATTTAATAACTTAATTTTTCTAGGATTTGGTGGACCTATTTGTCCCAGAATTCAAGTGAAAAGTCGACTTTTATATGTAATTTAGCAAAAAATTATTTATTAGAAATTATGCATGCATATAAAAATCACAGGAAAATTTCCAAAGATGAAAAAAGTTTTAAGAATTTTTGTAGGAATATAAAAAAAATTCAAATGGTAATTGCTAATTTTTCCCTAATTTTACTAGGCTAAAATTACCCATTTCTAGAGTAATTTGTATTTATTTCTACCTAAAAGTATTATTTTAGGATAAAAATTATCTTTAAAAATTCAATAAAAAATCACACTCATTTTTCCTTATGCAAATTTTTTTAAAAAAATTATAAAATCACTGATGTAATTTTTTTTATTAGATACGCACTTAATTGTTAATCAATTAATAATTAACTGACGATTAGAAAATTCTATAATATTATATGATTTTATAGTATACTATTACTAATTTACTGAATATAATGACCTATGGAATATTATGTGTAATTTCTTTGATGATACTTGCTCATTTAGGCCCATGCATGCAAATATAAGGTAGGTATGGGTGCGTAATGAGCATGCAGGTGAGATGTCTATGAAATTAAGAGAAGCATGTCATTCCTAAAGTCTTCATGCACGCAAAAATCATACATGCAAGAGTTGCATGCTACCTAGTATCAAGGAACACAAGAATTTCTAGAGAGAGAAAATTTATGGATTTTGAAGAGAGAGACTGTTTTCCTAAGCGTACAAGAGTATGTGTAAACGTTGAATTTAACATTCTATTACCTTTGGTATCCCGCTTTGCAAGTTTCACGGTGTCGATCGTAGTTCGTCACTTCGTCGTGCCTCTCGTTGCCTCGTGTGAACCTTCTCTAACTCCACAAGTGAGTGTGTGCACACAAATACGTGACTGAATTTCAGTAGAGTCTCCTCATCCTGAAGAGCTCTCTGAGCATACAATGTGTGTTGTGAGGGGACTGGGGGTCTTTATATAAGGTAGGGGAGGCTCCATGCAGACTGGAGTGAACTCCAGGTGGTGGGAGGCCTGCAAGAGGGGATGCACAACCATATGTATAAGTAGACAACAAAAGTAATGATAACTATGCATCCCGCAAATAGTGCAACAAAATCTTACAACTACGTAAATCTGCACCTATAAGCATGTAGATCATGTAACTAGTGACTATTATAAATTGTATGTAGTAGACTTGTGATTGAAATATACGTTGATAAAAAATCAATAAAGTAAATGCAATAACCTGTTAGTCACTACGAGCATACCAAAACACTCACTCCTACGAGAGTAGATATATGAACACTAATTCGTGTCCAAAAGTAATAGAACCTATGAAAGTGAGAGTAAATACTCGAGCAGTGTCAAAGTAGGAGTCCACTTGACCACTAAAATGTTAGAGAGTAAATCCATGAATACATAAGATTATGGCAAGAATCTAGGAAAAATCAGGTAGAGTTTTCCCTATAATTTGAGCAAAATCTCAAATAAAACTCAGCCAAAACAAGTGGAATACACAAAAGTGCCAACCAGGCTATATGCATAAATAGAGACTCAATCTCTCATCCATAGATGTCATATACCAAGTGAAATCCGATTATAATGCTCTCAAATCCCATGGAGAGAAGCAAGATAAATTGTGGAATCAAAAATACATAAACCTATCAGAGAGAAAACTGTCTTATGTCACAAATGCACATAGGGCATACATGAACCAAGGGCATGAAAATGGAGCTCACTCTTGCATCAGTGGCTCTGTAGCCTATACACCTATGTATCTGGAAATTTGAGCTATAACTAGCTTGCTATGTATCTACATATGTCGTACATGACAATTAAAGCAAACAAATCTGTGCACAAATCTCTATGAAATTCCACAAGTGAATACATTATATCCATAATCATAAGCACAAATCAAAATTTCTCTTGCAATACATGGAGAGAACAAGATCCACTTATATAGCACTCCTTGCCAGTTTACTTGTCACCACCCGTAATGTCAATGCATAAATCCCCGCCTTCGAGCAATGGGTTGCTATTGCAAAAATTTTAGAGGTCAAAATTAGACCAAAAAAACATCACCATTGCATATGGAGAGTTCCAAAACCTTAGTTTACACCCTGACCTTGCATAAATTGCATTCCAAATGCAAAAGTTATGCAAAAAACATTGTTTTGGAGCCCGAAAAATTGACTTACAGAAATGAAAATTTGCATTCCTCCTGCAAGTGTGGCTACAAAAAAGAAAAAGCCTACACACCTATAATACACACTCTCCTCAAGCTTGGAAACATCTCTCAAGCTTGCATGAGCTCAGATATGGCGGTTGCTTACCAACCCCAAGCTCTCATTGCAAGCGAGCTCAACATATTCACAAGCTTTCATGCATGTGGAGATGATGTCGATGCCATGGCGCTTGAGCTCTAATACTAATTGAAGAGTGCATGGATGCGTGTGTGCATGCGAGGAAGGGGGAGAAGCAAGAGCATAGTGTGTAGGTGGAGAAAATGGAGCAGCATGCTCTATCTCATTATTCTTCTATGTATATAAAGAATAGGAGGTTGGTGAAGTCCATGGGCGGTCAGACACTGGATGTTCGGCCCATGGAAAAGGCACGTTTTCCTTTAATCCCAACAAGTCTTAGTTATTTGAATGGAATAAATCCCAAGGTCTCACCTCCATCCTTTGAATCTCTTACTCTTTTTCATAGATGGTTAGACCAATCCTCTACCACAAGCAAAATCCCTTCAATGTCAAGCAGAATTAGAGTTGTCTCCTCATTAGATTTCTCTTCAGGTAATTCCACAATAGGTTCCATTTCTATTTTTAGATTATTTTTGGTTCTCTAACCTTTCTTGAACTACTTGGACCTTGCTTTTGTAGTTCCAACAAATTTTGGATATTTTCACTAGTTTTTGGAAGGCTTATAGCTTTGCAATTTCAAGATTTGGATATGGATATTCTTTCCACTTTTTTTCCAAGTTTTGTTTAACTTGCAACCTTACTTAATATGCTTCCAAAGAAGCATTTATAGGCTCAAAGACTTTGTCCATGGATTTGCTTAAGTGCTATATCTCTAATCAAAAATCTGAGTGGGAGAAATATTTGTCGTTGGTGGAGTTTGCTTACAACAACACTGTTTATATTCTACTGTGAAGTCTCCATTTGAGATAGTCAAGGGTGGCAAGAAGGTTCCACCTATCTTTGCTACCAAGGATACAATCTTTCAAGCATATCACTTTGTATAGGATTTGGACATTGCTTTGGGAAAGGTCAAGGAGGTTTTGCAAAAGCCTTAGGACAAGCACAAGAAGGTAGCAGATAAGCATCAATGCAACTTGCATTTGAAGGAAGGAAGTGCTCGAGTTGTGAAGCATGCCGGTCCTTTCAAATTGAGAATCCGATCCCAAATGTGCAAGGATTGGGTGCTTCTATGTTCTGAGAAGGCTAGATTGTGAAAAATGAAGAGTAAAGAGCTGATTTCTCCAAAGCTGAGTATGAGATACTATGGACTCTTCCAAATTCTCCAAGAGAATCAAGGACATCTCTTTCAAACTAAAGTTGCAAGATCATTGAAGGATTCACCATGCATTCCACATGAGTCTACATAGACCTTTCACATGTTGAGTGTCGAATGATTTACAACCATAGGGGCAATCAAAGGTATAAAAGCTTAAAAGAATTCTTCAACCAGAGGAGATTTTAGCGCATAAGGACATATAGGTGAATGGAAATCTGGTCCATAGATATTTCATCAAGTTCAAGAAATTCCCTACTCTTGATGCAAAATGGATGCAAGAGGAGGACTTGGCAAATACTCCTCAGATAGAGCTTTTCCTAGTAGCTAATGCAGAAGCACATTGAGCTTTAGCATTTAAGCTTGGTGTACACATTCTACACAAGAGGGGAGCCACTTCATTTTCTTGTCAAACAGATCAACCCAGATTTCATAACATCAGTCAGTCAGCAGCAATCAACAACAGTGTGATTTCCAGATGCCAACGTGGTAGGCCGTATGGACAGTGGTGTGGTAGATTTTACGTTAATACTTTTGAAAGCTTTTCAAGGGTTAATTGTAAAGCAGAAGCCATGGTTTTTCAAGTGGGTGCTTTTTGGCCACCACAAGAGATATAAATGTGGGGCCCAACCAACCCTCTCAAGGGCCCCCCACATCGTTGCTGATGTGGTATTTTCTTTCTATTGCAGTGATACTTGTATGCAAGAATCTCTAGACTCTGAAAATGGGGAAGATGGCACTGATAACTTTCTGTGAAGAAGAACCTCTGGGGATGATATGAATGGACGAGGCTACGACTCGATGGAGAGGCCGGGAGTAGCACCAATGGGGAATTTCCATGTTGAATTTTGCTTCAGCAATGGGAGAGGCAAACCTAGCTGAAATCAGGTCTGAATTGGAGAATGTGGATGGCTCTAGATGATAGCCTCAATGTATAAAGAACTGGTTGAGTATGTGCAGACAATGGATGGGTTGTAGGAGGACTTCAAGGGGCAGCTGAGGGTAGCTTCAGAAGTAGCTCCCAAGGGGCTTCAATGGGCAGCCTAGCCATGGAATCTGAGGGTGATGGGGCTGAGATAGAATCGCAACAAGTAGAGGTAGAAAACACATCCAATTGGGGGCATCCAGTTGCAAAAAAATGCTCATGTATATGGATCATGAACAGACGAGGTTAATGGGACGTTGGGTAGTGAAATGCAAGCCTCTTCTACATAGGGCCAAAATTGTCAGGAAGAATATGGTCTACAATTGTGCATCACATCCATTTAATTTAGTAACTACAAATTGACGAGTGAATTGAAATTGTTGAATTTCAAGATCCACGTTGTGACATGCAAGAGAAATAGAATAATTTATTCCCTTCGAGAACCTCATCACCGGGTATGTGGGAATAGGAGTAGATGGGAGATGGACATGTGTCATCACAGCCTCACTAATGATGTCTTGTGTGCTACCAACAATTCAATGAACTTTTGACCTTTAATTTCACCATAACATTGGATGAGTGCATCATGTGGGAGGGTCCGCTTGTGCTTAGCTTCTGGCTCTACCGTCAAGGTGTTTACCTTAGCACACCCATAAAAAAAAGTCATCACAGCCTCACTAATGATTTCCTGTGTGCTACAAAAAACTCAATGAACTTTTGACCTTTAATTTCACCATAACATTGGATGAGTGCATCATGAGGGAGGGTCCGCTTGTGCTTAGCTTCTAGCTCTACCGTCAAAGTGTTTACCTTAGCACACCCATAGAAAAAAGTTGATCATTTATTAGGGAGTGGCCTCACTTGTAGATTCCTCTTTCTTTGGAAAATCTCTTTTCATGTGACCTACTATGTGACATCGAAAGCACCTTTTTTCTTATGCATAGAGTGCTTGTTCTTCCTTAGACAATGTACCACTTAAATTTCCTTGATATGAGTTCTTATCAGGTGCGAGTTTAGGTTTGTCTACTTTTCTTCTTCCTTTATTCCTTGGAGATTCAGGAGGAGACCAATTTCTCTCACAACTACCACTTGATGTAGCAACTAAAAATACTCTGATAGCTACGTGTTGTAATTCTACCTTTTCTCCACCATATTCTTTCCATCACATAGGTGCGCTGACTTTTTTGATGGCGTCAATGTGCCAAGGATCACCAAACATACCAACCCTATTTGCATAGTCAATGTGTTGATGAAATGCATCTTTTCTCCCTTTGGCCCTAAGAGTTGCATGCAAACAACTTCAAAACCACACATCACTTCATGTAGGATTATTCATGGAGATGAGATTTTGGATATAAAGCATATGATGTGCTGTGCAATGGAGTGTACATTTATGCCCATCAAGATTTTGTGCATGAAACCAGAAATGTTTTATCTCTACTAGTGTAGCCTTGAAAGTCCTTGAGATTTTCAATGGCTTTTGACATATACCAATATACCTTCCCAAAGACAAAAGAATCTTTATTCACCAAGTGCAGCAAGTCTACAAAGGGTTTAGTAACATTGACAACCTTTTCCACATTTCTCCAAAACACTAGAGAATTGACGAGTTGATGGACCCTTAATGTTGTAGCTTGGTAGTTGGGATATTTGATAAGCCATGCATCCCATCACCTGTCGGCAACTGTCTCCACCAGCGCATGTCGAATATCTTTCAGTGTTGACAACACATAATATGCGGTAGCAAAGCGAGTCACACAAAATATTTGTAATGCATTGTTTGGAGACTTTGTTTTGAATAGAGCATATGAAAATTGACGCTCTCTAATGAATTTTACTATTGTGTTTGCTTTGAACAAAGTAGTATTTATTTTGTCAACTTTGACAATGTCTTTCAGAAGCAAATTGATAGTATGTGCACCGCATGGTACCCATGTTAATTCTGAGTACTTTTCTTGAATTGCAAGACATACACCATTGTAATTAGCAACATTGTTGATGATGATGGTTGTTACTTCCTTGGCCCTCCAGCTTTTGATATGAAATGCTCATAGATCTTTGAAAGAAAGGAAATAGTTTTTTCTTTCAAGTACGTGTCAATGTATCCAAAAATATTGACCCTCATGGACAAATCAACATCATATTGTTTAAGGATTCTTTTGACAATTGGTCCATCCATTCAAAGCTATATTACACCCAAAGGTAGGAACATATTCCAACACTGCACGTTTGAACGTTCTTTCTACCTCATTTTTGATTTTGTCAACATACTCTATTGGGAATTTTATTACAATCCAACATCACAAATACTTTTTTGGCGGTGCTCATTAATTCATCTTTGAAGATAGGGTTGCACACTACATTGAATGGAATACCACATGCAAGAAATGCTTGCATCCACTTCAAATGCAACATGTATAATCACTGTTTATCAAAATATTGATGGAGTGTTTGATCCGTAGATATCCCTCCTCCAATTCCATAGGTACAATTTATCTTTGAATTAGATGCATTATTAGACAAACCTACTTTAAAGGAGTTGTACCGTGCACTTCAGTGTGGGAACAAAGATTAGGGAGATTATACTCTCTATTCTCAGTGCACATCGGATCCCTCTCCTCATTTGTAGTAGGTTCTTCTTCATCCATTATATCTGATCTTCCTAGAGTATGATCGCTTCTGCTTGCCCCTTTACTTTTGCTCACAAGGATAGCATTTACCTTTCATGCATAATCCAAAATTCTTTCATATATGTCTTGTGGAGGTAAGGTACAAGGCTTGACATTGCCTAGAACTTTGAACAAATGCTCTTTGATCCTCATAACATTGCCATTAAACAAATGGTGAGACTTTCACTTCAATCGAGATGCAATTTGTCCTGGCACTATTTCATGCACGTACGTCCACTCATGACCACGAACCATGTTGCACGAAAGAGATCTATAAAAAATAGACGATTACAATTTGTAAGTTGATCCTTCTATCAATCACACATGAAGTACACAATTTATTTTTTTGATTATGTTAAAAATTGATGGTACGTAGTCAAACGTATCCAACAACATTTTTTTATTGTACGCACACAGAATTCACTGTTTATATGTTTGGATTAAATTTTACATCCTTTACACCTAAAAATGATAAGAATCGTACCCTAAACAATATTTCGCCTCATCGGACCATCTCGAAGTGTGAGCTTAATACTCTAACTCAACGCAATGGTTACTAACAATCAATTTTGGATTGTAGCGACATTATCATAATTGTTTACAAATCACGTTTGTAAAAAGAATCTGTATTGATCATTGCATATCTTCCTGAAAGTGTGAGCAACTACTCTAGCACAACAAAATGATAACATCATTGTAAAGCACTTATAGCAGTACAAGATAAACATCAAGTACGACAAAGAAACTTTAATTAGAAATATTTTCAAAAGTGTGAACAACTACTCTAACACAACAAGGTGATAACATTATCGTAATTGAAGTACTTCTAACCGTACAAGGTAAACATCAAGTACGGTAAAAAAGCTTCAATTAAAAACTTGGTCAAACTTCTTCCATGTGTGAGTATATCACTCTAACACAAAGACTTAAAGAAAATCCTAATTCTATATTTATTTTGAAGTGTGAGATAAACTAAAAAAAAAGCAAAATGAATGATTAAAACCTATATAAATGTATGGAATATATAGCATAATAACACAAAAGCTTAAACACAAGATAATATCACAACCTACATCTGAGAAAAAAAATCATAAACATTACTTTATATCCCGTGCAGGTCCATAGTCGAGTAAACTATCTCATCATTAGAGCAAAAACTCTAAGCCTGTAAATTTTGTAAGTAAATTCTTAATCTAAGTGAAACAACTGATTATCTCCAGTGCGAGTAACCACTTTTACTCTAGCACAATGGTAAATAATCACTATTTATGATATGTACCTATCTTCAAGTGTGAGTTATACTCCAATAAAATGATAGATGGTTACAAAACCTAATCTTCTCCTCTTTAAGTGTGAGAAAAGTCCAACACAGAAAGAACACAATTCTAATTTTTAAGACTATTAAAAAATATTCAATTTAAAAACTAACAACAAAAAAAAACTCTACTACAAATTATAATAATTTAAATTTAAGTTTATCATTAAAACAAAATTTAATAAATAATTAAAATTTATATTTTTTTAGTTATTAAAAATTTTCACGTTTTTTTAAAGGAGAAGAGGATTACTTTTTTCAAACAATTTGATACTTGAATGTGTAAAATGTTGTTGGGGGGCACCGATGGTTGCATATATAAACTCTTCACTTCGATCGAAGTTTTTCTTTGATCAAGTTTTTCTTCGATCAAAGTGCACAAAAATAATATGGAGAGCCCAGTGATGTGTCATCGTATAATACGATCATTTTATTTGATCAAATATATTATATAGTCATAAATTGCATATAATATGTTTACCGTTTAACATATAATGCAACTTAGATTGTGAATGGCTCCAAAACCAAGATTATGCTTGTGAAAACTCTCAACAAAGAGAAGCCATGCATAGTGTATAATAAAGAGCCACTTAAAGTGGTGGAGAGTTTCGAGGACGTTGGTCTTGAGGTTCCATCCAATGATAAATGAAAGGATTGTGCTATGTGATGTTTAAAAGCCAAGAAGAGAGCCTACTATGCATTTGAGAACATGTGAAATGGGAAAGATATTAAATGTTGGCCTCTCAAGAAATACTTCTTTGACACCTTGATCACTCTGGTTCTTCTTTATGGAGTTGAAGTATGGGTGGTAGCATCTCCAAGTCTACTTAGAAAGAGTTGAGAATATCCAAAAGTGTTTTCTCACAAACTTTATCCAAGTCAAGATGCAAACACCATACATGTTCTTACTTCTTGAGTCCGGATCACTTCCTATTGAGATTATGGGTATGGAGAGAGTTGTGGAGTACATGCTTAAGATACAGAAAAGCCTTTACATTGAATTCCTAGAATTGCATGGGAAGCAATTAAAAAGGTCCAAAAGAGACACAAAAGCAAAATATTAAGTTCAGGATGGATGCAAGATATCAAGAAGTGGTTGGGGAGATAGAATGCATTACACTTGCTGCATGATTCCTCAAGAGACTCCATAGTGACTGAGACTTTTCTACACTACCAATGTATCAAAGATTGGGAGAAATCTTGAGGTTCACGCTTCATACACTACACGACATATGTTGCCCCAAATTTCAAAACCATCTTCTTCTCCAAACAAGGGAGGCGCACCCGCTCGTACATGCTTGAGCCCATCCCCTTTAGTGCAATAAGCATTATTGCCTCTATCCAGCTCAACTCTCATTTGCTATGATGTGTGATAGGGTGTTGGGGCACCGATGAGGAGTCTCATTGACTGTGCACTTGATGCCCTCAACACATTTGTGAGTCTTGAGTATCAGACCCTACTTGAGTGCTCAGCTTTTGATCACATTAGAGCTGGCTTTTCCCACGTTTTCTGACATGATCTTTCCCTACACACATTCCTCTCCCAACCACGATGTGGACTCTCAATTGTGATGCTCATCTCCACAATTGTCAACATCAAGAGTCGCTTATCAGCTCCAAATACCTCACTCAATGTGTATCTTTTGGTCCCATAGGTCATATTTGAACTTCAAGGACAATATTGGAATGTGTATGTGTGTGTGTGTGTGTGTGTGTTAGAGTAGTTAGATATAAATGATTTTATTGTGCGATTGAGATGGGGGAGAGAGGAGGGGGAGCCTAGAGAGGTGTGTGCCAGGAAGAAGGGCATTGCCATATTATTTTTCATCAGTTCTATAACATCTTCAAAACAAGGATGAGTTAGGTGGCTAAGAAGGCATAATATTTTGAAACAGCTTCAGCCTCTTGTTTTAGTATTTGTTATATGAAACAAACTTATCTCTTGGTAGAATGCATCACAGGTGCTGCATCAGGTTGTCATTGCAAGTCTTGTTGATAACGTAGAGGTAGGTGCCTTGGTCACCATGGACGAAAAGGTTTGGGTCTCTGTTGATATGAATGTATCTTATACATCTTCAACTCATATAAATGTAAGCAGTACTACATGAAATTTGATTGCCTATTTTGTGCGTGCGCACGCGCGTTATGTGTTTAAAAAAAAAAAAACTAATACTTATACACAAAAGAACATAACAATTCAAAAGACACTTGGCTTTGGACGAGGGACAAGGAGTAGTACAAAACCGACTCAATCTTTGATTCATTTTTCTACATTAATGTGAGAATGAGGTATCATTCTAGTGTTTTTGGAGTGCACTTTATTTGTGAGATTTTAATTTCATGCTTTTGTAATTGTTTCATTTTTTTGGTTTTTACCATCATTTAGGTGCAAAAAAGATGGGTTGTAATGGCTCTCTCTCACCTTTGTTACATTGCAACTCAACCCAAGCCTCTAGACATCTAGACCTTTTGTAACATCACAATATCAAATCAACACTCAATAATATTTTCTAAGGAAAAAACATAGCACATAGCTTAACTTCATAACAATGTACTTGACTTGAACAAAAATGTGGAGGTGGATAGTGTGTAATCATCATAAGGATGGGTTAAGATTACATGGATCTCCAAAAATGATCCGGGAGACAAGGTAGGCTCGTGGATTGTCTTTTTTCAAGAGTCCCCTAACATGAAATATTTTTTTAAGAAGCTCGTGACTAAGACTCTTCTCTTGCATGATACCAACTACATAAATATTGCTCATCAACACACATATTGTAAATAGTGTGCAATTTCATGATGTAAAGTTTCAAGTAATAGGGTAAGCAATAGACAAAAGGTATGATAAGAAAGGGAGCAATGAGAGAGAAGGAAAGGGAGCCGAAGCTGTAATTTCTTCATTGGAAGTTAACTTTCAAGAGAAGGTTAAGGTTAGCCATAGTTTTAGTTTCAAGGGTTGAGGAAAGATTTGAGATAGAAGGAAGGTGTGAAAGCCCCAAAGCATAGGGACTGAAAGGCAGGTTGTGGCATAGCTAGGAGAGAAAATTCACTGAGAGGGATTTCAAGGAAAGAAATTCACTGAACAAGTTAGAAAGGAGAGCAGGTGGCATTGAGTGGGGTAGTAGGGCTAGAAGAAGAGCCCTCCCTATGTGAGTTTATGGGTAGGTTATTACCCATTCCATTGAGCAAGGTAGAGGTACCGTAGTCTCAATGTAGACGAAGAGGTTTTTGGAGGTTTGCAAAAGTTATACATGAAGCCAAGCATGGCTAGGCTAGGTTATGGTAACTTTGGAATTGACCCTACAACCTTAGTTTATGCTTCATTTAGCAAGAGGCAAACCAAACTATGCTAAGATTGAAGCAAGGTGAGCTGTTGGATGTCAATGTGTAAGGCAGAAGAAAGGACTCAGAAATCCAAAATAGAAGAAGGCAGAGTCTAATAGGGCCCTCTATGTTTAGTCAAAATATTTGACCGCTTTGTTAGTGGATAATAGAGCACAACCTTTCCTTGTAGGGGCTACCTCCACCCCATGGATGTCATCATGCCATTTCTTTATACACTCAAAGGTGATTCTCTTGGATTGATATATATCCTTGCACACTCTCACCATTAAGACACAATGACATAACCATTTCTCAAATGCATGGGCACACAAGTACTAATGTAATTCTTGAACAAAAAAGATATGTTGCCATTAGTGTCCAACCACAATGCTCTTGTTGATTGGCTTCACGTTTGATAGGTATTTGAACATTTCAATGGCTAACCAGATTCCATTTTTATAAAACATAAATAATGATATGTTCATAAAAATGAAACTAATATTTGAATTTATATTATCAAGAGAAATTTTTGTAAGTTAGACCAAATCATGCACTACTAGCTTCCTGATCCAATATCGATATCATCTGTTTACAAAAATATTGTAATGTTTCTTTGGATGGGTGACAATTGTATAGCGCATACAAAACTTCACAGTAGCTATTGTAGGCCATTTGAAGAGCCCAAATGGTTCTTAAAAAGTTGAGTTGATATTTAAGCGATTGTATATTTTATTTCAATGTTTGTAGTTTGCTCGCAGGAAAATACATTGTGTGCCTACCGTCTGCTACCACTTCATCCGTACTTTTATTGTCAGATTTATCATGACAGCTCCAATTGACTTTGTGTACTTGGAAACCATGGCCTTGGCCTCAATTTCATGGTGGACAAAGCAACATCAGAGTAAACAAACTCTTTAGCAAGTCATCACTAACTGAAATCAAGTAGATACAACACCATTGTTGAAGCTACAATTCACCTATGAAAATTGAAAAAAAAAAAAACACACACACACATATCACTATCTGCTATGTTTTGCCTTTTTTTAGACTTGGCCCTATTAACACACACACAAACACATACACGCACAGACACACACACACATGTCACATAAAGATACATCTACTGCTTATTTCACTCCTTTATACATGCAACTCAAATTTGTTAACATGACCCTGCTAACATATATTTTTTCTATATTGACCTTACCCTAACCTAGATTAACTAGGAAACCCATACTATGGTTAGTGAAACCTACATATACGTTTTCACCTACTTAGATTTGATATTACCCTCGGGCTTACCCTTGTACAAAACCCACCCTAATGAACTCCTAGAGAGTATGTGCAGGGAACAAACCCTAGGATATTTTTTCATGGGGTGTTATTACATAATTAAACGTGGCCTTATGAAGACGCTTTGTGATGATCATCAACCTACCCCTACCCCCAATGCTCTACGGAATATTCAATTGCCTTCACTCTCTCAGACACTCTCTCACCCACACCCTTCCACCATTACAACTTGCTTATGAGATCTATAGGTGCTAATCATGGCTTGCCGTCTTGGGCACTGTACGGATCTCATCAGCATACTTTGTGAGGGTCTCTGTCCGACTACCGGTGGTGGCTCCCCTATGTAAAGGTGAGCAAAGCTCTTCCCCCTCCCTTAGCCTTGATTGTGTAGTGTGTGCATGGGAAAGAGAGGTTGAGGGCATCTCATTGACAAGCATATTGTGGGAGTAAAGTGTGTGCATACTTGCCTCCATGGAGATGGTTGAGCATGACATGGCCTCTGAAGTTGATGCCTTCCCCTGATTTGGGTTCTTTGTCTGCAATGTACGCCATGATCTTTGGTTTACTATCACCATTAGCATTTATTGTGGTTTTTGTTAAAAAAAATGCTCTACTAGTTGTTAATTAATTGCGTTCATTCTTCTCTTGGGATGTGATCTCTGTCGCTTGACTATGCATTTTAGAAGTTGAGTCCACTTGTTATTGGGTTTTCGGCTTGATGGCCTGGCTTGCGTTGAAGCAGGGCTGGTGATTGTAATTCTTTTTGGAAATTTTTAATATATTCTACTCACTTTGTGAGTTTTGCTAATAAAAAAAAAGGATTTGAAGGGGCTCCATATGTGTTGACTCCTCAAGGCGCTCTGACTGTGCTTGAGGCTTTATGTACATTCCTATTTGTGTTAATACAACACTTTAACTCACAATTGTAGGGCCAAAAAAAAAGATAAGATTTGAAGTACTCCATATTCTGCCAAAAGACTGGCAAAGAAGTTCAATGCCCATCTAAAATGCTACTCTTGCAAACAATTTTGTCGGAGCCTTTGCTCTCGCAACCTACTTCAAAGGCCACTACCACTCTCCGCTTGACCAACACACATTCCCTATGTTATTAATACGTACAAATTTGGTGAAGGCTTTTGCTAAAAATGTCCCATTGGCATTTTCAACTCTCTCTCTCTCTCTCTCTCTCTCTCCTCTCTCTCTCTCTTTGCTCATTATTGAATCCACTGTAAGCTCATAGGGTAATGCTATGATTCCATTTCCACATGCTATTTTTAGCTTGTGACTTGAGATAGCATCAAGGCCATGATACATGTAGTGTACCAAAAGAGTTTAACCTTGTTTGCAAGTTTGTAGTCGCATTGAGTTGTTCTTACTCCGTGCTGCTTGTGAACTCTCTCTCTCTCTCTCTCTCTCTCACACACACACACACACACACACACACACACACAAAACACCACCACCTAAAAGCACAGAGTTTTGGCGACATGAGTACTGTCCAACCCTTTAAGTTGCTATCATAGGTAATTGACGCACTTCAAGCTATTGCTATCATTCATGCATGCACTATGAAATTTGCAAGATGAGGTCCAATAAGACGTATATCCCATGCACAGACATGAGGTGGCACCAGGGCCAGCAAATGTACAACCAAGTGTACATGCACTGAAGGTCTCATGAAACCATTAGTACATGAGTTTTTTCTCAATAGAAATTAGAATGGCCCTTTCACATCTCCCCTCCCTCCCCCTCTCACTCACTCTCTCTCTCTCTCTCTCTCACACACACACACACAGTCGGCAACACCACGAAGTTCCAATCTGATAATAGAAATATAATCTTATAAAGCCAACAACTAAAGAAAAAAGTAGATTTTGTTGTATTGTCTTAATTCAAAAAAATAGAAAACATAGGTTAATTAAGTCCATCCCAAATTTTGGGGTTCAAAAAACCTAATACTTTTAACTATACACATAACTTTTTCAAAAGAGTTTGAAAGCTAAACAAGTTGATTTTTACATAAAGAGTTATTCACCAAAAAATACATAGTTTCACACATTCTTAAAAATTTCAATGCATATTGTAAATGAAGTATTATTTGCATGGTTATATAAATAGTATGTCAATAGATAAACTCACTTTGAAAAAAAATGAATGCAACTTTGGACACCGTATTTGAAATGACATGATGTCATTTTCTTCAACACCTTTAAGTCTTTCTTAGACACATATGAAACAATTGGAAATGAACAATGGATATACTAAGTCCCTTAGCCGCCAAGAAGGTGAAAATTCACTATGGTCTACATAAGGTTATTGAGAAGAAATTCATAAAAGGAGGCTTCTTTGTGACAGAGAAAAATAGAAAGTGACACTAGTATTTTAAACCATGTGGTATCACATTAAAATATTATATTTTTTGAAAAAAGAATGACAATGAATTATTTAGTTTATAATATATTTCAAAAGCATAAAAAATAATGCTTGAAACAATACTCAATGTCCCTCTTTAAAGAGAGAGGTACACAAATGTCAAAACACCCTCTCATAAATGTATAAAAGAAATAATTAAAAAAAGTTCATTATCATTAACTTGTCACGTGACACTAATATGCAAGCTTTATCCAATGGTCTAGAGATGCACCTAAAATTCAACCCTTTACTAGAAACTACTTATGTAGTCCAAACAAGTGAAAGGGTCACGGTGGCTTTCTTAAAAAATAAGAAAGTGATAAAGTCATTAGGTTGAGTTTAACTAGAATCAGTGTTCGTGAAAGGATTGCCACAGTTTAGCCTTGAGCCAGTTGAAAATCGAGAGTAGCCGGTTGTAAACAGTTTAGCCTTGAGTTAGTTGAAAATCGAGACAGTGAAATATGTGAGAAAATAGTTCAAAAATCTTGCAAATTTTAAATTTATGTTATTATTTCCGGTTCGCTTCTTTGTGAAGTGGAAACTCAATCGACATCCGCTTAATAAAAGAGTCTTTCTCAAATATTGACTAGAATTAATTTTTAGAATGCAAGAAAAGTCAAGCCATGTGAAGTTGTGAAATAAAAAGAATTCATCAATATGTGTGTGTATCTATAGAATCTACTAGAATTAAGCAAGGTAAAGCTTCACTTTAACATTCTAAAACGATAGAATGCAAGAAAAATCAAGACATGTCACGATGTGAAATAAAAAATCCATTTACTATTTTAAAATTAAAATAACATTTAAGATAAATCTCAATCATCACTGCAAACATTGAAAGTATGCCTAACCCAACTCTCTTCTAAGTGTTCTTTTAGAAAGCCAACAACTCTCCCCTCATGATTCTTTTAGAAAGCCAAAAATAAGACTCGATAAATTTGTTTGCTAAAAACTCATTCACCTTGTTAGAGCTTTGCAAGGCTTCTTCCTTGGAGCATTGAAATCCTCATCTGGGTTATTTAATTGAAAAGAATTATGTTAGCTCAACCTTTTCACATGTAGATTTGTGTTCATTTTTATGTGTAGCTAGTATGTGACCGGCACGTTGCTGCAACCAAGAATGGCAATTGGAGATCTCTCTCTCTCTCTCTCTCTCTCTCTCTCACACACACACACACACACACACACACACACACACACACACACACACACACACACGGAGTCATATATAGGTAGGTGTGTGTGTGTGCGCTCGCCCACATGTGAGAAGAATAGAACTATAGTCCTTGGAATCATTCTAACAAGATAGCAATGTGTAGCTATGCCTTATCTCTCTCTCTCTCTCTCTCTCTCTCTCTCTCTCTCTCATATTAGATCTTGAGATCAAGATCCATTGAGTATATCTCTACTATCTCTTTTTCCACCTTCCCCCCCCCCCCCCCCCCCCCCCCCCCCCCTTTTCTTGATTCTTTTGAGTTGAGGAATTGTTGGATCTCTCTCTCTCTCTCTCTCTCTCTCTCTCTCTCTCTCTCTCTCTCTCTCTCTCTCTCTCTCTCTCTCTCTCTCTCTCTCTCTCTCTCTGTGAAACCCTAGACCCGCATCTTTTTCCCTCCCAGGCTCAAGGGCGGGCCTGTGGAGGGGCGTTAAGCCCTCAAGGTAGCCTGCTCTAACTAGAAACAGAGCTGCACTACAGCTCACGTGTTCGCTGTCTCAACCTGTACGACGTGTTGGCTCGACCTGCGAGCTACGAGGACCTACAACTTTCTCTTGCTCTCTCTCACTCTCTCTTTCTCTCTCTCAATATGTAGGTTGGCTCCGCTGGTGGTTCAGTACATCGCTCTACTGGTGGTTCAGTACACAAGCTGGAACCACTTGCAATTCCATCTCAGTGGGCGCGCCAACAATAGAAGGTGTTGCATTGGTTTCAGCCGCCAACAACAAATAGTGAGAAGATTAGAGAGAAAGAAAGGTTTTGTCAGGCAGGCAAAGATTAAACTCTTTGAGCCTTAGGTCTTTTAGACAGGGTTCACACAAAAAAGGCCATCACAGCCAAACATTTCTTTCGGTACTCCAATCTCCAACACAAGCAAGAGTTTCTTAGCAATGGCAACTGCGCCAAAGAAGGACTCCGTCGCTCGACAAGAAGCACGGATTACAGATCTGGAGGCTAAAGTTCAATAACTCATCGAGGAGAACAAAAAGCTGAAGGAACGCTTACATAAACTTGAGGAAGGGAAAGAAGTAGAGAGCCAAGCTTTTCTTGGCTCTTTGCTTCCTTTGCTTGCAAAAGCATGGGAAGTCAAATCTCCCTTCGTCGAGAGTGTCATCGAAGTCCAAAAGAAAGCTCACAAGGAAGCCCATGAAAATATTGACACCAAAATTCAAGCTGCCCTACAAGAGTGCCGACTGCAAGAATCTCTTGCCCTCAAGATCCGGATTGGGGAGCTCTCTCTCTCTCTCTCTTGCTCTCTCTCTCTTAATGAGCACATGGAGTGTTTTTAGCCAAACGGTTGCAAGCGACTCATCCTTCACACGACTTTTAATAAATTCAAACTGCCCATATTTCCTTGTTCATCAACCAATGACAATGTACCAGATTCTACCAACTTGCTTTTGTTGGGCCATGTTATCAAGACCATGACTTGTCAATAGATAGGCTTGTCATGACCCTCTATTGGTTGAAGCAAGATAGGTTTTGGTTGGTGCCATGCTCCGGGGTCACTTTTGAAGGGCTACTAGGTTGCCTAGGGAAGTCTCTCTCTCTCTCTCTCTCTCTCTCTCTATATATATATATATATATATATATATATATATATATATATATATGTGTGTGTGTGTGTGTGTGTGTATATGTATATATATATATATATATATATATATATATATATATATATATATATATATACATCAATTCTAGATTGACTTGTTGGTCAATATATTTTGTATGCCTCAAATGATGCCATAAGCATGCTATACTCTCTCTCTCTCTCTCTCTCACACACACACACACACACACTCACACACTCACACACACACACAAAGTCTTGAGTTCAAGAATTTCTCGCTAGATTTTCAATGTTCCTTTGGCTTGTTCCTATGCTGTCAAAGATTATGTTCTCTCTCTCTCTATCTATCTTTGTCTCTCTCTCTCTCTCTCTCTCTCTCTCACTCTCTCTCTCTCTCTCTCTCTCTCTCTCACACACACACACACACACACACACACACACACACACACACACACACACACACATATGTGGCATGCATGGTCTTGTTCAAGAATCTCTTCAAGGATAAAGAGACTAGTCTCTCTTCCTAAAAAAATTCACGTGTAGGATTTCTTACAATGTATTACCTCTTTCTGTCTATAGAATTCCTAAGAGACTCTCCTTGTCTCTATTTAAAGCTATAGATTTAATCCATCATGTTATATTTGATTCTCAAATTTAAAACACTACTGGCTCTTTCTGTTTTATTAATATGAATCTCTTCAAATTCCTAGCCCGAAAACAAAAAACTCCAGTTTTCCACCTCGTTCCCACACACACTGCTCTGCTTCGACCCAGAGTTTGTCCTGCAACGTGTGAATAAGCACCCTCACATAGTAGTTCAAGGCTCTGCCCTGCCACTTGTTTACTGCCGTTGCAGGGTTTTCTAAACCCCTTGAGAGGTTGTGATGCACTATAAAGAGACCAACTAGCTCGTGCCTTGCTGTAAACATGCTACCTGGTTCGTCTCCTACTCCAGATTTCTCATTCACGTGCTTGGCACTGTGAGTCCCTTCCTCTGCCAATAGCCCAGCAATGCCAACACTCCTTTGGAAACTCGTCAGCAACCTGTCAATCCTCCCATTTCCATCTTCCCCAAGAATTGCTTTGCACCCCCTTACTCTGCCTGCGCCACATCCTCTATATCAATCAGCACATGAGAGACTTTAACGTTGTTGCAACAATGCTATGAGGCCTCAAACATTTATCCTATTTGACAAGAGAGAGAGAGAGAGAGAGAGAGAGAGAGAGAGAGAGAGAGAGAGAGAGAGTCTTGAAAGGCCTCAAAGATCTATTTGTCAACGAGAGCGAGATGCGCCCTGCATTGTTGTAGCAAAAGAGACCTACACAGAGAGAAAATCTGATTCAATTTAAGAGAAGGCCTCCACGTGGCCTCACCTTCATCCCCTCTCTAATGTGACCTCTATAAGCGAGACCTTTTCTTTAACCCATGCAAAGTCGAAAAGTGTGACTTGTCATTTTTCCTTTCCTACCTCAAAGGATCTCTATAGATTCCACTCAGCAAAACGCTTTGGCCCACATACGATACTAGCTAGTATGTTTAGATTTGTAATGGATCGTAGCACCATGGTTTGGAACCAAGTTAATGTGTTTCCCTCAAGTATCATTATAAATCCCTCAAATTGAGTATGAAAATCAAGTATTCTTTTTAGTATAAGAACGTGCTTTAAAGCTTGTCAAAATGATTCTAAGGATCCTCATTCCCATCATACTTTTTCATCTATTTTTAAAAATTGACTGGATTTACTCTTTGACCATGATTCTCACGTGAGGTCCCATATCAAGGTTCCCAAATAGATCCACAGCCTTGTTGTAGCCTTAGCCTTGTTGTAGCCTTAGTATGACTCGATTCTCTTCCACTAGAGATGTCTTTTCCCCCATTGATTTCATCCATTAGAATGAAATTTCTAGTATCATCAACCCTTGAGTGCTCATGTTTTGTTCCTTGCTCAATAGTTCTACTTTTAGACAAATATTGAGTTTGATTGAATTTCCTCAAAGATCTTTTAATTGGTAACCAATGCTTTATCACGAAACCTTGGTACTTGGCTTGGTCAATGTTATATGGAGACATGATCTTAAAGTTCTTGTTGCATCAGTCACTAAACAAGTATAAGGGTAATTTTGCATCCCCCTTCTCTCTAAGCTTGAACCTATAGATGATCAGGTAGCTAACTTGGCTTAGCACGGGGTGTCCAAAGAAATTCCTATTCATGATCCTAGATTCTTCCTGGTCATATCCTTCAAACTATAATGGTCATGGTAATTCAAGTAGTGTCTTTGTGATAATCTCAATTATTACCTCTTGTCCTCTTGGTCTATATAGGAGTCTCCTTGTTTGTTTGCCAAACCTTCTCCTCAAACACTATGTGGTGGTAATCATGGCAATGTGATAAAAAATACCCTTTCTTTACACCTGACAAAATAATCATGATTATTTTGTTAAGCCCTTAAAACTAAGCTTTTCCACATACTTGCAATCTTAGTGTACTATGTTGGTCTTTTGTAGGTCAACGATCCAATTTTGTGTTCTGAAATTGTTTCAATCTCTAGTTTTTACTAGTTTTACTTGTTCCATACTAGTTTGGTTGCTTGACCAAGTTCTAGTGATCCAAATTTGTTGAGATTTTTCTTGCACCGTATGTAGGGCTTCTATAAGCTGACTGTATCAAGAATTGTGCAAAAATGCCCCAAAACAGGTCAGATAAAAATAATTGTGATTATTTTCTTTCTACTTAAAAACTAACTTTTAAACTCATTGAAGTGTTCACCATGCCTATTCAGAGTAGTTTGGTTCAATTTGAAATATTTTGGATGGGTGAGAGAACCAGTTCCTCTCTAGATAGACTTTGAACTCCCTTTTCTAGCATATGGACCAGATTTTGGATGAAACTTGTTGTTGATATATGTGCTGCTTATGGCTAATTCAACCAAGTTCTAGCAAGGGATACACTCAAAGGTCAATTTTGGCCTCTAAAAAATTTGTGATTTAATTTTTTAAAGCAAATTTTGACATGAATCTCGCTCACATGCTTGTCATGTGCCTTCTACAAATCCCAAATTGAAACAATTTTGATCAAATTTTAGAAACTAGACTATCTAGTAGATTTTGGATACTAACATTGGCCTACTGCTCATATATGACATTCAAACTAGCAATCATCATGTTCTAGATATCTACATCCCAAGTGTTCCTTTTTGAGCCAAAAGGAAAATAATCACTATTTTTTCTTTGGGCTGAAAATACAATTTTTGGTCACAAAAGGGCAAGGGGACACTTGTTATAGTATTTAGCACCTTTATCAACCTCAAATGTGTATCAAACATTAAAAGCTAGTTGCAAAAATACAAGCCTAACATGACAATTTCATACAATTAACAAGCACAAATTGCACCCAAAGTCAGTAGAAAAATATTAGAGCCCCAATCCTACGATTTACACTCCAAATAACCTCCAAAAAAAATCACAATTATTTACAATAGTAGGTGACTTTTGACCTAATTGTTTTGGTACTTTTTTAGCTTGGTAGCTCCTTCTCATTGTTCCCAATCCACTCGATGATTAGTTTTTTATTTGACCCCTAATTCATGAGTTATGGTCATATTAAGAGAGGGATTATGATTCATGAAAACTTATAATTGTTGCAGAATTCTTACTTCTAATTGTAGAGTCTTCACTTGCGAGTGTAGAGCAAGTCTTAGAGTTGAGAAAGCACACTGCACAAGGGTGATGGTAGACACAAGGCTTAGCAGTTCACGAACATGCTCATTGCATTATCCAAAAAATTGTGGTCAAAATTACAAAAATGGCATTTATACTTTAGCCTTAAGATTGAGCATGGCTTGAGAACCTAATTTTGCAAAATCTAAGAGCTGGAGGATAATTTGATACAACTTGAAATCTTGTTGTCTCTCCTCAATTGGCTCACAACCATGTACATCCGAATGAATATAATTGAAAAAAAAACCACAATTATTTACTCTAGGACCCCCCAACTTTGGTCAAATCATCTTTTTGGTATTGAATAAGTGGTTAATAAATGTAGCGAATCTATGGTTCAAGTTTGGTCTTTTAACGCTTCTATTACAAACAACTTTCTACCCAAGGGCTTTGTATACGCTCTATCTTGCTAGGGTTTTTTCAACTCCCTCTTATGAGTGTTCATGACAAAACATCTTCTTTGCAAGCTTTGTGTGCCTCTCATATATAATAGGTGTAAGTGTCCTTGAGTGGCGGCAATAGACCTCCAAAGTACTCGCACACAAAGCTCTCTCTCTTACAAAATATTTCATGGCAAAATGTGGGAACTTATAACAAAGCCGCATAGATTGGCAAGGGAAGGTTAGTGTTAGCTTGGGTGCTAATAGTTGAGGTGTTGCAAATCCTTATGTAGTCTTTCTCAATGCCCCAACAAGGTACATTGTCAAGTGCTTTACGAGTTGCAATGAATCTATGATTCAGTTTGGTTCAATTTGGTCTACTAGGGCTCCTATTACGGACGATTTTTACCTGAGAGCTTTGTATATGCCCTTTCTTGCTACGGTTTTTCTTGACCCGTCTTGCAAGTTTTCATGACAAAACTTCTTCATTGCAGTGTTAGAGATGCCCTCTCATATCTTCTAATAGGCTAAGTGGGAGTATGCTCGGTGGTGGCGATAAT
Organism: Adiantum capillus-veneris; assembly: GCF_014529385.1. Taxonomy (NCBI): domain Eukaryota; kingdom Viridiplantae; phylum Streptophyta; class Polypodiopsida; order Polypodiales; family Pteridaceae; genus Adiantum; species Adiantum capillus-veneris. The sequence goes on from NC_140943.1 coordinate 152,555,909, forward strand.
AGACCTTTCAAGTACTCATACACAATGCTCTCTCTCTCTTTCTCTCTCACACACAAGGACAAGTGGATACGTACTTTGGGTCCAGAATGGCTTTTTTCCCAAACTTACCCAATCAGGCCTTCTAATCATCATTTGACTGAAAAATTAGCCCGTTTGGGAGCTGGATGCTTGAATTATGTCTATTTTGTATTTTCAGCCCTTGCTAGCTAGAAATAGACTTTTCGTCAACATCGTGTAAATTATTTGAAACTTGTCCACCTTATCATTGAGATCACTCTCATGGTTCTAGATTTCTGATATGATATTCCATGCCATTTATTATTTAGTTTGACCAATTATTAGGAAAAAGAAAAGAAACATGAATAAAAATCCATAAACATTTTTGCTTTGCATGCCTTGATATGCCACCCAATCTTTTAATGAAGTGGTCATTAATTGTGCCACCGGATCATCACTATGAGTAGACACTATCATTACCAACGGCTCCAAGTCCATTTGAACCAACAATAGGCAAAGTAACTTATCCACCATGAAATACTTCCTCGACCAAAATCCATTCACTGGAATTGGAAGAAGATTTCCTAACAAGTCTATCAATTTCAACGCATTTGGGACTGCACTTTCAGACACCCAAAATGCTCCAAACCATCTTAAATTTAGCTTTCCTAGGAGTTTTCGCAGCTTGGTTTTGAATAGTAGGACCAAATCACCCTTTTTTTCACATGTCTGTCTATCTGGGCTTTTCTACGTAATTGTAATTCTTGACTGACATAAAAATTCCACAACCTACTTTCCTCTAGATCTGCCGATGCCTTCATGCGGTAGGCTAAGGAGTCCTTTGGAATCAATTTTTTGTAGCAATCATACGAAGATTGGGCACCACATGCTCAATTAGAGTTATAGCCTCCAATCGGAAAAGCCATCCCGAATGGTGTCAAACCTGTTTTGATTTTGAAGACAGTTTTATAAGCCCACAAGGCACTAGGGAGCATTTTCTACTATTGAACTTACTCTGTAGTGGCTATTCAAATCCTTGGTCAATCAAGTGCAAGTTCCAAAGCAATCTATAGGTGTCATTGTTAAGGTCGTAGATCTTTTGTGTGTTTGTCATGTATATCATTTTGCATGATGTGTTACTTGAATGCAAGCCGCCATAGATCTACAAAATCAAAGCAAACTTAAGTAGCATATTTAAAGAATCATTAAAGTGACCACCTTATTTTTATACGAAAATTTAAACTTACGCAAATTTTCTTGGCCATCCACACTGAGGAGCACGAGCAATCTAGTAAAAGTGAAAAAGGTTGTAAGAAAAGATAGACTTTTTGGTATTGAACAAATATTAAACAATGAGTTTGTAGAGGGTAAGGCATTTAAGGCAGTGAACATTGATTTTGTTAGAGCTATTACGTTTTAGCCGCCCGCTCTGATTCGTTAGAGGCCGAGGGTAGGCCTACACATCGAGCTATTCTTCAACCAGCTCTGATTCATGCGGATGGCCACACCCACATCCTTTGGAGGAAGATTTCTCCTAAGGATTCAATGATTAAGCATGTTGTTTTATACAGAGTCTACGAATATATTTCGCTTTTGTTTCCTTTCCAAAATGGTAAACTGCTATGGAGTTTACCAATTTAATTCTTTTTAAGCTTCTTTGAAGCCATCCGCATTGATGCAGATGGCTAGACACTGCTTGTGGGATTGTCTATTCTTTGAGAAACTTGGAGCAAATCAACACACTAAATGTCATTGCTATTTATAAGGGAAAACTACCAAATTACCCGTGTAAATTTGTGAAAATTCCCAAAATACCCCTTAAAAAAATAAAGAAATCCGGCCAAACATTCCCAGAATGCCCTTCAATTTTGCCAAGATTCCCAAATATCCCTAATTAACCTCGCAAACATCTATAAATACATTTATTTTTTGCAACTCTTCGTAGGAAGATTGGTTCTCCTCAATAGAAGATAATAGACCTAGAATTTAAGATGGTATTGAGAGCTCTTTTGATGAAATCATTCTTCATTTTTGAACATAGATGCCTCTATTTGTGAGCTCATTGGTGAATAATTTTGTCTAAGATGCTAAAAAATAGATTTCCATTGTCATATAAAATTAGACTATGGAAAAATTGGGGCAAATCCATCCCAAAATGCTTCAATGGTACGTTGGGGATATTTGAAATTTGAGGGGTATTTTGGAAATTTCCACAAATTATAGATAATTTCTCGTATTTTTAATGTTTATGGTAATTCAATGATGATATTTCCTCCATTACATAGATTGTAGCAATCTTTGCTAACTGAAATAGCTACATATAGAGAAATAATGCTCCATTAATATTCGTTTGAGAGTATTCAAAGATTTAGGCATGCTGGTAATCCTTTGATAGTGCAGTCCATCATCTCTAGGATTTTTTATTTGTTTACAACCATTATCTCTCAAAAGAGGAAAGAAAGGAGAAGGCTAGACATGCAATGCTCAAGTAATCTTGAGAGCAATGATCAAATTAGCATTGTCTCTGCAACTAATCTAACTGAAGGCTTGGATACTCAAATGAAGGAATGCAAAGATTAGAGCTAGGAATATGATCCATTCACAAGGTGGACAAGTCTCTTGCACCGTAGGAGGCATGCCTTCAAATAGTGCCGCGTGTCATTTGAGATGAAGTTAATGTAGCTACTGACACAAGAAATGAGGACATATTACAAAAGACACACATCTTTAGTCGTTTTGAGTACCCTCCAATACCATTATGTCAGTTAATACCATATGCAAGAGAACGAGGTCTCATAGATGATGGGAGTTGTCTTAAGTCTGTCTTTTGTAGTGTGTCCTCTCCCATAGGGGAGAGACCATATTACAAATGGCATGAATCTTTATCTATTTCGAGTGCCCTCCAATACCATTATGTGGGTTAATACCATACGAAAGAGTACAAGATCTTAGAGATGATGTGAGTGGTCTTAAGCCCACCTTTTCCAAAGACAGATACATGCAAAGAAAAAGGGGCATTCGATTACCTAACCACTCTTCATGATGCTCTCACAGAGAGAAAGATTCTTTGGGTTTCTTTGTTGGAGTCTGAAAAAATCATGTGGTCAACTTATGGTGTAAATAGGAAACAATTGGTTCCACATGTAAGTGTGCATATACCTTGCATGCTTAGGTTTTGGATTGAAAAATTTGTTATAATCTAACGAAAAGAATTTGCAACAAACTTTATGTTCCAAAGGTATATGCTCAAGGCAAGGGTTGATAATATGTTGTTTAATAAAGCAGGAATACGTGTGGCATGGGAAGCAAACTTTACATTCTTAGATCTTTCATTTGGTGGCACACAAATTGGCCACATGGTGAGGCTGGAGTGGGATGCACTGTTAGAAGATCATGTTTGTAGTGGTTTGCACCTTTCCGCTTCGACGCTTGTGACTCGGGATGGTGGCTAATTATTTCATCATTATCAAGTAATTCTTGTTCTAAAAAGTTACTCATTTTCGTGTGGCAAAGGTGATGTTGTTGGGTGGGTGGAGAATTATTGTCATTTATCAGGACTTGGTGATTGCTCGTCACATAATGGTTCAACACTTTAGTCCCTATGGCTATCTTTGATTGGTAGGGTGATAATAATAAGGTAATTATTTTTTTCCTTGAATGTCACTTGGATCAATAGCGATCAATGTAAGTTTTATACTGTGATATTATTGCTATGTTTGTAGTGTGACTCATCTATGCTCTTCATGGCACATAGAAGAGGTTTGAGCTCGTATACCTTTATTACAAAGAGAAAACCACTTTTCCAAACCTTGGAGATGTAACCTCTTAATATATCTATGGGACACCACATGCCTAGTTTGTCTCCAGCCTGTCCCCTTCGAGAGCAAAGAGGGACACTTCAGAGGAGCCATAGTTTCTTGGTTTGTTTTGTGGAGCTATTGTGTAATAATGGAGGTGTGTGCCTTGAGTTTGGTTTTGGTATGGTACCCATCCTCATACTTTGTTTGGCTTTAGTTCATGCTTGCACATCCATAGATCTAGATGAGTGCTTGATTGCCTGGGGATTGCCTCTCATGTGCAACCTTTGATCTGACAAGAAAGTGGCCTAAAAACGGGGAATCCATTTCTTGGGATGTGGACAAAGAGATCGATGTGACTAAAACCGTCAACCCATATGAAGACTAGTGAGGACTTCACTCTTGTTATGTCATTATGTTTTGCTTTCTAAACATAGTTTGGCTTGTTGGATGCTACTTGTTGGTGGACATATGATATTTCATTTTGATCAGTTGGCTTTTATTAACTTTATGGTATAATGAGCTTCTTTATGTCGTGGATTTTGTTTGAATTTTGTTTTGGCTTTCATGGAAGTGTATTTCCATCTTGCGATGAAGTAGTGGCAAGATAGATCACTTTTGACATGAGTTACGATTATCACATGGAGGATCAACATCAAAGACATATAATGTGTTCATTGATGATAATTGTGAATCTAGCTAGTCACATTTGTTGCAATGTATAAGGATTATGAATTCAACATGTTTTACAATGTGCTAAGACTATATCTTAGCTTTTACATGATGCTTTTGTGAGGATATATAAAGACATTTGTTTTGATTTGAGGTTTCATTTTGTGGCTACCTTAAGTAAAGGTCACTAAAATGTGTAAGCATTGCTAGTGTGGATTTGCATGGAATGATGACACACTTAGGAATTTGTCTTGTAGTCCTCTCTCTCTCTCTCTCTCTCTCTCTCTCTCTCTCTCTCTCTCTCTCTCTCTCTCTCTCTCTCTCTCTCTCTCTAGGGGACCGTTTGCTCGATTTTTATCTTGCTCAAAAATGTTCGCTCTCCCTTTGGTAAGACTCTACCTATACTTGCATCTCCAAGTCTCAAAATAGCATCTCTAGGCATGCTATCTCACATCCTACAACTATTGTACCCCTGTACTCTACCTCTATGCTCGACAACGCTACAATGGATACTTCTTGTTGCTCCATGTCACAACAATACTCCCAAAAGAAAACATATACTTGTTGGTAGATTCTCAATCCAAAGCACTACCAACCTAATCTGATTCTATGAATCCATACACATGTATCTCTGCAGTACTCGCATCATAGAAGAGAGAAAACTCCAATGTATCTCTTGCATACATCAATGTAAGTATCATGCAATCCAAGTGTGGCTTCCTTGGAAGCTTCATAAACTGACTCACTAGATCAATAACAATGCTTAAATGTGGTCGTGAGATCATCATGTATATCAAGATGCTCACCATCTTTTGGTACATTGTAGCATCCTCCAATGCTTCTATGTCATCATCTTGAAGCTTCAAATTCTAATTCAAAGGTGTGAAAATAGGCTTACAAATAGACATACCATATTTTGAAAGCATATCCTGTTGATGAAGCAGTAAAACCTAGGGAGGATGTTGCCTTGCATACATGGCGTGGAGAGAGAGAGAGAGAGAGAGAGAGAGAGAGAGAGAGAGAGAGAGAGAGAGAGAGAGAGAGAGAGAGAGAGAGAGAGAGAGAGAGAGAGAGAGAGAGAGAGAGTCGATACAGTATTGTAAAAGAAACACTCACGCTATGCTTCATTAATAGTTTGTAAAAAACAAAACTTAGACTATATGGCAATACTTGCCATGCAAATTCAAAAGGTAACTAAAGGTTTATCTACATGTTGTAAGCAGTGTTCCCACAGGCAGATGCCATTGACTCTGGACTTGAATACCCAAAACCCCCCCCCTCAAGCCCAAACCACTGACTCTGGACTTGATACAGACCATGGCAGAGTCCAATCACCTGAAACTATGAGTAGAAGTCCCCCCCTTGACAATAACATAGGTGTCTGTGTGCACTTCCCTCAAGCAACTATCAGTGTGAGACATACTAGAACTCGACCAAACAACAAAAGGGTGGTCTTACCACTTTTATTTGTGACAGTGTCTATAAACCGTACATTTTATTGACAAATGACTGGCATAAAGGAAACATAAAGACAAACTGAAAACTACAGGACATCACTTTCTATGAGAAGCATTGGTGCTTCACCATCTTCATCACCTTCAACCATGTTGATCTGTCACTTGTTATTCTTAAAGCATTAATCTAAAGGATGATTGGTCTTTCCACAGTGGGTGCAAGGATTTTTGCTGAAACAATCCTTGGTTTGATGATTGTTGCGTCCACATATCGCACAAGGTCTAGTGCTAGTAGTAGGCCTGGTTGAAGTTGCAGGTCTAATTGAAGTGCAACTACGAGCTACATATGCAGTCGGTACGAAAGAGATAATTCGTGGTACTCGTTTCTCTTCTTTCTGCAATGAGTTAACAATACCATCCAAAGAAGGAAGAGGATCCTTCTCCTTTAAAATAGTGACAATTTGACAAAATTTTGTAGGTAGGCTATTTAGAAAAACGGCTATAAGATTTTCATCTCGGACAGGAGCTTCAACATAAATTAGCTGAGTGCGGATGATTTTCAGTCTATTAGCTAAAGCCGCAATATTTTCATCTTCACGCATTGAAAGAGAATACAACTCCATTTTAAGGCTCATTTTGGAGTCTTTGGCTTTAGGACCAAACACTTTCTCTAGTTCCATCCAAGCAGCATTTGCAGATTGCATGTCATCCAGATAATCAATAAAATCATCTTTGAGAGATGTCAGAATAATACCTAATGCTTGCTAGTCCTTGTGTTGTTGCTCGGCAAATAACGCTCTGGTAACTGCAGTCGATGTACCAGCTTTGTCAGTTGACAGAGGCTGAACAACACTCCACCCCTTTACTTTAATTTTCCAGGTGTGGAAGCCAAATCCATTAAATTTATCGATTTTCGGTGCCATGTTGAAGTCTTTAGAAGCTGAAAGGTTTGGCAAGATTCGACTTGTAGTAGAATTCAAAGCCAATAAATTTTTGCAGTTCCAAAGCAAGTAGTATGTCCCCAAAGAACAAAAATGGATGTTGATGCTTTAGAACATGGCTAATACCATGTTATGTTAATTTACTATTTTTGAGTTTTCAAAATTTCAAGCCAATAGTATTGAACACCGAGCACAGATACCATAGAAGGTGTAAGCCCTTGCAAGGGTGGGAATACCCACTTTGCTTGAAAAATTTCAATGGGTGGCCACTTTATTACTGTGTGAAAATGAAAACCCAAAACCAATATGGCGAGCTCTGGCTCTGTCTGCCGACTATGCTTATGGCATGTGGTTCTGTGTAGCTTATAGAGGCCGAGTTGGAGGTTCCTACAATGTCGAAGGTTGTCCTTCAGCCCATGGTGAAGCTTTCAATGCTGGCTATGAACGGATTGAAACAGGCCGTCATGGTCATGTCCCCCTCTACAAGTGACTGCTCCCGTGAAGCTTCTCGAGCACAAGCCCTCGAGGCTCTGCTACCAAGTGTTGATGAAGTAGTGGAGCCTAGGGAGGATGCTGCCTTGCATACATGGCGTGGAGGGTGCATAGAGAGAGAGAGAGAGAGAGAGAGAGAGAGAGAGAGAGAGAGAGAGAGAGAGAGAGAGAGAGAGAGAGAGAGAGAGAGAGAGAGAGAGAGAGAGAGGGAGAGTCTCGATACAGTATTGCAAAAGAAACACTCACGTTATGCTTCATTAAGATTTTGTAAAAAACAAAACTTACACTATATGGAAATATTTGCCATGCAAACTCAAAAGGTAACTTAAGGTTTATTTGCATGCTGTAAGCAGTGCTCTCGCTGGCAGATGCCTCTGAAACCGGGCTTGAATACCCAACATATCCACCCCATACTTGCACTACAACAGTCATATGTCGTGCTCGGTGTGTATTACCTCAAATGCTAGGAAGCAGCACAAATCAGCCAAATCTTTCATGTCAAATTAATTCCTCAAAAGAGCCTTAACATACTCTACATCATCTAAACTATCACCTCCAATAATAAAATTATCTACATAACTTGCAATGACAACAATCCCAGCTTCTATTTTTTGCACATACAATGAATGATCTGCATCAACCATACAAAAATTAATAGTGATAAGATACTAAGCTATCTTATCATGCCATGCATGGAGGGATTGCTTTACCTCATACAAATATTTTCAAAGTTTGCACACATAATTTGTGTGATCTGTCTCCTCATAACTTGGTGTCTGCTCCATATTAACTTCTCTTACAAATTACCATGCAAAAAGGCATTCTTGACATCCATTTGATGTAAAAACGAACCCTTTGTAGTGTCCACTGCAACAACAACTCTAACAACTACCATTTTTGGAAACAAGAGTGCAAACGTTTTCTCATAATATATCCCATATGTTTGCACATATCCCTTGGCCACAAGTCTAGCCTTGTAACTGCTCACACTACCATCGTTGTTATGCTCGTGTACACCCATCTATGTCCAATAGGCTTCTTGCTTTTAGGCAATGACACCAGCTCCCATGTCTTGTTTCCATACAAGGCATCCATTTCCTCATTCATAGACTCTTGCCATTTTACATTTTCAGCTGCCCCATCAAAACATGTAGGCTCAATATCTTGTGCAAATTTTTCCTTTGGCATATCCAATATCTACTCAAAATTAGAGAGGACTATTGTCTTGACATTATTGTAGAGTCTTGTGAGGTTTCAAAAGATTTTATTAACACTGAAGAAGAGTCTCAAAAAGGGTTTTTGGCAATTGATTTACAAACTTCTAGTCACTCTTTCTTGAAGGCCACTGATGCTTTTGCTCTACATTTGAGAAGAGTTGAAGAACAAAAGTATACCCTCATCAAGGATGAGTATTCTGAGGCGAGGCTAGTGGAGTTGGGGATAGAAAAATTTGGAAAAAGCTTTCAATTAAATATCAAAGATGGAGACAATACTATCAAAGAGACATCTAGGTCTTTCAATCCAGGTCTTGAGCATGATGAATTGCAAAAGGTAAAATCCTATTGAAAAGATAATTAATTTCTAATTTGTTTATTTGTTATTTAGAAAATTTATGCTCACTTTGTAGATTGCTTTTTGACAAAGACAACTTTCTTGGAAGAGCAAGAGGTTCAAGGGGGGTATGTAAGGATACTTCAAGGAAGGACATTGTTGCCCTCATGCACTACTTTCTCAAAAATTGATAAAGTGTGCTTTTCATGGCCTATACTCTATTACCACTTTTTGCACTGAAGGTTCTTTCAAGGTTCGTGGGATACAATCCTCTACAAATAAATTCCAATGGGGTTTGTTGATTGAGAAAGCAACTTCCCATAGAATGTCTAGTCTTGCTCCAGGTTTCAATTCTTCCAAATAGGATCTTTCTTATGCTATTCAAGTTAATCAAGTGCAACAAAAGAGAAGGATATTAATCTACTTGGTGAGTACAATAGAAGAAAGTTCCTTAGGTACATAAGGGACTCATGCCTGAAAGCAATGTAAAGAGACTAAAAAATTAATGTGTTGCAAGACAAAATTTCATATGTACTTTTGTATATCTTGACAATAGAGTACAATAGAAGAAAGTTCCTTAGGTACATAAGGGACTCATGCCTGAAAGCAATGTAAAGAGACTAAAAAATTAATGTGTTGCAAGACAAAATTTCATATGTACTTTTGTATATCTTGACAAACTTCAATTTTTTGTCAATGTTAGTAGATTTTATCATTTGAACTTGGAACTTTGTCTACTTCAAGTAATTTTTAATTCACTTTCTCTCTTCATTCTTTGCAGTTGTCTTCTATAGAACCAATTCAATAGTTCTTCAAGAGCATTGCTTCTTATTTAACCCCCTCCTTTTCTTGTACATTTGAAGAATGAAGCACGCTTGGTAATGTGATTTCTCTACTCCTTATGTATTCTATGTAGAAAGGGATTCTTCTTTTGCAAAACATGGTCCATGCAAATAGAGAATATGATGTAAAATTTAAAGAGTTAAAAATTGTGTTTATTAAATATACTACCGCTATCAAAATATTACCAAGTAATAAGTAATATCCTTTACTTTTCAATTACTTGTAATTAATAATATTAAAAACTTTATTGCTTTCTTGAATGTAGTTATAACTGCTTGCCATGTTGGAATCTTGAAGTATTGATCAACCCTCTTCCAAAATTCCATTCTTTTGTTGGCAATAGCTAGTGTACTCTTCACACTTGTGGTTATAAGGCAAAGTTATTTCTAGCAGTTCCACACTGCATTTACCTATCTATTGTCATGGTTGCTAAGAAATCTCCTAGATTTAGCTTCATTGAAACATCGTGAAGAAACCCACCTCTTTCTTTAAAAAGATGTGGATCTTTCTTCAAATGTACTTGTCCACCATGGAAGCCCATCCCTGTTAGCAAATCTTCACATTTTTCTATGAAATCATCTATAAGTTTAATTGGTTTTATTGAATATGCATAATCTAAATGCTTGCAGTTCCCATACTTCTATGCAATAAAGACAAGGATATTTTATATGGGCACCTCTATATATACATTTTAAAACTTTTAAATCAACACTCAAGTGCCACTCAATTGTGAAGACACCAACGAATCAACACAAAGAAGTTCACTTTCAAAATGACTCTCTATAATACTTAGAATATTTGTTTGTGAAAAAATCTATTTAAATGTGTCATGTCTTTTGATTGGCACGTGGGTAGATCCAATCCACCATAACTCCATTTTAGATTGAGATTTGTAAGCTGGGATATCTCTCTTACCTTGATTGTAATCTAGGGATTTGTTTATCAATGAAATACTAGTCAATTTCATTCATTTCATAATGTGAACTGTAGCAATATGAACTTTCTAACATGCATCCAAATATCATTTATTGTATTGTACTAAAAATTGATTTCTTCTTTTGTTTCTCATATGGCATGTTTCCTTGAATGTGATAATAGTCACCAAAGTGTTTTGGTATTTTCTTATACAATAAAAGACTTACTTTTCCTTTAGTATATAAGTCTTGGGTAACCCAAATGCTTCAATTTTATAATATCATAAAACTTGAGACCAAATGCATGAAATAGCTATGTATCTCTTTCTGCTCACTCCAATTGTTGGATGAATTAAAACATTAATATCTTTTAGTAATTTTTGAAAAACAAATTTATTAATATTTTTATATTTTGGTATTTTGAGAAGTTTCAAAATGTTTGATATATTCATTATCTCATTTATAAATCCCATCCTCTACTTAGCATTAGACATCATAACACCTGAAATCTTAGCTACATGATCTCTAGCTAGTTTCAACCTTCTTTTACTTCGTTCTAAACCATCTATTAGATTGTTAACATGTTTCATTTATTTTACTCTTGATCTCAATCCAATGGGTGTTTCTTTAAGTGATTGTAAATGCGCATTCACTTGTGTGAGTAATGCTATTTGTTTTTCAAGTTCTTTGATTTGTGTTTCATTCAAACATAACATGCCTTCTAAATAAGAAATATATTGAACATGATGATTTTGTGATCGATAAATCCTAAGCAATACCCTAATAAATCATTAACTGCATCTCCAATAAATCTCATTGTCATGAATAGAATAAAATGGTGGGTCTAATGAATAAAATGCTTCCATATGTCCATAGATCTATATGCTTTTTTTCCTCATTACGAAGTTTGTTTGCCTCAATTGCATCTTTGAGATACATTTGGTTTACACTTCTAGTGATTGCATACTTCTGATTAAGATTAATATACATATCAAATATATTATTACTAACACTTATTTAATCTTGTGAAATGCAATAGTTTACATTTTAAGAATAGTAAATGACAGTGCCAGAATGGCTAGAGCTGTTGGAATTAGGGTTGCAGTAAAATACACACAGCTTGGAGATGATGAATGAAGCTCAAGGCACACAACAGAGAGTGTATTACTTAGTGTGCAATGGAAGGCCAAAATAATATCACTTTGGTTATCACACATAAGAGGTGTACTTGATCAAGGAGGATGATCAATGTCTTTAAGCACTTGGCATAGCCATGCAAAATTGTGAGCTGTCAAAGATGCACCTATGTACTCAAACTTTGTAGTGGAAATTGTAGCACAATGCTACGTTTTTCTTGCCCAAGAGACTAAGCAACCATTGATAAAGAAATAATTACCACTTGTTGACCACATGGATAAGTGAGAGTTTGCTTAATTTGCATGTGAATAACCCACAACAACAAGAGAACTCTTAGAAGCAAGGTTGCCTTGGTGGAAGACAGTCGAGTCCATTCTCTATTGGTCCCTTTAAGTATTTTACAGCATGTTTTGCTATTGACCAATTATTGAGAGACAAAGAAGCAAGACACTAACCAAGACAATTTTTTGTAAAGAGATTATCCGGTCTTGTTTTCAACCCCACAAAGTCTAGTCAACCAACATGATTTGCATAAGGCTAGTATAGAGCTAACAAATCATCATTTGAAGTGGATGCAATACTTTTGGTAGAAGTGACAAGACAAGGAGTCTTTGTTGAATGAGCATTTTTCAAACCAAGCTTTTACACCATGTCCTAAATAAAGTTTGTTTGTCAAAGTAGAAAATACCCTCATTGAGCATGTAAAGGAAAAATATCAAGCCATTTTGATCATAAATAGAAAGTTTCTAATTTTGGTAGTTTTTCCACCTCTAATGAGCTAGTGATTAATATATTGATGTAACATTTTCAAAAATGAGATCTTCACTTTTTTTGTCACTTTCATCCAAAAATAGTAAGTTTTGAGGTGCTTGCATCCACCTAGGCACGAGCGTCTCGTCTAAATCTACCCCATCCTGAATTTCCATAAAAGTAGATATATCAAGTGCATGCAAGTATATCAAGTGTATGCAAGTATATCAAGTGTATGTTAAATATATCAACTGTATGCATCTGACACCTTAGCTTTTCATTCTCAAGCTCGTCTTTTAATAGAAACTTTCAGAATTGAATTCTAATGAGTTAAGCTCACTTTAGCTAATTAATTCTTATCCTAATGTTAGTAGTTACTTCATAGCCTAAGGTATGTATGTGTATGCATGTTCATGGACATGTATGTGCATGTGTACGCATGTCCATGGTGGATGCCCATGGATGACCCATAGCCATGGACCCATCTCTTATGGAATAATTGACTATGAGCATGGGGGGACTACACGAGGTGTATCACCTAATGTGGCATGAGAGGACACCTCTAAGGGGTAAGTGGCGAGCTTGTGACACATCCACACACACATATAACAAGAGGGGAAAAGTAGGGAGGTATGGGAAATACTTGGTCAACAAGGGATTTCCAAAACTCTATATAAAGAGCAATTCACACACACAAAAAGGACACACTTGAAGACAGGGACACTCTGTTGTTGTAGCTACTCATTGGTGAAACTTATACAAGGCCTTCAGGGATAAAAAACTCTTAGGCACAATCTGGTAATGGAAATTTGTTGCATCGATTTACTTCTACATCTATATTCTCTCATCAAAATTATTACTACCATTCTTACTATTATCTATCTAAAGCTCGCTGATGACAACAGAAACTGTACTTCTTATAGATCTAATCTATGATTCCTCAAGGTTCTTGCAAGATGGAAATAAACCAAATCAAATGTGTTACTTGCATAATCATAGTCGTGATACTTGTTATGCATTCAATTGTGTCGTTATGTACATGAGTCTTGTTTAATTTGCATTAAAATTTGAGAGATGGAATTAAATCCAATCATCAACTACGTGACATAAGAGGATTGCATGATCATAGTATGCATTAAGTTTGCCAAATTTATATTTTGGTCATACATAAATGCATGATAATGTGATTAATGTATGGGTTATAATGCATGTATGGATCATAACACGTGTTTATCATATGACTATGGTAGGATTAAGCAAGCATATGTTTTTGGACTGATGTGTGGAATAACCATACATTTTTGGAAGATTCTTTATACTGTAGTTTACAAATTCTCAAGTTAAGTTAAGTATCTAGTAGTGGGAGTGGCACCCAAAAGAACTCGTTATGGTGGATCACACAATCATGAGGCCGGAACGAGTGATGGGAAGGGCAAAGGAAAGGCCCCATTGACTAAAGAAGTGTCATTTATCTCACAAAGTGATGTCATTGCCCAATATAAGGTAGGAATTTTTTTGTTCATTGCATCATGGGTAATGAGGAAGGAGAAATTACCTAAACATTGGGTCATCTGCAATTTGAAACCACATCAATTGAACTTGTTAATTTTCTTAAGTTTGAACTAATAGGAAGGAATTGTTTGAGGATATACTGTTTGAAATAGGAAAGATATGTTTCCCTAGGAAGAACTCTCTCAACCTTAGTTCATTTTATTCCAATATTGATTGAGTAAGAACTCTCCTTTGATCACACAGAGAGGTATTTTGCGTTTCAATGCAGGAGCCATGCATTTCTATGCATAAAGTTGATCCATTTCTATGAGACAACTTGGTTTATTTCAATAAACATATAAAGTGCCATACTGGAGAGTTACTCTAAGAGGTGTAGTCCACTATTGGTTGTATGGGCAGCCAGTGACAATGGATGGAGTAAATATCTTCCGAAAGAAGTTTCTATGATTTTGGAGTATTGTTTATTTAAGGTTTGGAGTATTGGAAGGAAGTAATATTGTATGTCGAGTTTTTATCTAGGAAAGATTTTCTTGCTACCGATTTGATAATGTTTGAAGGGTTGTACTAACAAACTTGTGATGGGAACCTGAAAAAGGAATTGTGTGTGAACAATCATGTGGTAGTAATTAGAAGATAAGCAAAAAGTGTGAGTGCGGGGGTGGAAAGCGGGGATTGGCTCAAGTTGCCAGTCAAGGATGGGTGGCTCAATTAGCCGAGAAACTCTCACTCTCTCTTGTTAGGAGAAGAAAATTTAGAGACTCACTGTGCCAAGAGTCGAGAAGTCCCAAATATACCTGCCCCTAAAAGCTATGGGAAAAAAGGTATTTGGATTTTCTCTCTTTTGGAAGGTGAGAATTAGGGACATATAAAATTCTTGTGTTAGTTCATGCTTTCCCTACGAGATAGGGCTAAGAGCCCTATTCAATGGTTCATATATAGGTATGTTAGGACTCATTCATTTAAAAGCCAGCACAATCTAATGTGAAATACAAACATTCACATCAAAGCTAAGTTGTCAAGGTCAAAACCTATAGTGTATAAGGAACAAAACTAACTTTAGGAAGATAAACTACTTGAATCATGTCCACCTATAGGCACTTGTAGGATTGACCAAGAGATAAGTGCTTGTTTATTTATAATTTCCAATCAATCAACAATTGCTGCTTCAAGTTGAGAATTATCCTTGAGAGCCAACACATTGTCCCCTTCTTCAATCCATAGAGTGTTGAGATAAAGGTAGATATACCTTTACTTGGGACGTATGCATCATGTCTTGACCATTGACTTACTGACCCTATTCTTTCTACATAAAAGGATAAGGGGTCTCACTTATTTAGTAGCGAGTACTTTCTACATAAAAGGATAAGGGGTCTCACTCATTTAGTAGTGAGTACTCCACCCCCACATAGTCTATCATTTTGCATTCACTACATGCATATGTGCACTACAAAGTTTCCACATTGGTATACTCTACAATTGGTACAAAGCATAGGGGAAGTGATGACAATGATCGTGACATTGCATCATAGAGAGTAAAGCAAAAGTAGGAACAAGATTTTTGAAATCTTGTTTTTGCCATTTTTGGGTTTTGAAACATAGTTTTTTTAATATGTTTAATATACAGAGCTAGATAGATGCAATCTAGGAGTTCAGATTAAGATTTTGGCATGCTCTAAATGCTGAAATATTGATTAAAATTATAGCAAGTGCAGTAGCACATTTATTCTACACTTTTAGGTTAAAAAAACTATTTTTGGCATATCTCTCACACTCAAGATCAAATCTATAGAGTTAGGAGTTCATGCCATGGTTCCTCAATGTTTGGGATGCATCAATGATATCAAGGTTTTGAATTTTGTTGCAACAATGTGTAATTCTTCAACGCTTGATAATTGGAGTCTTACAATGCAGAGCATTATGTCGTTTGCATCTTGGGATATGTAAAGACACACTATGGTGCTATTTGAGAAATGATTTACCTTGCATTTGTGTATACAAGTGTTGATTTTTTATGTGTCTTTTGGATTGATCTACATTTGGATGCACTTTTGTGCACATTAAGATTGTATAGGATTTCAGAGAGGTTTGTAGTACTTGGTTTAGTGCTTTGTAATTATGTATTCATATATGGATATAGATTGAGTTGTTTAAAGCTCATAAGTGATAGATTCATAAGTGTATAGGTATTTTGGATAGGTGGAGTAGTCCAAAGAGCCACTCATGTGGGAGTGAGCTAGTTTGCTATGGTTTTGGTGTATGTATGCCCTATGTAACTTTCTGCATGTGACAATTTGTCTTGGATAGGTTTTACACGCTTTGAATTGATCTATAGGTTATGCTGCTTCTCTTAATGGGTTTTGGAGAGTGTTTTGATTTGATTTTACTTGGTGTATGACATCTACAAATGTGAGATTGAGTCTCTTTATATGGGCATAGCCTAGTTGGCTTCATAGCTTGTATGTATGCCAATTTTGGTGAAATTTTACAAATTTGAAGAAAAAAGAAGCCTTTTTTTTAAGATTATTGCCATACATTGTATGTATGTGTAGTATACTCTTCAATAGTGTAGTGATTAAGTGTTACTCCCACTTTGACATTGATTGAGTTTTGACTCTCAGTTTGATAGGTAGTGTCACTTTCAAGCCTGGTGTTGTGTTCATGTATCCACTCTTTTAGGAATCAAATTTATGTATACTCATTCTGGCTATATCCTACACATAGTCATGGTTTAGAGGCTCTACATGTTTATAAGTACAAATTTTCTACAATTGTCAGATTTTGCAGGCATTTTATAAGGGATGTATTTTGAGCATTGTGTTTTCTCACTACTTGCACATGTAGATATGCATTTTATGCTTGGTTGAGCGTTTTTTATCTCGGCATTGAGCTCACTTGCTTTAGTGATGCTATTTGTGCTTGCATATCTCTTGTTTGCACTTGATTACATACACTTTTTCATTGATTTTGGTAGAGGTTGGACACTGTTTTTTGTTATCTTTTGGTAGAGCCATACATTGATTTACCAAGTGTATATGCAATTATAGAATTGATGTATTGATCAGGTTTATGGATAATGGTCAAGGTGATCTCCCATTTTGGGATGTTTGATTCAATTAATGATTGATATTTTGATTAAGATTTTGCTCAATTTATAGGTAAGACTCTACCCAATTTCTCGACTAGTTTTTGGTTTTATTGCCATACACCTTTGATGCATACATGTATTCACTAGTTTGACATCTTTTGACACTATGTGTGATGAATCAATAGTGACAACTCATGAGAGATGATGGTGTCATTCTTGCCAATTTTTGCAATGCTGGCATTGTGGTTACATAGGGCACACAAGGCTACATTGCCTCCAATGCATGAGGTAGTGGTAGTAATGTATGCAAGATGTAGAGATAATTTAGACACATGCCAAAGAGTAATTGAGTATGCCAATGATGGTGTGTCATGTTTTCCTCTAGCGCTCCTCTTGCTATTATTAGTTCAAGAGAGGTGGCACTTCCTCCTAGTAGTTACTAGATGGAGATGCGGTCATCCATCTCACATCATGTCATGAGTGGTTTAGTATCTTCTCTAGTGGGAGTCTTTGTTGTGTGTACCTTTCTAATGGATTAACGTACGACATCATGGGAGCAAGAGATGCATGTTTTCCATTGCCCATTTGTGCATTTTTATGATATGACATGTGCATTATGTTTTTAAGATTGCATAGACTTTTATCTTAGTGAGATTCTTGAGAGATGTTGGATATTCAACACTACTAAGAGGGCAATCATTTTGCATGCAATTCGGTTCTCTATTGATTGCATGAGGAGCTAGGAGCTACATTGTTTACCCACTACATGTTTTTCAAGTTTGAGACAATATAGTCTTGATTAAACCACTAATGTGTGATGAGCAAGAGATGAAAAATATCTCATTTGCAGATGATCTTGAGTATGCTCAGAAGTTCGAACATTCATCTATTGAAGACATGTTAGTGGATTGTCTAGATCCAAAGGTAGAGCGTGATTTCTCTTGTGAGCCACAACAGGATGTTGTGCAGGACATATCTTCGTATATAGAGGTAGAGTGGCATAGCTCTAGTGAGCAACAACAAGAAATTTTCTAAGATACCTATGTAGATATAGAGAAACATTGCTCTAGTGTAAGCCATTGTGGCAATTCCATTTAAAATATAAATGGATTCTATATCATCTCTCTTTTGTAATTAATAATTAAATTTATTTTTTAATACAAGAGACATTCTCTCTATGAAGATTTGAAAGTGTGTTAATGTGTTCGATTATGAGAGCTTTGAGGTTTTCAAATGTGAAGCAATTTATAGGTGAGATTACCTTTGAAAATGAGTTTTTAGGGTTGGATTCTATTGAAAAATTCTTAGGGAACTTCTCAAACATCTTTGTTAGTAGTTTATGCTAAACTTATTATGTATTTGGGCTTACAAAAATACCCTAGCTTGAAGTAGCACTTACTTCAATCATGTTGGCAACAACCCTATCCACAACGTCGAAAGAATCCAATATTGATGAACAATTTGAGGCTTGATGTCCTCATACATTAAGGACAAAAACACTTGAAAAAGGGTCCTTCTTTGTTAATCACTTGATTAAGCCATGGCAAAATAGAATATTGACACATGTACAAGAATATGAAATTCTTATCTTCTCTAACTTTTGTTTTTCTTGGCTAGTTTTGGTGAAAGAAGTTTGGATGATTTTCTATTTTCTTGAAAAACACCAAATATATGGATTTTTTATCATGTTGGCAACAACCCTATCCACAATGTCAAAACAATCCAATTTTGATGAGCAATTTGAGGCTTGATGTCCTCATACATTAGGGCCAAAAACACTAGAAAAGGGGTCCTTTTTTGTTAATCACTTGATTAAGCCATGGAAATATAGAATATTGACACATGTACAAGAATATGAAATTCTTATCTTCTCTAACTTTTGTTTTTCTTGGCTAGTTTTGGTGGAAGACGTTCGGATGATCTTCTATTTTCTTGGAAAACACCAAATCATATGGATTTGAATATTGAAGTTTGAGCACAAATTGCAAGGATAGATTTTATGTTTTTGAGAACTCAAAATCATTTGAAATAAGAATATTATGGTGCACACAGATACAAAATATTTTTGTGAACACTAAAAATCAAAATATTAATGATGAAACATGGAGTAAAGACATTACCTTCTATGTTTTGAAATGTTTAGTTTTCATGACACATTCTCCTTCTCATATTTCTTTTTTGAGTTTCAATGGCTTCTTCTCGTTGTCCTTCTAACATCATAACATTTTGGGCTCATTTCAACCTTTGTTTCGACTACTCCTTTTGTGCAAGTTTTCTAACAATGTAATTTTTTGCAAAACAGGCATTGTGTAAGCTTCTATGGTTGTGCTACATAGCACAGATAATTTCCATACATGTTTTCTTCTAATTGGGAAATTTCTCCACATCATGTGCAATGACTTACCATGGCTAATAGCAATGATGCTTTTTGTATGTTGTCTACTAAAATGACAAAATGGATGGAGATAACTATCCATTATGGGCATACATGATGCATCATTTTCTTGTTGCAACGGAAATTTGGAACATTGTGTAGAGTTTTGATGTAAGACCAGGTTGTGAGGTCCCCAACCCAAAAGTTTCGGGCGACTTGATAGATAGCCTTCCTTTATTCTCAAGTTCCGTTGTTGACGACACCCTACTCTGTTTCCACAAAACAGAGATACAAGCAACAGAAGAGAGGAAGTCCTCTATCCGTCGCGTGATCGTGGTTGTAAGGGTCATACGCCATAGGCCAGTTCAATAATCAAGGGATTTCAATCGAATCTAATTCCTATATCATAAATATAAAATCCCTTTGACATATTTAGAATTCATAAACAATGACTTTTTCTCCACGTTTAAGAGGCACGACTGCCATTCATAAACCTTAAATATGATATGAGACTTAGTCTAAACTAAATAGTAGTTTTGTGAAAAGTATCCAACTAATCAGGTCCACCCGTCTGTAGACATAGATCTGTTTGGATACTAGTCTCCCACTTTCTACACCACACTCACCCACTCCACTTACTTTTTAATTACTACCACATTATTTTAAATATACAAACAATGTTCCTTTATTAATTTTGGACATAGGTTCTTTCATACAGCTCTTCTAACATCGCCAAAACAATTCAAACGAAACCTAATGAAGACAATCTTAATTTTTAATAGTTGAAAAAAGAGTTTTCCAACGAATCGCAAATTATGCAACTTTTTCAATTGCTAGCTGCAAGGGCATCTCGCTAATTGCAAGGCATCTTGCTAACCGCGAGGGATAAAAAGAGAGTCGATAACCTCAACTTAATTTTTGCTAACCACGGGATCATCTCGCTAACTGCAAGGCATCTTGCTACCCACAAGGAACAAAAGATATTCTATCAACAATTCTTCTCTTTAAATAATTCTTCAAACATGATCAACCAACTCTTAAAATCAAACAGTAATAAGTTATCAAAGAATAATAGTTTATCAAGCAATAACAATTTATCAAACAATGACAATTTATCAAGCAAATCTTTCACTATTCTACAAAATCATATGCTTGTTTCTTGTGATACAATCACGTTTCTTGGATGGTTTAAGAAAAATTCCTAAACTTGACTTACCAAGTCAGCATGTATAATGATGCAAAATTATAAATTTATCTTACCGGATTAGCAACGTGTTTGACTACCTTCCATGTTGGAGGTTGGGCGGCTTCATCTTCTTTGGAAATTGATACCTCTGCTTGAGCTACAACTGGAGTAGTTGATACCTTCTTGTATACCTTCCTTGGAGGAGGAATGGCAAGAGCGTCCTTGGAGTTTTGTGTCACTCGCTTTGGGGCCATCGTATTGAGATAGAGAAGAGGAAAATCTTTGCCGTAAAAAGCAAAGATTTGGCTTTTTTGCTTGTCGAGAAGATGGGGGGGGGAGAGAGAGAGAGAGAGAGAGAGAGAGAGAGAGAGAGAGAGAGAGAGAGAGAGAGAGAGAACTCAACACTTCGAGGGACAACACGATGATGGTAGAGATGGAGTTGGAGATGGAGATGGGTTGGGGTAAGAGCTTGATGGTGAGATCTTGAGGGAGAGAATATACCTCCGGTGTCAAGGCAAAAGAGATTCTGATTTTGAGAACTTCTGTGTGTGTGTCTTCAAAGTGAGGGAAGAGGGGCCTTTATTTAGGCTCTCAAGAGCCAAAAGAACAAGCTAAGCATAGCGAAAAGCAGAGAGATAAGTGTTACCATATACATGTTGTAGTGATGTGTGTAAACACACATAGGACTGCCGGGGTATTTTTTCCCTCTTTAGGAGGTTTATTCCCTTGTGCATTATATATACGCCTATCATTCTAGGGCTATCCATCTTTCCATTGCACACTAAGTAATATGCTCTCTGTTGTGTGCTTTGAGCTTCCTTCGTCTTCTCCAAGATGTGTGTGTTTTCTTGCAATCCTAATTCCAAAAATTGGTATAAGAGCAAGTTGCATCTTCTGGGGCTAAGTCGCCAGTAGCTCCAGCAACGCCTGCTCATTTTGGCCTCCGTTTCCACTACAAGTAGTATTGCACAGGCTATTTTTTTATTATGTGCATAAATTTTGTCAGTGTCGTTGTTTGCATAACAGGTCGTTACGGTCTTCTACAGTTTGTGCTATATAGCACGTGTTGTTCTCGCTTTCTTTCTCCTATTTTTGAGAAATTTTCACATCACGTGCAACATTTACCATGGTTGAGAACAACACAAATGTGTTCAAGATGTTTGCTGCTGAGGACAAATTGGATGGGGACAATTACCCTATGTGGGCTTACATTATGCAACATGTGCTTGTGTGAAAGGGTGTTTGGAACATTGTGCACGGCATTCATATGCATCTTGGTTCTGAGGATATAGGCAATGTTGAGGATGTTGCAGGTCTTGCTGCAAGGATTGCTATTGTTAGAGTTGTTTTGCCTACAACTGAGCAAGCTCGTTGGGATGTAAAGGATACGACTGAGCAAGCTCGTTGGGATGTAAAGGATACACCATTAACTTTCACATTTGTTCGGAAATGTTTTCAAAACAGGCTTGGGATATTCTGGCTGGTCTTTATGCAAGTCGCAATGAGGCAAAAATTGCATTGCTTTGTAAAGTGCTGGAGTCAAAGATTATGCATGAGGAAGATGATATGGACACTTTCCTTGTTGGTGTCAAGGATATCAATGAGCAACTTATTTATGTAGGAGAAGTCATTTTAGATAGTTCCCTTGTGCAGATTATTCTTGATGCCTTGCCAGATTCTTACCAGACTTTTGCTAGTACTTGGAGACTTATGACCCAAGGAAATCTTGAAGTTGTCAAGTTTGATGCATTATGCACATTTTTGTTGCAAAAATTGCTTTCCAAAAAAAAAAGACTAGACAACGTGCAATTGAACAGGACTTTATTGCTGCTCAAAGAAAAGTTGGTAACTGTAATGCAATCACTTCTCATGGTTCTTTTGCGAGTGGAAAATCACATGTTCCTAATTCTTTTGCTGATAGAAATTCGTTTAGAAATTTTGGTGGTAAGGGAAAAAAGAAGATGCATTGCCATTATTGTAAATCTAATGATCGCTTGATTAGGTTGTGTCCTAAGTTAAAGGACAAAGAGGCTAAGAAGAAAGAGGGTGGTTCCACTACAAATGCAGCTATTGTTGAGTCTTCTGTAAAAGGAGACTGTGATGTTGATGTTGATGCAAAATGCACTTTTAGTGCAGAGTGTACCTATAATCTTGTTGTCCATGATGCATGCATGTCAGTTGCTGCAGATTCACACGTGTGATATTTTGATGGTGGTGCTACAAAGCACATTACCTCACATTGTGATTTGTTCACCTCTCTCAAGTCTGTCCCTCATGGGAATTCAGTCACTTGTGCCAACAATGCCTCTTATCCGCTTCAGGGAGCTGGAAAGATTGTGCTTATGGCTATAAATGGTAGTTCTTTCACACTTGTTGATGCACTTTATGTACCTGGGATCAAGAAGAATCTTTTGGCCGTTTTTGCACTTGTTAGACTTGGACTTGTAGTCAAATTTGTGGATGACAAATGTACGGTACATGATCTCAGTTTTGATGATGAAATTGTTTCATCTGGCATATTATGTCGTGGGCTGTATAAGATCACTTTGTACGAAAATAATGGGCAAAATTTTGCAAATGCAGTTGTGGATTCTAAGGCTATTTTAGATGCAAAACTTTGGTATGCACGTTTTGGGCATCTGAATTTTGTCAGTTTGCTGCGCTTGCAGAAATTTGGTATGATTGCTTCTTTGCCGCCTCTTGAAGCACCTGTCAAACATGTTTGTGAAGGCTATATTTTGGGTAAGATGCAGCATTTGAAGTCTCCAAAGGATGGTTCAGTTAGGGCCACATGTAGGTTACAGCTTGTGCATAGTGATGTTTGTGGGCCCATGCAAACTCCATCCTTGGGCAATTACCTTTACTTTGTGACTTTCATTGACGATTTCTCTAGGCATCCATAGGTGTATCCGCTTAAAGCAAAGTCCAAAATTTTTATGTGCTTCAAACCATTTTTGGCTATGGTTGAAAATGTCTCAAAATGTACTATGGACACCCTCCGTTCCGATCGAGGGAGGAAGTATATGTCTCATGAATTTAATGCATTTTTGGCTAGTTGTGGGATAAAACACCAATGTACAACACCTTATACGCCTCAGCAAAATAGTGTTTCTGAGAGGAAAAACGGGTCACTTATAGAAAGGCACGATGTATGGTCAAAAGTAAAGCTTTGCCACATTTGTTTTGGCTTGAGGCCATCTTGTGTGCCACTTATGTACTAAACATGTGTCCTAATTTTTTTTTGAAGTCTATTATTCCATATGAAACATGGCATGAAAGAAAGCCTTTTATTGAGCACATGCGTGTTTTTGGCTGTTAGGCATATGCTTTGGTGCCACAAACACAATGCAAAACGATGATAAGGCAGAAAAATGAATTTTGGTTGGTAACAGTGCTGAAAGCAAAGGTTACAGCTTGTATCATCCACAAACAAATCATATTCTGGTTTCATAGGATGTTGTGTTTGTGGAAGATTTTGTTCAGACCTTGCCGTCGTGTACTAGAGAAAGTAATGTAAGCTCATAGGACATTCATGACACTTTGTTGCCTCTTTTCAGTGGCAAAAGTTTGAATCTAATTCCAATGAGGAAAATGTACAGCCTGTGGGGGTTTTTGAAAATGTTACAGATCAGCCTATTATTAATGCAAATATACATGATGTACTTGGTGAGGAAAGGGATGAAAATGAGCAGACTAGAGGTATGCCAAAATGGTTGGTGCATACATTGCGTGATAGTAAATTGGATGCGCCTTTGTATAGTCGCACTCGTTCAGGCTTTTGCCATGCATATTATGCATCAGATTGTTATGCTTTGGCTATGTCTAGCTTACATGATGTTGAGGAACCTCTATCTTTTGATGAAGCACAGAATTCAAAAAATTGGATGGCTGCCATGCAATCAAAATATGATGCACTTATAGAAAATAACACATGGAATTTATGTGATTTGCCTCTTGGCAAAAGGCCATTGGTATGAAGTGGGTTTACAAGTTGAAACACCAGCCGAATGGGTGAGATTGATTGCTATAAGGCTCGACTTGTTGCAAAGGGTTATGCACAACAAAAAGGCATAGATTATGAAGAGACTTTTGCTCCCACTTGTTATATGGCTACTCTGCATTTTCTATGTGCATTGGCAGCTCATTTTGGTTGGGATGTACATCAATCAGACATGGTTATTGATTTCTTGAATAGTGACATATTTGAGGAAGTAACGCAACCTCGCGGTTTTGTCAAGAAAGGATAAGAGGATTAGGTGTGCAAATGTAACAAAGCTTTGTACGGGTTGAATCAATCTCCTCGTGCTTGGTATGAGAAGGATGACACTCATTTGGTCAAACGAGGCTTTTGTAATAGTCCAACAGAAAGCACATTGTATGTAAAGCGTGAGGATGATGTACTTCTCATTGCAATTCTTTATGTGGATGATTTGCTGACCACTGGACCAAATGAGAGACATATTTCTAAATTTAAGGCTGATTTGAATGCCACTTTCAAGATGAAAGATTTGGTGTTGTTGCATCATTACTTAGGTATACAATTTAAGCAATGTGATGGTGGTATTGCCTTGTGTCAAAAAAGTTACATAGAGACATTTCTATGTAACTTTGGACTTCAGGATTGCAAACCTATTGCCACTCCCATGGTAACAGGTTTGAAATTGAGTCTTCATGATGCTGGTGATGCTGCAAATGTCATTCTTTACCAAACTGCTATTGGATGCCTCATTTATGTATGCAACACGAGGCAAAATATTCAATTTGCAATCTTATAGCCCAGGGTCTAAGCATTGGCAAGCTGTCAAGAGGATTTTTTGCTACTTGAGTGACACTTTACATCTTGGCTTGTTTTATCCCAAGGGGGCATCACTGTCGCCATACTTACATGCTTTTTCAGACTCAAATTCGGCTAATTGTTTTGACACTTGAGTGTCCACAAGTGGTTTTGGTTTCATGCTTGACAGTTCTTGTATATCATGGTTAAGCAAGAAGCAACCTACTGTGGCCACTTCTAGTTGTAAGGCTGAGTACAAGGCAATCTTCACAACTATAGTTGAGTGTATGGCTCAGACACCTTATGTAGTTGATTTGGGTGTTGGATATGATACTGCAACACTATCTACACTGACATATAAAGCACATTGACAATTGCAAGGAACCCAGTTTTTCATGCTCACACAAAGCACATTGAGGTGCATTACCACTATGTCAGGGAGAGACTCACTCTTAACAGAAGAGATCAGCTTGGCTTATGTGCCTACACACGACAACTTTGTAGATCTTTTCACAAAGGCATTGTCTTGTGAAAAGTTTGAAGCTTTCCACAAAGATTTGGGCTTACTCCCCTTTGTGGACTGATCATATCCTCAGGGCATGGCAATTCTCTTTACTCTATGTGCCCACTCTTGTTCACTACATCACTCCAGGGGGGATTTGTTACCATACACATGTGGTAGTTATGTGTGTGAACACACATAGGACCGCCGGGGCATTTTTTCCCTCTTTAGAAGGTTTTCTTCCCCATGCATTATATATATTCCCATCATTCTAGGGCTATCCATCTTTCAACTGCATACTAGTAATACACTCTTTGTTGTGTGCTTTGAGCTTCCTTCGTCTTCTCCAAGCTGTATGTGTTTTCTTGCAACCCTAATTTCAACAATAAGTTTGTGCGTGTTCGTGACCTTTTTTAGCGGGAACGTATTTTAATACACGATTTTGAGACTCTAATTTTGGAGAAGGTTGGATTCCAAGAAAGAAGACTCTAATATTGATTTACTTTCTTTGCCTTCCTAAAAATACTTCTTCTTTCCTAAAAACACTCTTTCTTTCTTAAAAGTACCCCTTTCCTAAAATTACTCTCTCCTTCATAAAATTACTCCTTCTTACTTAAGAGTCAACTCTTATCTTTAGATATAGTTTTGAGGCTTAAGTTTTCCATATCAACCTATTGTTTCCAAGTGAATAAGGGCCATAATTAATAGTTCCAAAGTCCAATTTTCAATCCGATTATTTGATAAAAATCTCTATGACTTAACAAAATGAAAACCTTAAACACTTTTGCAAAAAGAATAAAAAAATTTTATATTAAAAAATGTTGGATACATTACAATCTCCCAAGAAAAAGTGAGGATAGTCCTACTCACATTACCAGCTCGTCCACCATTATGTCCAAAAGGCTGGTGTCCTTAGTCTACTTCAATTGCTACTGCTACTCTATTAGTTAGACATGGATAATTGTTCCGATAATTTCCCAACTCTCCACATTCAAAGCATCAAACATCCAAGCATGGAGGGTTTTGCATATTACCGTTATTATAAGCTCTTTGTGGTTGTCTATCATTGAAGCTTTAATTATGTTCAATTCTTCTTGTAATCCCTTGCTCTTTCATTAAAGGTTTAGCTTGTAGTAAAGCATCTTGTATAATCGTAGGTTTCAGGGCTTCCAATCGTGAGCTAAATGGTTCTCTTAAACCTTGGCAAAAACGGATCACCTGCTACTCTATGGTCATTGATGGAGCGCAACACCTAAGCCTTACAAACTTTGAGTAGTACTCTTCTAGGGATAGATTGTATTGTTTTAATCTAAAGAACTCATTCATCTTTATCGCTTCATGGACAGGAGGTAAGTATCTTTTCTCCACTGTTTGTTTGATTTCCCACCAGCTCTAGGAGTTCTCCAATACTTCCATGTCACAACAATGTTGTTTCCACCATAATTTCTCTTCTCTCGAGAGGTAAAACAAACCTAGCATCACTTGATTTGCAGGTGTGGTCCTTGCAGTAGAGAAGTAATCATCCATAGCTTCAATCCATACTTCTGTATCTTTCTCAATATGAACACCCTCTCCTTTAAAAGAAGGCGGTTGTATTTGTTTGAGAAACAATTTTTTTCCTTAATTTCTATGTAAATAGCATCGTTCTGAAGGTTCTCCAATATGTGAGTATTTAGAGGATCTCCTCAGTGTACGTATATATTAACATCAACGTTTATAACAACCCAGAACACTAAGGTAATTTCCAAAATTAAACTTATATAGTCCATTAAAACTCTCACACTTAACCAATCATGACTTATCCAGTCTATCGAAACTCAGTTACATGACTTAACCAATCATGACTTATTCAATCCATTAAAACTCAATCACATGATTTAACCAGTCATGACTTATCTCAATCACATCTTGACCAGTCATGGATTATTCAATCCACCAAAAACTCTCTTACATGACTTAACCAGTCAAACAATTTTTTTGAAGAAAAACAACTCAATCTCCTATTCATAAAGACATCAAAATGTCACATAGGGACCTATAAAAATCCCTTAATGAGAAAATATACTAGAGGTTTCAACCATAATAGTGATACCCACAATGATCAACATGTTGTAATATCTCTATGAGTCGGGTAATGGGTATAGAAAACGGTACACACAATGAAGCTCGGGGTAACCAATAAAACCTTTTAACATAAAGCTCCAATACCAATTGTGAGGTTCCCGATCCGGAAGATTGGGACGATTTGATAGATGGCCTTCCTTTATTCTCAAGTTATATTGACAACACCATACTACGTTTCCACAAAGTAGAGATACAAGAAACAAAAGAAAGGAAGTCCTCTATCCATCGTGATTGTGGCTGTAAGGGTCATACACCACAGGCCATGTCAATAATCAAGGGATGTCAATCAGAGCTAATTCCTAAATCACAAAGGTAAAATCCCATTGACATATTTAGAATCCATAAACAACGCTTTTTTCCCAAGTTTATGAGGCACGACCGCCATTCATAAGCTCTAAATATAATATGAGACTTAGTTTAAATTAACTAATAGTTGTGACAAGTACAC
The DNA here is from genome assembly GCF_014529385.1 of Adiantum capillus-veneris. NCBI lineage: Eukaryota > Viridiplantae > Streptophyta > Polypodiopsida > Polypodiales > Pteridaceae > Adiantum > Adiantum capillus-veneris. Next base: position 152,584,462 of record NC_140943.1, read on the forward strand.
AACTAATCGGGTCCACTCGTTCATAGACATAGATCCATTAGGATACTAGTCTCCCACTTTCCACACCAAACTCACCTGTTCCTCTTGTTTTCTAATCAGTACCACATTGTTTTACATATACAAAGAGTGTTCCTTTATTAATTTTGGACACAGGATCTTTCATATAGCCCTTCAAACATCATTAAAACAATTGAAACAAGGCCTAATGAAGGTAGTTTTATATTTTAATACATTTTTTTTCCAATTTCTTATAAGTTTGCCGCTATCGATGGACTTTCTCTATCTAACCAACAGAGCTTTTGCAAAGGATTTACTTATTCACTAATTGCAAATTGCGCAACTTTTTCAATTGCTAATTGCAAGGGCATCTTGCGACTCATGAGGGATAAAAAAAGAACCGATAACCTCAGCTTAATCTCCACTAACCACGGGATCATCTCGCTAACCACGAGATGCCTCGCTAATCTTGTGGTTAGCGAGATGTCTCTCTAACCACGAGACATCTCGCTAACGCAAGGCATCTTGTTAAATGCAAGGAACAAAAGGTATTCTTTCAAAAATTCTTCTCTTTAAATGATTCTTCAAAGATGACCAGCCAACTCTCAATATCAAACAGTAACATGTTATCAAACAGTAACATGTTATCAAACAGTAATAGTTTATCAAACAATAACATTTTGTCAAACAGTGACAATTTATCAAACAAATTTTTCAATATTCTAAGAAATCACAAGCTTGTTTCTTATGATACTTCCTTTGCACCTTGCTTGAAAGAAGAATGGCAAGAGCATCGTTGGAGCTTCGTGTCACTCGCTTTGGGATCATCGTATCGAGATAGATAAGAGAAAAAGCTTTGCCATGAAAATTAGAGTTATGACTTTCTTGCTTGCCAAGAAGATGGCAAGAGAGAGAGAAAGACAACTCAAAAATCCGAGGGACAACACGATGATGGTAGAGATGGAGTTGAAAATAGAGATGGGTTGAGGGTAAGAGATTGAGGGAGAGAGGTTGAGGGTGAGAGCTTGAGGGAGAGAAGATACATCCCACCTCAAGACAAGAGAGCTTCCACTTTTGAGGATTTGTGTGTGTGTGTCCTCAAAGTGAGGGAAGAGGGGGTTTTATATAGGCTCTCAAGAGCCAAAAGAGCAAACTAAAAATAACAAAAAGCAAAGAGATAAGTTTGCGCATGTTCGTGGTTTTATTTTTTTGTGAACACGCATCTTGATGCATGATTTTGAGACTCTAATTTTAGAAGAATCTTGGCTTCCAAAAAAAGAAACTCTAATCTTGACTTTCTTTCTTTGCCTTCCTAAAAATACTCCTTTAGGCTAAAAACATTCTTTCTTTCTTAAAACCACCCCTTCTTTCCTAAAAATACTCTTCCTTTCCTAAAATTACTCTCTCTTTACTAAACTTACTCCTTTCTTAAGAGTCAACTCTTATCTTTAGATATAGTCTTTAAGCTTAAGTTTTCCATATATACCTATTGTTTCCAAGTGAATAAGGACCATAATGAATAGTTCCAAAGTCCAATTTTTGATCCGATTGTTTTGATAAAACTCTCTATGACTTAATAAAATGTGAACCTTAAACACTTTTGCAAAGTAAATGAATTGTTTTTTATTAAAACATGTTGGGTACATTACACAGGTTTTGCGGATATAGGTTTAGTGGGTGATGTTGCATGTTCTAGTAGTGCTCGTACTAGGGTTGTTTTGCCTACTGCTACTTAGCAACCTAGTTAGGTTGGTAGAGATGCACACAAGCTCATGCCTTGACTGCACTATCTGTCAAATGCTCTATCACTTTTTATATTTTTTAAAGTAAAAGCAACAAAACAGGCTTGGGATATTCTAGTTGGGTTATATGCAAGTTGTATAATGAGACCCAAAATTGCGTATCTGGATAAACAATTAGAATCCAAGGTTATGCAAGAGGAGGATGATATGGATGTATTTTTGGATGAAGTTAAAGATCTCAAGAAGCAATCACTTATTATTGCTAAGGTGATTCCTGATAATACACTCGTTGGAGAGGGGGAATGGAGAACACACCCGACACACAAACAATTGCCCCCATATAGCTCAGGGTATTCACAACACCCCTGTCCTCTCGAAAACACATTCAAAATAAGCAACTCACACTAGCAGGGCCTCGCCTGCACTTCGCACAATTCACACACGACCTGCACAATCGCTATACAGCAATCACACCTATCTTGCCCGCTTCTCGCACTTCCACAACTCGACATCTCTCTCTCTTTCTCTCTCACAGACAGGGAGCCTGAGGGGGCGCACACGCTCACACACATTGGCACCACACACCTTGGAGATGAGCACAAAAGAAAGGGCGGAAGGAGGGAAAGACGCCGCCAAAAAACGGCAATGATAGCTTCTCCTTCAATAAAAAAACCCATGTACAAGACCCGTACAGTCTGCTCCAAGCCGTACCATGGCCATCACTGTTTCACACACATGGGCACACACCTCCCTCCAAACTTGACTATGTCGACACATACTTCGACGGTAAATCCACCGTAGCCTTCGCTCGCGTAGTAGCTTCCCCTCGTTGCAACCCTCGTTGGCTTTCTTTTCTACGAAGCTCTCGCCCTTCCAAGCCGCTTCGCAGACAGTGTATGCTGGCCTCGATCCCCAATTGCTCGCACCTCCTCCTTCCAATCCTTCTTTCTTGCCCTTTCTTTCCCAAAGCCAAAAACCTCAAGCAGCCGAAAACTCGTCCAAGAAGCTCCCCCCGCCCCCCTCCCTTTTTTTTCCTTTGTTTTTTTTCAAGGCAAAAATAAGGCAAAGTAAAAACTTTCTTTTTTTTTGCAGCCAGGCGCTACTGCTTTACTTTGTCTTTACTCGCCCCTTCTTTTTTTCCTTTTACCTGTGAGGTTAACTTTTCACTTTTGACCTTAACTCCAGCCCGCCACCCTTTCCTTTTGAATTTACAACCAAAGTGGTTCGGGGCTCGTTTCCCACATGGTCGACACCTTCACTTTCTCGGGTTTGCCAAACACCCATTCCATCAAACCACCTCGGAACGCCGTGCTACCGGCTCCAAACTGTGAGAGTTTTGCCGTGTCTCGATCACCTCATGCCTTGAAAAAAATACTCCAAAACCGGGAAAAGCCACCTGACGATCTTTTTTCGTCGTCCTTGCTTGTCAGATTGAATTGGTCCGTCTTAATGCCCATGACTTCGAGCAGCGAGCCGTAAAAATTGACTAGCCCCATGCACTTCATACAAATTCTAGAACCTTGGCGAGCTCAAAAATATCATTGTCAGCACGCCTATCAACGTGGCTGGCTGAGCACATACCGAACCCCTTGTAAATACTCCACATGCCATAACTTGCCCGTTTGAGCTCCGAATGGCAATCCGAAAAGACCGGCATGCTCCACAGCTCGAGTTTTACATGCATATCCATTGACCCCAGTTTTCGCCACCTGTTTGTACCTGCCCTGCCCGTCGCGGATCTGCAAAGGCTCCTATTTCAACTTGCCATATCTTGCACATCAAAGCTCCGTTTGACGAGATGTCTGGATGGGCTTCTAGAGCACCTGGAGCACTCCATTTTGGGACACATTCCCCGCATATCAAACACTTTGATGTGCCATCCCAATCCGCCCACTTCGGAGGCCCCCCTTGGCCTAAAAAACCGTTTTAAGCATGCATTTCCGCTGCCACTCTCCTGCCCAGGGTCTTCCTACCTGCTTTAGCCCTTTGCCATGCGTATGCTAGCACCCTTGCACTGCATAGCACACTTCCCAACGCAAACCAACTTTGGTTGCACCATCATTGTCCACCCCCTTGTTGAACATTCATGTTCAACCACAAACAGACTTATTGCACTAAAAACTTCCACACCAAAACAAATTCTCTACACATAACAAAACCACCTAACATATGTACAAAACTTAGCATCTGCTACTCGTTGCCTTTGTTCATGCCAGTTGCCCAACCCCTTGCTTTAGTTGCCATCATCCACCTGGGTCAAACACCATATACTGGTCTCTTCCGTCCACCTGTAACACCCTTGTATAGTTCCATACCAAGGCACATAGCCAACCGCACACCCAAACTGCCAATAGTATACTCCTACCACTCCATGCATCCAATGGCATACTTCCTACTCTCAACAAAGCACTTCCAAGAACACCAAATAGAGCACGATTGTGCTCACCATTCAAAGACATGCTTGCACCATCGCTCGCACCGAACTGTCAGGACGAGGGTCCTGTACCCTAAGAACTAGGCTAGGCAAGGACTACGGCCAAGGGCCAAGCTAGGCAGTGTGGACAGGGGATCCGTCTAGGGCAAGGGGCTAGGAGCCCACCTATAAAGGGAGGTTGGGAGAAGGATCCAGAAGAGCTTAGCTGCCTAGTTTCTTACATTGGTATCAGAGCCTAGGGAGGGAGGTGAGAGGTATGGAGGAAGGGAGGAAGTATTGCATGGCAGATGCATGGTGTTGCATGGGTATTCTCTCTCTCTCTCTCTCTCTCTCTCTCTCTCTCTCTCTCTCTCTCTCTCTCTCTCTCTCTCTCTCTCTCTCTCAGGTCGTGGACAAGCCCCCTAGCAAGGGAGCAGCTCTGCAGGCCGTGGGCATAGCCTCTTCAATACATAGAGATCGGGAAGAGTCTTGAAAGCCGCGTGTGACGAACCCCTAGTGTCGAAGAGGGGGAGGACTTGAGCAGTGCCAAATCAGTCTAGAGCAGACTCGTTAGGAGCGCGCTGCCACAAGGAGGCTTTTTCGTCACATGGAGTAGGTTGGGCGAGAAGCTTACAATGCTACAACAGCGTTTTTGCCCTAGCGCAGAGCCGCCATGGCGGTCGATGCAGGTTTATCGTTTTTTTTTTCCCTTTGTACTTTGGCCGTCGTCAATTGGGCGCCCTCCATTCTTGGCAGCCCGTCCCACGCCATGGGCTTACCCCGGTTTGCCTAGATGCAATCATGCAAGGTTGCATGATCATGCAACGGCTTCTACAAGGGGGCCACCTTTTGACACTGTAACGCTTCAAGCCCATGCCACATGCACCTCGCATGCATGGCGTACAACGATGCAGGGCATGATTTACGACCACCATGGCTAATAGAACGGACGAAGCGGATTATCCACAATAATGCATTACATGAAAAGCACAGCCTACAAGGCATGCAAGGTTGCACACGAGCTCGAGGACATCTACCAAACTATCACTGCTAAAGCCATATCTTTTGGTATGGAGCACTTTCGGATGCTCGAAAATGCAAGCACGGTGGCCGATACGAAAATTACTCGAAGGCATTTAGCAGAATTGCAGAATTGGAGACCTCGATAACGGGCCATGATTTGTCACACAAAGAATCGATGATGAAGACTGTGCTTTGACCTCGGACAGGCACACGAACGGATTCTCAGGTTTGCAATTTCACATTCTTGCAATTTTCATAGCTTTATGTACAATTGTATCGCAAGCGTATGTTATTATGTTAATCTCGGCCATGGTGCCCTGAGAGATTTCCTACGAGTCCAGTATGACCAAGATCGACATATTACATCCAACTTTGGTAGTCATTACCATGCTTTGGACTAAGGAGCACGGCTCCAATAAAGATAACCTTTGTACGGGTTTTCCCACTAGGCATGGTTGTCTCATAGTAGAGGCAACTCGGCATGGCCTATGCCTTATAAGGCAACAGTGATTGGCAAGGCTGGTCTATTGAATCCATTGTCGGCCATGTCTATTGAACCAAACATCAGTATCTGGAAAATCATTTCTCGATTTTCTTCTTGTTGGCAACTCATTCGATTCTTCCGGCGGTAAGCTGGTGTACTCAATAAGGTACGCAGGTTATATTTGTTTAATGAGCATGTGCTTCATAACTATGGTATCCAAAGTGCGTCTACAATTGATCGTGGATATCATTCATAGACTCAAGAACGTACGAGATGAACATACGTTGTAGATATAATTCTGTTTTTCCAGCAGATCTACAAGTAGACAATGTCTATTTTCTATCGACAAGGTCGAGTCTCTTTGCTAAGACATCTGTCATCAACATAGTTCTATGAAGCAAGGCTTCAATTTATACATCTTGTATTGAAGCTGGCCAAGTTTGGCATATGCTATGAGCATACAAAATTGGGAAAGAATAGGCAATGTGTTCGCAGGTTATTTCATTATGTACCAGATGGGTGTATCGGATATACGAGGGCATCTGTGCAGATATGGCTATGGGCCGTTTTGCAATGATTTTTCCTCCCAACTTTCATGACAACTAGTTGCAGCAATAACGACCAGGTTAGCCAAGTTTAAGTTTTTTGTTTTTTCTTGTTTACACTTTACTCGGCAATTATTGTCATGGTGCAAAGCAAAGTGCTTCGGCAATTTCATATGAAGCAAGGCTTCGAGGAACTGGAAAAATAGGGAATATCACTTCTAGCAGCCCTACCAGTCTAAATGGTGCATAGCCCTTATGGTGTTGGTTCTCATGGTTGATGCCATCACTCTCCACAAGGGCTTACAATTCGGCATGCAAGGCGTGCTCGTGAGGTGAATTCAATTCCCCCATTTCATTCAATTACGTTTTTCGCTATCACACTTGCAACTCTGTCAAGGACAGATTAAGGAAAGACTGTTTACTATGATTGTTGGTTGCTATCAACACACAACACCAACAGGAGCCTAATTCTAGGACTTACTGTACGGGCAAAGTGCCAATGCTAAGTCGTCCTAAAGTCACGACCCCATACATGGTAAGTGGGGCAAGCTGTGGCTTGGTTTTTCTCTTTTCTCTCTCGATCACAGCATTATACAGGTAGATTGTTGCATGCTTATAGGATAAGCTGCCAATCAGGCATAAGATGTCTAAGAGCACATATGCAGGGCACACACACACTAGAAAGTTAAGGAAAGTTCCTCAGCCCAGCATGCTCTTCTTTTTGTTCTCTATCTCTCTCTCTCAGAAAAACAAGGGCAAATCTTCTAAGAATCTTTTGATACGTGTTTGCTCGTGAGTCAGCTTGAACCAAGGTGCTCTAACTCACAGCTAGCACGTGGCTAAGATGCTACTCACATTAGCCTTCATCGGTTCGTCGATTGAACACTATTTTGCATACAGCTTATGAGCCAAACAAGCTAAGAGCCGTTGTCAGGCCAAGGGTAAGACCTATCTATTGGTATTCCTTGGATGATTGTTCTCACGATCGAATAGCTCTACCCAGTGGAGTACACATTGACGTTAATTGACAAGGAAGAGTCTTGTCATTACGGATATTTAGGATGTCATTTTTGCACTATAGGTTTCTAGTGCGATGCTCAAGTTGAGTTTCTGATACTCTTGTACTTACATCAGCTGATCTATACCATGGAGTCTAGAGATAGCACCCAGTTAAGACAGCATGGCTGTTAATACAAGCTAGACATCTGACTTATGTGGATTTCTTGCTCTCAATATAGCACTACGGCGTGTCTATGGATATACTTTTTGGGGTAAGACCCGGCGGGTGATTGTTACATCACCCCATAGGCATTAAGGATCACAGTTTGATCTGCATTGAGGATCACAGTTTGATCTGCATTGAGACTTTCAAGAAAAGAATTCAGCAATCTACCTCGCGATAGCGGACAAATTCAACTTTTCAAGTTGATTTCAATCATTACGTGCACGGTTAACTATGTTGGTTACTGTTACCTGCTAGCTGAGCAGTTTCTACAAAGGGTCTTACCAAAGGGTTTGACTGTGTAGATTTTAACCAAAGGGGTTGGATTGCGAGGGCAGCACCCATGGTTTCCACTGCAATGCTGTTTGTTTTTTCAGGTAGGAGACGTGCTCCTCTCCGTTTGAATACGGGCAATGATAAAGTGCTAAATACAGCAAACATGAAAAAACTGGGTTTAGCATTATGACCTCTAGAAACCCATAGAAACTACTCAATATCTAGCCAAGTTTGTAGTCTATGATTAGATATGGTTACTACCTACAAAATACACACAATTGGCCTGAGAAACTAGCAATATTGAGAAAGTTATACTTGCTACTCTAAAATGTATCGTGTTCTTCAGCAATCAAAAAACTCAACCATCATCATATACTATGCTATATAGCATATTAGGTCCCCCAAAACTCAAGGAAGATTAGCTTTATGTTATACATTACACTTACACAATCAAAATTGAATTTGGATATCAAGAAAGCCACCAAAAAAATCATAAAAGTGCTAATTTTGGCCAAAAAAACAGGATTATGCAATTCTTGTAAATTGGTCATAACTTTCAATTTTAACACTTAGCTCTCCCTACAAGCATCAAAACATGTTGAGAACTATGAAGGCCTAACCTCTAGCCATCTAAACCTCACAAACATGAAGTTTAGAGTGGATAGTTGCCAAAAATTGAAAAAAAAAGCCAAAAACAGGACCCGTTTTTTCACACAATTTAGGTTCAAAAATATTGTGCAAGAGTAAGGTTAATGGTGAGATCGATACTCCAAAAAAAAATGCTAAGTTTTTTTCAGCTCATAAGGCAAATTTGTGGATATATAGCACCTAGAAATTCATTTTCATACTCTTCAAATAATTCAAGCAAAATGGTCACTTAACAGGACACAAAAGTGTCCAAGGACATAAAAGTGTCCTGTTACCATTCTAGTGTTAAGAAGATGTTACTACTTGTGTTTTCGAGGACGAAAACTCTTCCTTAAGGGGGAAGTAATGTCAGGACACGGGTCCTGTACCCTAAGAACTAGGCTAGGCAAGGACTACGGCCAAGGGCCGGGCTAGGTAGTGTGGACAGGGGATCCGTTTAGAGCAAGGGGCTAGGAACCCACCTATAAAGGGAGGTTGGGAGGAGGATCCAGGAGAGCCTAGTTGCCTAGTTCCTTACACTCTTTCTCTCTCACACACAGGGGGCCCGAGGGGGCGCACACGCTCACACACATCGGCACCACACACCTTGGAAACGAGCAAAGAAGAAAGGGGGGAAGGAGGGAAAGACAACGCCAAAAAACGACAATGATAGCTCCTCCTTCAATGAAAAAACCTATTTACAAGACCCGTACAGTCTGCTACAAGCCGCACCATGGCCGTCACTATTTCACACACAGGAGCACACACCTCCCTCCAAACTTGACTACGTCGACACACAGTTCGACGGTAAATCCACCGTAGCCTTCGCTCGCGTAGTAGCTTCCCCTTGTTGCAACCCTCGCTGGCTTTCTTTTCTACGAAGCTCTCGCCCTTCCAAGCCGCTTCACGGACCGTGTGTGCCAGCCTCGATCCCCAATTGCTCGCACCTCCTCCTCCTTCCAATCCTTCTTTCTTGCCCTTTCTTTCCCAAAGCCAAAAACCTCAAGCAACCGTCGAAAACTCCTAGAAGAAGCTCCCTCCCCGCCCCCCCCCCCCCCCCCCCCCCCCCCCTTTTTTTTCCCCTTTGTTTCTTTTCAAGGCAAAAATAAGGCAAAGTAAAAACTTTCTTTTTTTAGCTTTCTTTTTATTTTGTCTTTACTCACCCCTCTTTTTTTCCTTTTAGTTTTGAGGTTAACTTTTCACTTTTGACCTTAACTCCAGCTAGCCACCCTTTCCTTTTAAATTTACAACCAAAGTGGTTGGGGACTTGTTTCCCACATGGTAGACACCTTCACTTCCTTGGGTTTTCCAAACACCCATTCCGTCAAACCACCTCGGAACTCCGTGCTACCGGCTCCAAACTCTGAGAGTTTTGCCGTGTCTCGACCACCTCATGCCTTGAAAAAAATACTCCAAAACCAGGAAAAGCCACCTGACGATCCTTTTCTGTCGTCCTTGCTTGTCAGCTTGAATTGGTCCATCTTAATGCCCATGACTCCGAGCAACGAGCCACAAAGATCGACTAGCCCCATGCACTGCATACAAAGTTCTAGAACCTTGGCGAGCTCAAAAATATCATTGTCAGCACGCCTATCAACGTGGCTCGATGAGCACATATCGGACCCCCTATAAATACTCCACATGCCATAACTTGCCCGTTTGAGTTCCGAATGGCAATCTGAAAAGACCGGCATGCTCCACAACCCGAGCTTTACATGCATATCCATTGACCCTAGTTTTCGCCACCTGTTTGTACCTGCCCTGCCCGTCGCGGATCTGCAAAGCCTCCTACTTCAACTTGCCATATCTTACACATCAAAGCTCCGTTTGACGAGCCGTCTGGATGGGCTTCTAGAGCACCTTGAGCACTTCATTTTGGGGCACATTCCGCGCATATCAAACACTTTGACGTGCCATCCCAATCCGCCCACTTTGGAGGCCCCCCTTGGCCTAGAAAACCGTTTTAAGCATGCATTTCCGTTGCCACTCTTCTGCCCAAGGTCTTCCTACCTGCTTTAGCTCTTTGCCATGCGTATGCTAGCACCCTTGCACTGCATAGCACACTTTCCAACACAAACCAACTTTGGTTGCACCATCGTGTAAAATGTTCTTAATGCCTTGTGAGATACAAATCACACTTTTTTGTCCACTTAGAGGCTTATATCTAGTGGCAATCCAGATAGTGCCAAGTTTGATGCTTTGGTTAGTATGCTACTACAAGAGACTCGGTCCAAAACAAATAGGGCTAAGAATTGTGTAGTTCATCAAGCCTTTAATGGTACCCAATAAAGAAAGAATAATAATGAATTTTCTAATGTTTCTTCTTTGGGTGTTGGGTGGTAAGTTTGTAGTTGTTGCACCTTTGTCTAATGGCAACAAGTCTGAGAAGCATGCTAAAAAGTATAAAAGGAAGTTTTGTGATTACTGGAAGTGAAAAGATCATATCATCAACAAGTAGTGTCCAAAGCTTGAGTATTAAGAGGCCAACAAGAAGAAAGAGGCAAATGCATGCATATTCTGAAAATGTTGTGCAGGATGCAGAATGGGCTTTTAGTGCAAAGTGTTTATATGATCCTCTCTACATGATGCATGTATTGAAAATTTGTAGATTCAATTTGGTACTTTGTTAGTGGTGCAACAAAGCACATTACTTCTCATAGAGATTTGTTTTTCTCTTGAGGATGTCCCAAACGTGAATATTGTTACTTGTGCCAACACTGCCTCTTATCCACTTAAGGCAGTTGTAAAGATTGTGCTCAAACTGCAAGTGTCAACTCTTTCACACTTGTTGATGCCTTTTATGTGCCTTGGACTAAGAAGAACGTGCTGCCTATTTTTGCACTTGCAAAATGGTCTTGTTGTCAAGTTTGTGGATGACAAATGTACTATGCATGATCTCAATTTTGGTGATACTTCTGTGGCATCGGGTACTCTTTTTTGTGGGATGTATATGATCAATGTTCAAAACAATTTTGTGAAAATTTTAGCATGCGCAATTTTTGATTTGAGGGCTTTTTCAGATGCAAAACTTTGGCATGCACGTTTTGGTCATTTGAATTTTTCCAATTGCTACGTTTACAAAAAATTGATATGGTTGCTTTGTTGCCCCCTCTTGAGGCACCATCAAAACATGTTTGTGAAGGCTATATTTTGGGCAAAATGAAGCATTTTCAGTTCCAAAAGATGGTTTTGTGTAGGCTACTTGCAAGTTGTAGCTTGTACATAGTGATGTTTGTGGTCCTATGTGGACTCCATTCTTTGGGAATCATTTGTACTTTGTGACTTTTATTGATATTTACTCCAGGCATGCATGGGTGTATCCTTTGAAATCCAAGTCCAAAGTGTTCATGTGCCTCAAATAGTTTTTGCTTATGGTGAGTCATGGGATAAAATATCATTGTACATTGTCTTAAGGAAAATGGTATTGTAGAAAGGAAAAATAGGTCACTTATGGAGATGGTCTGATGTATGGTCAAGAGTCAAGCTCTACCCACATGCTTTTTGGCTTGAGGCTATCATGTGTGGTGCTTATGTATTAAACAAGTGTCCGACTAAAGCAAGAAGCCATCTATTGGTAACTTGCTTGGCTTATGCATTGGTTCCAGTGCAACAATGCAAAAAATTGGATGATAAGGTTGTTAAATTAAATTTTGTTGATTACAATGCTAAAATCAAGGGCTATAGGTTGTATCATCCACAAAGTAAGATAATCTTGATTATTTAAGATGTTTTTGTGGAAGATGCCATTCATTTTTTGGTATCATGTACCAAGGAGACAAATGTTAGCTCACCAAATGTTTATGATACGCTATTGCCTTTGTGTAATGGAGAGAATACGAATGTAAGACTTAATGAGTCATATGTACAACCTTTACAATATTCAAATGATTTTATGAATCAGTCTATTTTTGATGCGCATGTACAGATGTGCTTGATAAGGATAGGGGTAAAAATCAGGAAGCTAGGGGTATGACAAAGTGGCTCGTGAAAACTTTGCATGAGAGCAAATTGGGTTCACAACATGCCTCTTATGAATTAGATTGTAATGTCTTAGTTATGTCTAATATGCATGATGAAGAAGAAGCATTGTCATTTGATAAAGCACAAAATTCAAAAAATTGGTTGGCCATGATGCAATCTGAGTATGATGCTATTATGAAAATGGCACTTGGTCTTTACGCAATTTTACTCCACGCAAAAATGCCATTGGTACTAAGCAAGCCTGATGGTAGCATTGACCGCTATACAAGGCTAGGCTTGCAAAAGGCTATGCTTAGGAAAAGGGAATGCGCTCTGATGAGACATTTTCTCCCACTTATTGTATGACTACCATTTGTAGCATGTGTGCATTGGTAGCTCATAATGGTTGGAATGTACATCAATTGGACATTAAAAAAACCTTCTTGAATGGTGATTTGCATGAGGAAGTGTATGTAGAACAGCCTCATGGCTTTGTGAAAAAAGGGGAAAAAACAGTGTGCAAGCTACAACAGTCTCTGTATGGTTTAAAGCAAGCTCCGCGTGCTTGGTATGAAAAGATACATGCCTATTTGACTATAAACGATTTTAGAATAGTCCAACTAAGTGCATCTTGTATGTAAAGCGTGCAAGTGATGTTTGGTCATTGCTCATTATGTGGATGAAATACTACTCACTGGACCAACTAAGGGACATATTGTTGATTTTAAGGCTGATTTGAATGAATCTCTTGAGATGTCTCATTTGGGGATTTTGCATCACTACTTGGATATCACTCAGATATTGGATGTCTTATTTATTTATACATTATTATGAGGCTAAATATTCAATTTCTTGTATCATAGGTAAGCAAGTTTTTGCATAGCCCAAAGTCTATGCATTGGAAGGTAGTTAAGTGGATCTATTGCTATTTGAGTGGCACTATACATCTTGGGTTGTTTTGTCCCAACGAAGGATCATTGCCACCAGATTTACATGCATCTTCAGACTCTAATTGGGCTTGTCACAAGAGTGCCGACTAGTGGTTTTTGTTTCAAGCTCATACATATCTTGAGTGAGAAAGAATATATCTATAGTGGCCACTTCTAGTTGTGAGGTTGAGTATAGGAGGACAGCTTTCAAAGCTACAAGTGAGTGCATTTGGTTTAGATGCCTTATGGCTGACTTAGGTGTTGGACAACAATCTACCACCACTATCTTCATTGACAGTCAAAGTGTTTTGGTAGTCGTGAGAAACCTAGTTTTTCATGCTTGCACAAAGCACATTGAGGTACATTATCATTATCTTAGGGAGAGACTCTCTACAAGAGAGATAATCTTGGCCTATGTGCCTACACAGGACAATCCTACAGATCTTTTTATAAAGGCTTTGTTGTTAAGTATGGAGCCTGATTTACCCTTTGTAAATTTTTGTATTAAAAACGCAGCTTTGTAAGGCCCCCGTTATGAGGAGAAGCCATCGTGTGTGAAAAAAAATCACTCTCCGGAAACCATTTCTCCGGAATATTATGGCCAGATGGGCGATCGAAAGTGGTCGGAAAACGGTTGGTCGTTTGGCCTGTAGTCAATGGCCGGTGGCTGGTGTCCAATTTCAAAGATGGACTTGTCTTCTTAAGGGCCGCCACACATGCACGGATTGGAGGGTCCAATTTGGACTTGTCAACACAAGGGCGGCTACACACGACTGCCTCTCATGAGAGAGGGCATCCCTTTTCGCCTATAAAAGGAGGCCTCTTCTACACACAAAAACGAATTTTGACGTGTGTGAAGTTGATACAACAAGGTGGTGTGAGGTGGTGAGAGTGAAGCAAGGTGGGAGCTCTATTAAGGGTATAATCTCTTCGTAATCTACTTCTTGTTTGAGGTACTAAAGCCATTGAGTGGCTGCTTTCCCGTGGATGTAGCCCACATTGGGTCAACCACGTATATTATGCTCTCTCTCTCTCTCTCTCTCCCTCTCCCCTCTATAATCTCTCGTGTGTGGAAATTTGTCTCTCTCCATTAAATAAGATACTCAAATATCTATTTAGCTACGTCCTATTTCCTAACATTTTCCTTGTGAGAAATTTGAAGCTTTTGCAAAGCTTTGGGCTTATTCCCCTTTGTGGATTAATCTCAAAGGTCCTAGCACTTGCCTATACATGAGTGCTATCTCACACTCATTGCATCACTCCCAGAGGGGGGTTTGTTACCATATTTTTGTAGTGATGTGTGTGAACACACATCACTACTTTCACACACATCACTACAAAAATATCATGAATGTGTGTGAACACACTTAGAATTTCCAAGGCACTTTTTCCCTCTTGTTATCTTCGCGTGCATTCCTACAATTGTATTTCCAACATGGGGAGATTCCATACTTTGAAACAATGAACCAAGATAAGCTACTCTTTTGACAAAGAATGAGCACTTTCTTCTTTTGGTGTACACGTTAGCCTTTCTGAGAATTTTTGGAATTTTTTGGAGATGCTCTTTTGTATTTTTGGAGTAGATGAGAATGTTGTCAAATAATACTAAGACCTTGTTGTCTAATTCTTCTCTAAAAAGATCTTTCATGAGCCGACCAAAAGTGGTTGAGGCATTAGTCAATGAAAATGGCATGACCTGTGAACTCATAATGCCCAAATCTAGTGTTGATGCTGTCTTCATGATGTATTCTTCTTTTATCTTGACTTGATAGTATTTTGATCTTAAATTTAGCTTGGAAAAGACCTTAGATCCCCCATCAAACTTAGAAACTATTCTATCCTAGTAAAAGGGTACTGATTCTCTATAGTACACTGATTTAAACCTCTAAAATCTATGCATAGCATGAAGGTACCGTTCTTCTTCTTTTGGAAGATAACCAGGGCTCCCTATGGTGATACACTTGATCAAGTAAATGATTTAGTTGCTTCTTAAGCTCTAGTGCTTCTAGCACTACCATTTTGTAGGGGACTTTAAAGATGAATTGTGCTCCTCGAATTCACTTGATTTCGTGTATAAGGTGGGAGTTATGTCAGTTCTTATGGAAAGACATCTTAATATTTATTTAGGATCTAGGTCATCTGATTCCTTCTTGGGCTTGCTCAACTTGATGACATGAATGAGTAGACCCTTCTTAAATCCGTTGACCAAGAAATTGGCCTTAACTACTTTGAGAGGAGCCTCTCCCCTTCTACCATGTACTTGTACTTTGATCCCTTCATTTGTGACAAGTAGTTCTTGAGTGAGTCTTCTCGAACATCATTCCTTTTTTCCAATCATACGATAACATGTTCCTTAATTAATTACACCTCCTACCTAAACTTCTCCTTTCATCCACCTTCACTCATTCACATTCCTCTCCTCCTCCCCACTTTCCCTCATCTACAATTACTACTAACCATATTGCCTCATGTAATGGTTTGCATGTCAATCCCACTCCATTGCCCCCTCATGCAAAACTCTATAGAGGAATCCCTTAAGTCGTCCGTTGCCTTATGCAAAGATCTATAGCAAGACTTTGGATTCTGCCTCACACAATGATCAACATAGTATAACTATGCTACCTCATGTGGCAATCTATGTGTCAATCCCTCATTGTCCCATTGCGTGATCTGTGGAGGATTCCTTAAGTCATCAATTGCCTCTCATGCAATGATTGGAGGTCCCCACCCTGTAACCATAACCTTTTGGCAACTAGATGGTACCTACAGGTCGCTAGGCCCTAATCACTTGATAAAACAAGATCAAGAAAGAATTGATTTCCAATGGATGGCCTCTCATCCCCGAGTAACTTGAGTCTGAACCATTGAAGAGGGTTCCTAGCTCTTTCTCACAGGGAAAGCATGAACTAACACAAGAATATTATATGCTCCTAATCCTCACCTTGCAAAAGAGAGAAAATTTAAATACCTTTTTTTCCATAGCTTTCACGGGCATGTATAATTAGGACTTCTCGACTCTTGGCATAACGAGTCTCTAATTTTTCTTGGGCCTAACAAGAGGGAGTGGAAATTTTCTCAACTAATCAAGACCATCCATCTTTGACTGGCAACCTGAGCCAGTCCCCACTTTCCACCCCGCACTCACACTTTTTGCTTGTTTTTCTAATTACTACCACATGATTGTTCTCAGCTAATCAAGACTACCCATCCTTGACTGGCAACCTGAGCCAGTCCCCACTTTCCACCCCGCACTCACACTTTTTGCTTGTTTTTCTAATTACTACCACATGATTGTTTTTCGAATTACTACCACATGATTGTTCATACACAAAATTCATTTTTAAAGTTCCCATCACAAGTTCATTAAAACAACCCTTCAAGCATTGTCAAAGCGGCACCAAAAAATTCTTTCCTAGAAGAAAAACAACATACGACTCTTCTTCATTGAAATATCCAACCCCAAGAGTTTACTCCTCTTGGCGAGAGTTTTTTACTCCTGGTGTCTTTAGTTGTCCATACAACTAAATTGTCCTGCAATCTGAGCACAAACCTGCAGTGACTAACTTGCAATTTGGAAACAAACCCGTAAGTACTATCTTGCATTTTGGGCACAAACCTGCAAGATGTCTGCATCCATATGCACTGCTTTAGCGTTTACTCCGCTAACCCCTCCTCCTTGGATATCAAAGGGATTTTTGACTTTATGAGTATAGGATTTTTGAATGAAGAATGTTCGAGAGTTTTCCTACTAGGCAAACATTTCTTTCCTACAAGCAAACAGACTACTTTCTAAACAATCTTTCACTACAAGAAAAATTATATAAAACATATGCCGTAATTTGTGATGGTTTTATGATCCATGAGATTTTTTTTCCTTTTCCTACTCTATCGCGTTTATGCAATGAATGCAAATACTTAACTAAATTAATTCTAACCTTGTCTAATGTAGGACTAGTGCCTAGCAAGTTTGGTGGCACGTCCTCCAAGGAAATTATCTTTCCCTTATCAGCTTCTCGGCTAGTGCCAGCCTCATCATTGTGAGTCTTGCTATCACGGGTCCTTTTTGGGGCCATCTCTTGTCGTCTAATAGCTAACTTGAAAATGTGTAAGAACTATTGTTGTGAAAAAACCAATTTGATCATAAGGTTGATGGAATGTTAATTACATCGATACTTACATTTCTATTCTAATGATTTATGCTTATGGTAGGTAAAAATTTATGTAAGGTCTAAGAGACATACACATTCACACAATCCATTTATGCATTAATCACATGATTAATCACTTATATTTTCTTGCAAGAACAATCCATCATTTTAGTTGGACAAAATTCTTGAATGTGATCAGCTAATTGATGCAAGCATCTAGGTTACATTGATGAAGAATTGTGCATGTAGTCAACACAAATGATTATGTAATTGAGCAGTGACACCTTCATTACTTTATAATGTAGAGAAAATTACCATAAAATAGGTATAACAATTGTTGATTCCCAATTGAGGTAAATAAGAGTATAGTATTTGATAGTAGGGTAGCAATTGGAAACGATTCCAATTGAAGGATAATATGGCAGTAATTGAAAGGATTCCAATTGAATGAGAGAAGAGATTGATAATAACTTCATTAAACAATAGATTTACATTACCCAAATATGTTTTGGAGTTATTGATCTCTCAAAGCTTTGATGTGGTAGTCACCAAGTTGTTTGTCACAACAAGAGAGCTTCTTTCTCCCAAGTGTGTATCCAAATGAGTGAGAAAAGTCTCCATTCATAGATTTGTGGAGTCCCAACCTTCCCAAGCTTTTCCATACCTCCCAAGGTGCCCCCTTTTGCTATTCTAAGTTGTAGAGGTTTCCTAGGACTCATTACTTGCCAATGAAGGTGTCAAGTGATCATTTCCTAAGTCTTCTATACCAACTTTGGGTGCTACACCTCATGTGGCTCATGCTTAGATCCATTCTTACCAACAGAGATGGGTCCATGGCCATGGGTCATCCTATGGGCATCCATGGACATCCATACACATGCACATACATGCCCATGCACATGCATACACATACATACCTTAGAATTATAAATTAATTATAGTAACATTAGTATATTAAGGATTTAATTGTGCTAGGTGAGCATAGGTTATCAGAATTGAATTCATAAAGTTCCTATTAGTAGATGAGCTTATGGATGACAAGCAGATACACACTCTTACTAAATTTAGCAGCTTTTGGACTTAGTACCTATTTTTATAGAAATTTGGGATGGGATAGATTAAGACAAGATGATCGCGTCCAGGTGGGTGCAAACACCTCAAAACTTTCTATTTTTGAACGAAAGTGACAAAAAAGTAAAAATTTCATTTTTGAAAATCTTACATCAATATATTCATCATTAGCTCATCGGAGGTGGAAAAAACTGTCAAAATTAGAAACTTTCTATTTATGACCAAAATGACCCGATTTTATTCCTTTACATGGGAATCCCATCTCCAGGGTGGCAGAGACCTTACATTCTCTCCAACTTGAAGAATTGAGATGTCCTCATCTAAAAGGTAAGTCCGGATGATCTTTAAGCAGAGATGTCTCGTCTTTTCACGTTGTATCTTCTTCAGGGAAATCTTTCCATTTGATTGGGTGAGCATTAGGATTCTCAATTTGAGTTGCTTACGCGGGCGAGGTTGATAAGCTTGATTAACAGGTCTAGGGTTCCAATTGTTGGGCTTGGCCCTTTGATTTCTAAAGTCTTCTCTCCCCTAATTCCTGGTCATTTCTTTAGCCAAAGGTGTTTCCCTCAAGAAAGCAACCTGGAGTGATATAGGTTTCATTGCTTCGAGATGGGTATCCAAGGGTTGATTTAATCCTTGACAAAATCTAGCTACTTGCTTCTCCATGAACATCTTTGGGGCATATCTTTGCAAAATTACAAACTTGGAGTAATACTCCCCCACCGATAATTGTTTTAGAGCAAACTTAACTCATTCATTTTGGTCTCCCAATGAGTGGGAGGAAGATATCGCGTTGTAACCGCTTCTTTAATATCCATTAGGACCGTCGGGGCATTTTCTCCCTCTTTAGATGGTTTTTTTCCTCGTGCATTGCATATAGGCCCATCTTTCTAGGGCTATCTATCTTTCCATTGCACACTAAGTAATACACTCTCTATTGTGTGCCTTGAGCTTCCTTCGTCTCCTCCAAGTTGTGTGTGTTTTCTTGCAACCCTAATTCAAACAATTGGTATCAGAGCAGGTTGCATCCTCCCACGCTTAGTCGCCAGCAACTCCAGCACACACTTGCTCATTTTCTCCAATTTCAATGAGCTTTTGCGAGCCTTCACAGGTCGACAAAATTTTGGGAGTGCTCGTAGAGCTTAGTCTGCTCAGATTTCTTATTCAAGCTCCTTTCGGCCTCCGTTTCCACTATAGCCATGACTGCACAGGCAATTTTAACATTTTGTGGAGAATATTTGTGAGTTCCAATTACTGCATAACAGGTCTCATACACTCTGCTGCGGGTTGTGCTATATAGTACGTGTTGTTCTCACTCAGTTTCTCCTTATTTTGGGCAGTTTTCACATTAGGTGCATGGATTTTCCATGGCTGACAACAACACAGATGTGTTCAAGATGTTTGTTGTTGAGGACAGACTGGATGGGGACATTTACCCTATGTGGACTTATTTGATGCAACATGTAGGGCGTCTAGAATATTGTGCAGGACATTGATGTACCCCCTGGTTCTGAGGATGTAGACAATGTTAAAGATGTTGCAGGTCTTGCTGCAGGGATTGTTGTTGTAAGAGTTGCAGGTCTTGCTGTTGTAAGAGTTGTTTTTCCTACAACAGAACAAGCTCGTTTGGGATGTACACGATGCGCAGGATCATGCATTGATTGCATTGTCTGTGAAGCACACCATTACTCCTCACATTTGTTCAGCAAAATCTGTAAAACAGGCTTGGGATATTTTGGTTAGTCTTTATGCACGTCACAATGAGGCTAAAATTGCATTACTGCATAAAAAGTTGGAGTCAAAGATTATGCATGAGAAAGATGATATGGACACTTTCCTTACTGGTGCAAGGATATCATTGAGCAAATTATTTCTGCAGGTGAAGTCATTTCAGATAGCTCCCTTGTGCAGACTATTCTTGATGCCTTACCAGAGTCTTACAAGACTTTTGCTAGTACTTGGAAACTTATGACACAAGGAAATTTTGAAACTTGGAAACTTTTGCTAGTACTTGGAAACTTATGACACAAGGAAATTCTGAAAATGTCAAGTTTGATGCATTATGCACATTGCTGTTGCAAGAGTCACTTTCTAGAAAAAACAAGACTAGGCAGCATGCAGTTGAAGAAGCTTTCATTGCTTCTCAAAGAAAGGGTGGTACCAGCAATGCAGCCACTTCTTATGGTTCTGCTGTGAGTGGAAAAACTTCTATTCCTAATGCTTCTGCTGGCAGCAATTCGTCTAGAAATTCTGGTGATGAGCGCAAAAAGAATATGTGTTGCCATTATTGTAAAGGTAATGATCACTTGATCAAGCAGTGTCCTAAGTTGAAGGCCAAAGACGCTGTTGTTCCACTGCAAATGCAGGTTCCACTACAAATGCAGCCATTGTTGAGTATTTTGTGAAAGGAGACTGTGATGTTGATGTTGGCGCAGAATGGGCTTTTAGTGCAGAGTGCACTTACAATCCTGTTTTCCATGATGCATGCATGTCAGTTTCTCTACACATTTACATGTGTGGTATTTCGATAGTGGTGCTACAAAGCACATTACCTCACATCGTGAATTGTTCACCTCTCTCGAGTCTCTCCCTCATGGGAATTCAGTCACTTATGCCAACAATGCCTCTTAGGTTCAGGAAGTTGGAAAGATTGTGCTTAATGCTGCAAATGGCAGTTCCTTCACACTTGTTGATGCACTTAATGTACCTGGGATCAAGAAGAATATTTTGTCTGTATCTGCACTTGCTAGACTTGGACTTGTAGTCAAATTTGGGGATGACAGATGTAGAGTTCATGATCTCAGTTTTGCTGATGAAATTGTTGCATCTGGCATTCTGTGACGTGGGTTGTATAAGATCACTTTGTAAATTGTATGACAAGTGTGGACAAAATTTTGCAAATGAAATTGTAGATTGAAGGGCTGTTTCAGATGCAAAACTGTGGCATGCTGTTTGAGGACAGATCAAATGGGCACCCAATTGGTCGGACGCGTAGCCATACACCACATTTATAGTCTATTATTTTGCGGAGCTAGTATAGTGATACTCTGTGAAAATCCTAATTCCAGAGTAGCAATCAATCCCCTGAGTTGTAATGTTGTAATGATATTTGTAAAGGTCGATGTGAGTCAGCCACTGGTGTTGCTCCAAACTTGTAATCGACTTTTCTAATGATTGGGTAATTTCAAATCCGAAACTTGCATTGTGTTCCTCTCTCTTTGCTCTTTAATTCAAGTGTAAGCATTGTCAGTTTTGTTGAGGTTCATGACTACGTGTCTCTGAGCTGTAAATGCAGACTTGAGTGCTTAAATCATTGTTTATTGTTGTTTTGACCATAGGAGAGTGTTCTTAAACCATAAAACGACATTTCTAGGACGTTTTGTTGTAGTTTTTAGGACGTTTTTCATGATCGATCGTGATTTTGGTACCTTGTCTGATTGCAACCAGACTTGCTAAGATAGTGCCCCTAGGTGTCCTAGACCTCTTCCTAAAGTTTCGTTGCATTTCGAGTCCTTTCGAGTGCCAAAATGGCGTGATGACCTAGAGCTGTGAGAAAGGACATAGGTAGATTTCCCTGATCATTGAGTGTTGGTTTGCTTGTTAAGGTTCACTTCGTGAGATTGACGATCTCATATAGACCTCAGGAGATGATGGAGGTGTGTGACAGCGCAGGAATAAGTTTCAAGGCCTACGAAGCTTTGTATAGGCTTGTCACACTAGGTTACACAGAAAAAGGTTTGTTTAGGTTGCTGCCAACGCCTTACAGTGTTAGCGTCGCAAAAAGGTGCGCCAATTATGATGTTGCAAGCTTTTTGGGTGTCCTACCACTAGAAGAGAACAAATCTTTTCATTACAACGAGTTCAATAATGTCTATGTTGACTTGTTGAAGCTCCAGGAGTCAATGATCAAATTTTATGGGTTGACACAGGAAGAGTGTGATGGCAAAGTTATATTTGTGATGAAGCTTGATGAGTGCCAGATTGTCAAAGGTCAACGGCTCGAAAGGGTAAGCATTACGCTTATGAACAGAGCCTTGGTGGGCGTTGATGTTGAGCTAAATGCTAGCGAGAAGGGAACACCTGTTTAGGTGTTCAATCCGAGAAGAATATTTGGTGGCTGGTAGCTTTTCATCTCTCACATGAGACACATGAGTCTCTCAAATGGTATTTTAATCACACCCCAATTGTTGACGTCATTCGACAATAAGAAGGACAACGATTGGAGGTTTCAGGTCTGGGTACGTTCCAAGTGGAGTGGCATTTGGCAGGAGACTTGAAAACTCTCAAGTGTATGTTTGGATGCAAGCAAGGTGCAATGACCCTCTTTCCATGCAGTTATTGCTTCCACAATAAAGTCTCATTAGGAACTGAGGGCAAGGGTAAGGGTAAGGGTGGCAAAGCTACAGTCACCTCTGCGAAAAGGTAAGGGTAAGGGTAAGAAAGTTGCAGTCAATTCTACGAAAGGTGTGACCACTACACAAACAGTGGATAAAGCACTCCAACAATGGTTTCAAGGTATCTTCAGTTTTAACCAGAGTGTACCCCCTAATCGAGACATGGATTATCCAAATTGGGATCCTATTCTACCCATTCCTCTGATAAATGTGCATGTGTGCACTCTTCATGCCCGTCTACGAATTCTTGACAAGTTGCTGATGCTCCATATTAATTATGCTTGGAATATGGAGCCTGCAAAAAGAAGGTAGGAGTGTATCAGAGAACTTGAATCTATTCTATCAAGCGTTGGCCTTCATGGCGGTGAAGTAGAGCTATCAAAGGATAGGAAGGCATCTAGAAGTACATAGGATTGTCCTAATAAAATATGTATGGGTGGTAGTAAAGCTAAGCATATGCTTTCAGACTATTCTAACTCTCAATGTCCCAATGAGTTTTAATTGTGACAAAAGGTGTGTGACATTACCACCTCTATAGAGGTAATGAAGCAGCCCTAGGAATTAAGCGTGCTCGTGTGTGGCAGTCTGTAGATGATATCCACTTTAAAGTTTGTAATCAATAGTTTCACAACGCAAATGGTGGATGCCTAGGGGGAGACACACACAACACATTACATGGTGGGTTGAACATTTTGTCTTTGGATTTTAAAAAAATCAGTGTTTGAAAGTTTATATTTTTGCAGCATATTATTTTTTCTCATAGCTCATTTTTTCTCAACACATATGGCTCATTGGGCGTCTGGAGTAGCCAAGGAATGGAGCACTCACACTATCAAGCAAAAGTAGTGTATTGTAAAAATACAAGGCATGGAGGTAGGAGGAAAAAGAGAAATGCCCTGCACGAAATGTTCAATTGGTTCTACAGAGTTTTAGCTGGAAGAGAAAGGAAGAATACTAGAGTGCAAAGAAGCTTGAAATGCAGAAGAGAGAAAGTGGTTAGCGTGAGGCGATCACAATCATATCATGCTTCTAGTGCAAAAGATCGATTTCAACGGTGGTTGGCGACAAGGCGACGGAATGGCAGACGTTGGGTGGAAAATCAATAAATTTCTAACACTAACCATTCCCATATTGAGCTTACATTGTAATGCCACGTGATTTGTTGACGCCCTAATCAGTGGTTTCATGTAACAAATTTCGACAATTTTGGAGCTGTTTGGATTTTTAATGGTATTATTGAGTTTTTAAGTTTTTTTTTAAAAATTAGTACTTTATAAGTCAAAACTCACAACTTGAAGTTCATTTCTTGTTTGCACGTTCTAGAAGATCCACTCGAGCACAAACGCACACGCACTCACATCTTGCACCACATGGACGATTTACACGAGCAGGATGGCACTACACACAACAATACCATCACAACCACTCACACCGCAGAAAATCCAAAGCCGGAACCCCATGCAAAATCCACGGCTTCAAATCCACATCCTCAACCCGAAGTGGATAACCCAGTGCCCCAGCCTGCTCCAAACACCCAACAGCCTCCCCAACCATCAAATCCAGATGATCAAATAAACATGCAACACATATTTGGAGGTCTCGACGATTTAACCCATGCCACTCGCACACCTCTTCCAGATCCCCCACCGATTTCACCTCTTCGTAGAGCAAAGCAAGAAACAGAAGATGAATATCGAGGTCCGCTTGAAAATCCACCGCCATCGCCTCCTGCCACAACCACTGGTGCTCATGCCACCCCACATACTACGCCGCGAAAGTTTCCACCGCGAATCAAAGAAAGAGTAATCAAGGTAATACTAGGCGACCTGGTATCTAAAGCAAAAGAGGCCAAGAGGAGGAAAAGACAAAGGGAGAGGGAAAAGAAAGAGGCAGCTGAAAAGGAAGCCCTTAGAGTACAAGAAGAGCAGAGAAGACAGAGAGAGCAAGAGGAAAGGCAGAGAGCTGAGGCTGAGAGAGCTCATTTGGCCAACTTACAAGCACGAGCAGAGGTAGAGAAGAAGGCGGCACAAGATAGAGCTCAAGCCACCCAACAAGCAAAGGCTGGGAGCTCAAAGCTTCAAAAATTCCTCAGAGAGCCAAGCAATGTGCAAAAAGAAAAAGGGACAAGGTGACACCAGAAGAGCAGCAAACCCAAGAGGAGAGGAGGAAAAAATACAAAGATGATCCTCCTCAATGGGCTAGGCATGTGGCTCCTCCACCACCACCAACACAGAAAAAGCGGAGATGGAGGCCAGGCACAGTGGCTCTGCGTGAGATCAGGAAATACCAAAAGAGCACTGAGCCAATCATATTCAAAGCGGCCTTCTCTAGGGTGGTGAGAGAGATGATAGATGAATATAGTGATTCCGTTACAAGAATACAACGTGCAGCTTCACTGGCCTTACAGGATGCCGCTGAAGACATTTTGGTGCAGCTTTTTCAAGATGGCGTCTCCTGTATGGCGCATGCAAAGCGTGTAACTTTAAAAAATATAGATTTAGCCTTAGCACTAAATTTAAGAAATGAAGGATGCCTTCATAAGATGTAGTTTATCCCATGTACTCTCTCTTCATGAGATTTGTAATCTTTCTCGATAATATTAACTGGCGAATTTCTACCATTCCAAGTAATTGTTCAATTTTAATTTGTACATTGTTTTTTATATGTATTTGAATTGTTGGATATGTTAAATTTAATTTCACCACCATGGCTCCATTTTCGCCCGCTGAGGCACACACGTGCACAAAACCTCGAACATGCAGCCACTGGGCGGCCGGGGGGAGCGTCTCGGAGATAATTTTGCGAAACGGGGTGACGGGGGGGGGGGGCGCATAGGGGCTTTTTTTGCACCGTCCGACCCCGCCCGGCTCCGCCGATGTGTCACATTCCCTTCTTGACCCCGTACCCCCCCCGGTCACCCTGTTTCGCAAAATTATATTCGAGACGCTCCCCTCGGCGGCCCAATGGCTGCATGTTCGAGGTTCTGTGCACGTGTGTGCCTCGACGGGCGAAAATGGAAATTATTGAACAATATGAAAAAAAAGACAAGTACTGAATGGTGACAAAAATCATTGACAAAAATATTTATTCTTTATTGATTCGAATATTACATCATGGTCGATTGGTTTTCTACGAATTACATCTTTGGGTAATGGGTGAATGGTTGACTTGACACCAATGGATTTTACAATTTCCTCCGGGTTTGTCAACCCTTGACCTAAGTTCAAGGCGCAGTGGGAGAGGACCGAGCCTGGGTGTTTGCCTGTAAAGGCATACAATGTTGCCTCTCGGCTCCACCAATATACATTTGTGAGCGTTTAAGGTGAGAGAATCTTCAGCGAGTATGCCACTTAATGCTTTACACTTTAGCAGCCCTGTAGAACCATTCTTGGAGAACTCTGTGTGAGCAACTCTAAGAATCGATGGCCCTAGATGGCTCAGGTAGTGCCAAAGAGAACTATCTCTACCCGTGGAGACGTTGCGCAAACCTCCAGTACTCTTTGCGAACTTATCAACATGATAAGCCGTCTGCAAAGCATTTTAATTGATATTAACACTTGTAGTAAGGAATACTAGAAATTCTACCAGGTTTAGATTTATTTACCTCAGTTTCTTCATCCCTCTCTTCAAGATTTTTCTTTGTAAGATCGATGCTAGATCGATCATCTCTACCAATTGCAATCAGTGGTTTGTGTGGATGAAATGCTCTCTCTGGTACGCTTTCGTAGATAGAGGCACATGGATTTATTTCTACTAGTGTACTTGCTCTGTTTGTACCAACTGTTGTTCGTTTTCACTGGGGAGGAAGGAGAGGCTTGCTGGGAGATCTTAGTCTTCGAAATCAATCTGAAAATTGACTTTCTCTTCCTTCCCACTAGGATCCTTCATGCCCGCATAGATAGCAAGCACTGCAAGTGACTCATCTTCTCTAAGTCCTAACATTTTGGCAATGTCGTCAAGGAGCAGAAACTGACGATCATCCACCACCACTGGATGCAAAGTGAGAATTTGGAGGTCCGAGATCTCTTCCAACACCTCATCTCCCTCTATCATTTGATCTTCCTCCTCAGTGGCACTGGGATCTTGCATGAGTACGAGTGCCATAGATGCTTCGGCCTGGTCATCTATCTCTTTGATAACTTCATTTGATTCCTCCACAATGGTCACAGGAGGTCTTTGGTTGACCTTTTCCTTTGATTTTCCCTTGTCCATGCCCTCAAGCACAAAGGATGTTAGAACCATGTCCCATGAAATAAATTGGGTGCCTATGCACCCCATGCCCAAATCCATGAGATCATCCTCATCCTCTGTCTTGAAGTCCCGTTCCGTGAGGCCTTTAATAAACCTCAACAAGCAAAACCGGAAGTTTTTGTCAGCCGCTAGAGATGCTTCAAGAAATCCACTAGCAACCACACCGTGTCGGATCCCTCAAAGATTATGGAATATTCCTCTATGTTCTGTGCCATGTAGTCAAGAAAGCTTCTGAATGCCTCTGCATGAAGCTTGGCAGCGGCATGCATGTCAATTGTCCCCTCGAACACACTGAGTAGTTCATGTGCTCGATTTGCAAGTCCTACCTTTTCTAATTGTGTGAGAAGCGCATCAGTAGACGTTACCATGGGTTCGTTCGCGAAGAAGATGCGAAGAGAGATTAGAGCTAGAGTTTTGTGAATGTGAGAAATGAAGGTTAAAACTAGAAAGTCACTTATATACCCAAAGTCACTTTTTTAAAAGCACTTAAATTAATGTCAAACTAACTTAAAACTTTTATTTTAAACAAAATCACGCGACAAAGCATTGAAAAACACCAACATTGAAAACATTTGTGCTCCACAACAAATAAATTGCACGTTTCAATCAAAAACTTGAACAAGCTGAGAATAAACAAGTATGCGCAGAAACGAGATTCAAAACACCGTATGTATTAATGTGGACAAAATACATGTCAGTTACAAGCTTTTACAAAAATACATCGCGGAAACGGAATGTTCTCACACAGAATGCTCTTCTCTTTCCTGGAGCGAACAATCTTTTCATTGATTACAAAGAGATTGTTTGGGCAAGGTATATCTGAGATTAAGATACTCATGAAGGTGACTAAGATGCCAGTCATCGTTCACTGTAATGTGGTGCACTGCATCATCGTGGATATGTATTTGCAGGTCAACTGATTCTCTAGCAGCAACCTCAGAGTCTAGTGCCTCCCATTTTCCCATTAGCAACTTCCATCTTCTATAGGGAAAGACCATCGACAAGCTTTGCTTTGCAATATGGTATCTGAACACCACCTTGTCAGCAACTACAGAGCACTTGATTCTATCTCCCTGGTGGTTGACCACCTTAGTTTCCCATCCAGCTGCAAGAAATCCGTTGATCGCACTTCCCCCTTTGCAAGTCCACATTGTTGGTGTCTGAATTCGAAATATAAACACAAATACATGAAGAGACATAAACCATGTTACCATGGCTTTATGGGAACCATAGGTGCACTTCATTGCTGCTTGCACATCCACCTCGATTCTCCTTTTGGTTGCTCAATCAAGGCACTGTCTGGCTTAGGCCATTCCAAACTCTCCAAGGTTGGCGAGTGAACCAGAGATAGATTACCATATCCATGTCGCCTAGGTGTGACATAAGTATGATCATAAAAAAAATGTCACGTGAGGCAAGCTCAGAGGATTGACAACCAACATAGAGCAATTTTCCAAGCTTAGTGTGGGTGGCCTCAAAAGTTCCAGTAAGGACTCTATTGGCTCCCACTCTACAAAATCGGATGGAAAAACATATGTAAACATGAACAAAAAGCAATGGAAATATTATAGTCATCAAAAGAAACACACAAGGCATAAATACTCAATAGATACCCGAAAAACTTGCAAGAGGAGTAAAATTACAATTTGTAGGAAACCTCGATGGAGACACTACTGTCTCTAGCTTCAGTTGTGAAGCAACATACACATGTTGCACCTTCGCAAGCCTCTTGCCGTTTTGTGTTTGCTTGAACTCCATGATTCTTCCCTTCCAATGGTGTGCTCGAGAAGCCATGTGTCTCCTTGAGACCTTGTGTGCACCTCTTGAGTTGGGCTGCATTGTCACCCACATCATTCGTTTTAACTCCATGGTCACCCAATATCCAATGTCGTCTTGTACATTACTGCATGAAATGGAGTCAATGACACTCCTAGGTTGTCGAGTACATGATGATGCCATGGGAAATAGTGGCACAACCTACACACAAACACTTATGATTAGACATTGCACATCCATGTTCTCAGCTGTATAAAGAGCAAGAGTCTTGATGGTACACAAAGGTAAAGGATGCCACTTACTTACTATACTGTTCCACCTGCTTGTTGTCTTAATGTGGAAGAAATGTTGCAAAGCTTGAGACGGAAGTAGATCCTCTCTAGAGAGCTTAATGGAGAAGGAGCAAGAAACCTGTTGAGGAAAGAAAGAGGGATGATGTAGCAGAAGGATATGCTGTAGACTTCAACTTTAGCTAGAGGTGTTTAGTGAAGCCCATGGAGTAATAGAGAACTTCAGTCTGAGGAGAATGCAGCCCTCAAGAATGCAGTAAGCTTGAGGAGGGAAAGGAGGTTCAGACTTCTGTTGCAGAGCTTTTGGGAGGGAAAATTGAAAGGAAGGAAAGAGAAAGAAGGTGAAGTGAAGAGAAGTGAGAGATGGTACAGTAGAGAGAGAGGGAGGGAATGATCAACACGATCTTGGAGGGGACCCCTTTTAGGAGAGAGAGGGGGAGAAACTGGCAGCCAGTAGAGAGAGAAAGGATTGGTTTTTACTCAACTATTTAGAGAAAAGTTCATTTTTTGAATTTATAAGAGATTTTCTCTTTGTATTTTATAAAAGAGTACAAGTTTGAATAAGAGAAGAGATTGATAATAACGTCATTAAACCATAGATTTACATTACCCAAATGTATTTTGAAATTATTGATCTCTCAAAGCTTCGATGTGGTAGTCACCAAGTTGTTTGTCACATAGCAAGAGAGCTTCTTTCTCCCAAGTGTGTGTCCAAATGAGTGAGAAAAGGCTCCTTTCATAGATTTGTGGATTCCCAACCTTCCCAAGCTTTTCCATACCTCCCAAGGTGCCCCCTATTGCTATTCTAAGTTGTAGAGGTGTCCTAGGACTCATTACTTGCCAATGAAGGTGTCAAGTGATCATTTCCTAAGTCTTCTATACCAACTTTGGGTGTTACACCTCATGTGGCCCATGCTTAGATCCATTCTTACCAAAAGAGATAGGTCCATGGTCATGGGTCATCCTATGGGCATCCTTGGACATCCATACACATGCACATACATGCCCATGCACATGCATACACATACATACCTTAGAATTATAAATTAATTATAGTAACATTAGTATATTAAGGATTTAATTGTGCTAGGTGAGCATAGGTTATCAGAATTGAATTCATAAAGTTCCTATTAGTAGATGAGCTTATGGATGACTAGCAGATACACTCTTACTAAATTTAGCAGCTTTTGGACTTAGTATCTATTTTTATAGAAATTTGGGAGGGGATAGATTAAGACAAGATGATCGCATCTAGGTGGGTGCAAACACCTCAAAACTTTCTATTTTTGGACGAAAGTGACAAAAAAGTAAAAATTTCATTTTTGAAAATCTTACATCAATATATTCATCATTAGTTCATGGGAGGTGGAAAAAACTGTCAAAATTAGAAACTTTCTATTTATGACCAAAATGACCCAGTTTTATTCCTTTACATGGGAATCTCCTCTCCAGGGTGGCAGAGACCTTACATTCTCTCCAACTTGAAGAATTGAGATGTCCTCATCTAAAAGGTAAGTCCGGATGATCTTTAAGCAGAGATGTCTCATCTTTTCACGTTGTATCTTCTTCAAGGAATTCTTTCCATTTGATTGGGTCATCAATGACGCTTCTGTTCCTAAGCTTCCTTTCTCAGGTTTCAAGGATGCAAAGTTACTCTCTCATTATCTAGGCATCCTAATGTTGGCTCTTCCATAATAATGGTGTGAGCTTGAGACACAACCCCTCTTCCACGGCCTCTTCCTGCATTCCTTCCTCCACAACGAATCGGATGACCTCTACCATTCAGTGCTACATGAATTGCATTTACAGTAGTTGCTACACTTCTTCTGGGACATCTGCCCTTATAGCGTCCTAGCTCATTACACTCATAAAGATGAACATTAGGATTCTCAATTTGAGTTCCTTACGCGGGCGAGGTTGATAAGCTTGATTAACAGGTCTAGGGTTCCAATTGTTGGGCCTGGCCCCTTGATTTCTAAAGTCTTCTCTCCCCTCCTAGTCATTTCTTTAGCCAAAGGTGTTTCCCTTAAGAAAGCATCCTGGAGTGATATAGGTTTCATTGCTTCGAGATGGGTATCCAAGGGTTGATTTAATCCTTGACAAAATCTAGCTACTTGCTTCTCAATGAACATCTTTGGGGCATATCTTTGCAAGGTTACAAACTTGGAGTAATACTCCCCCACCGATAACTGTTTTAGAGCAAAGAACTCATTCATTTTGGTCTCCCAATGAGTGGGTGGAAGATATTGCGCTGTAACCACTTCTTTAATATCCTCAAAGACTTGGAAGACCCTCAAACTCCCAAGTCCTTGCAATGCAATTTCTGTTACCATATACATGAGGTAGTGATGTGTGTGAACACATTAGGACCGTCGGGGCATTTTCTCCCTCTTTAGAAGGTTTTTTTCCTCATGCATTACATATAGGCCCATCACTCTAGGGCTATCTATCTTTCCATTGCACACTAAGTAATACACTCTCTATTGTGTGCCTTGAGCTTCCTCCGTCTCCTCTAAGCTGTGTGTGTTTTCCTGCAACCCTAATTCAAACAATTGATATCAGAGCAGGTTGCATCCTCCCACGCTTAGTCGCCAGCAACTCCAGCACACGCGTTCTCCCTTTCTCCAATTTCAATGAGCTTTGGCGAGCGTTCATAGGTCGACAAAAATTTTAGGAGTGCTCGTAGAGCTTAGTCTACTCAGATTTCTGATTCGAGCTCCTTTCGGCCTCCGTTTCCACTATAGCCAGGAATGCACAGGCAATTTTGACATTTTGTGGAGAATTCTTGTCAGTGCCAGTTACTGCATAACAGGTCTCATACACTCTGCTCTGCAGGTTGTGCTATATAGTACGTGTTGTTCTCACTCAATTTCTCCTTATTTTGGGCAGCTTTCACATTAGGTGCAGGCATTTTCCATGGCTGACAACAACACAAATGTGTTCAAGATGTTTGCTACTGAGGACAGACTGGATGGGGACATTTACCCTATGTGGGCTTATTTGATGCAACATGTAGGGCGTCTAGAATATTGTTCAGGGCATTGATATACCCCCTGGCTTTGAGGTTGTAGACGATGTTGAAGATGTTGCAGGTCTTCCTGCACGGATTGCTGATGTAAGAGTTGTTTTGCATATAGCAGAACAAGCTTGTTTGGGATTCAAAGGATACGCATGCTCATGCATTGATTGCATTGTCTGTGAAGCACACCATTACTCCTCACATTTGTTCAACAAAATCTGTAAAACAGGCTTGGAATATTTTGGTTGGTCTTTATGCACGTCACAATGAAGCTAAAATTGCGTTGCTGCATAAAGAGTTGGAGTCAAAGATTATGCATGAGAAAGATGATATGGACACTTTCCTTACTGGTGCAAGGATATCAATGAGCAACTTATTTATGCAGGTGAAGTCATTTCAGATAGTTCCCTTGTGCAGACTATTCTTGATGCCTTACCAGAGTCTTACAAGACTTTTGCTAGTACTTGGAGACTTATGACACAAGGAAATCCTGAAAATGTTAAGTTTGATGCATTATGCACATTGCTGTTGCAAGAGTCACTTTCCAGAAAAAACAAGACTAGGCAACGTGCAGTTGAACATACTTTTATTGCTTCTGAAAGAAAGGGTGGTACCAGCAATGCAGCCACTTCTTATGGTTCTGCTGTGAGTGGCAAAACTTCTATTCCTAATGATTCTCCTGGCAGCAATTCTTCTGGAAATTCTGGTGATAAGGGCAAAAAGAAGATGCGTTGCCATTATTGTAAAGCTAATGATCACTTGATCAGGCAGTGTCCTAAGTTGAAGGCCAAAGATGCTAAGAAGAAGAGGGTGGTCCCACTGCAAATGCTGGTTCCACTACAAATGCAGCCATTGTTGAGTCTTCTGTGAAAGGAGACTGTGATGTTGATGTTGATGCTTTTAGTGCAGAGTGCACTTACATCCTGTTGTCCATGATGCATGCATGTCAGTTTCTCTGCACATTTACATGTGTGGTATTTTGACAGTGGTGCTACAAAGCACATTACCTCACATCGTGAATTGTTCACCTCTCTCGAGTCTCTCCCTCATGGGAATTCAGTCACTTGTGCCAACAATGCCTCTTATCCGGTTCAGGGAGTTGGAAAGATTGTGCTTAATGCTGCAAATGGGAGTTCCTTCACACTTGTTGATGCACTTTATGTACCTGGGATCAAGAAGAATCTTTTGTTTGTATCTGTACTTCCTAGACTTGGACTTGTAGTCAAATTTGGGAATGACAGATGTAGAGTTCATGATCTCAGTTTTGCTGATGAAATTATTGCATCTGGCATTTTGTGACGTGGGTTGTATAAGCTCACTTTGTATGACAAGTGTGGATAAAATTTTGC
This sequence comes from Adiantum capillus-veneris, assembly GCF_014529385.1. NCBI lineage: Eukaryota > Viridiplantae > Streptophyta > Polypodiopsida > Polypodiales > Pteridaceae > Adiantum > Adiantum capillus-veneris. The sequence goes on from NC_140943.1 coordinate 152,617,978, forward strand.
AAATGCAATTGTAGATTCAAGGGCTGTTTCAGATGCAAAACTGTGCAATGCTATTTGAGGACAGATCAAACGGGCACCCAATTGGTTGGACACGTAGCCAAACACCACATTTATAGTCGATTATTTTGCCAAGCTAGTGTAGTGATACTCTATGTATATCCTAATTCCAGAGTAGCAATCAATCCCTTGAGTTGTAATTTTGTAATGATATTTGTAAAGGTCCATGTGAGCCGGCCACTGGCCATTTAGAATGCCGTAGGTATAAAGGTCAATAACTTTAATGTGAAAGGAAGGCTTATTTTTAGAAGAAGAACGGAGCTCAAAAAACGTACGCTCAAGCTATGAGCTGCTCCAAACTTGTAATCGACTTTTCTAATGATTGGGTAATCCGTTTTCAAATCCGAAACTTGCATTGTGTTCCTCTCTCTTTGCTCTTTAATTCAAGTGTAAGCATTGTCAGTTTTGTTGAGGTTCGCAACTACATGTCTGTGAGCTGTAAATGCAGACTTGAGTGCTTAAATCATTGTTTATTGTCGTTTTGACCAAGGAGAGTGTTCTTAGACCATAAAACGACATTTCTAGGACGTTTTGTTGTAGTTTTTAGGACGTTTTTCATGATGGATCGTGATTTTGGTACCTTGTCGGATTGCAACCAGACTTGCTAAGATAGTGCCCCTAGGTGTCCTAGACCTCCTCCTAAAGTTTCGTTGCATTTCGAGTCCTTTCGAGTGCCAAAATGGCGTGATGACCGAGAGCTGTGAGAAAGGACATAGGTAGATTTCCCTAATCATTGAGTGTTGGTTTGCTTGTTGAGCTAGTGTGTTTGCTTGTTAAGGTTCACTTCCTGAGATTGACGATCTCATAGAGTCTCCGTGCCCCATCCGAGTCACTTTCCCTGAGTATTGACATTATGTTAGTGCCAGAAAGCTATGTTGTAGACGTCCATCATGGTGACCCGCTAACATTGGCGTCGCTACCGGGGATATGATCCGTAGATGGTGAGTGACTTAGTGTGTATTTAGAGCGTTCATTTTCTAAATATTTGTTCTTCCATTCCATTTACAATTTAGCAGTGAAGTAGCTAGATACGAGGTTTAGTGCTTGGTAGAGTCCAGAAGTTGACTTGCTAGATCTATTCTTGAGAAGTAAAGAGGGTTGTGAGGGCCTCTTTACTTGGCAGTTTAAGGGAATTCTTAAAGCTTAAGCCAAGTTTGACCAAGCCTAGAAGAGAGGGCAAAAAAGCCTATGCTGAGATTTTTAAAAAAGCCATTTCCATATTTTGAATTTGAAAATAGTTTATTTAGTAACCCAAAACAGAGGGGGGTAAATGAATTTCCAAATGTCCTTTTCCCACCCCTCTTCTCTCTCTAACACATAAAACACTCTTTCTCACTTAGAACTCATTAAAGGAGGCACTTTTTAGCCCCCCTGCCAGAAAAGCAGATTTTTCACATTCTCTCACTGTATTCTCTCTCTAAAATGTGAGCCAACTCTCTCTCTCTCTCTCTCTCTCTCTCTCTCTCTCTCTCTCTCTCTCTCTCTCTCTCTCTCTCTCTCTCCCCCCTTTTCTCTCATGTCAGTTCCTCTTCCAATCATTAAGGAACATTCTTGGCTGTCTCTTTCTGGAAAAGTGCAGATCCTTCAAGGTTGCAAATCTGTCCTCTCTCCCGCTCTCTTCCTTTATTGTCTCTCTCTCTCTCTCTCTCTCTCTCTCTCTCTCTCTCTCTCTCTCTCTCTCTCTCTCTCTCTCTCTCTTCAAGGTTGCAAATCTGTCCTCTCTCCCACTCTCTCTTCCTTTATTCTCTCTCTCTCTCTCTCTCTCTCTCTCTCTCTCATGCTTCTCCCACTCCAGCTCCAGCTGAGTGCAATGGAAAACTTCATTACCTCTGTGTGCTGCAACATTTCTCTCTCTACAGTCATGACCAACAATTCAAATTCAAAGGAGATTGAGCTGCACTCCCTCTCTTTCTTCCCTCCACAACATAATCTTTTTCTCGTAACTCTGAGTACTCTCCACTTCTTTCCATAGCCACCTTCACCTGCTTGTAGCTGTCACCATTACACATTCTCACTAATTTGCTTGATTAACTAACACAATGTCATTCAATCCCCCACCATTGCAAGACATTACTAACAAATCAAAATGATATCGATTAAATGCTAATTTAGAGCAGAAGTATGCAACTGTGCGACTTGGCACATCTAATCCCAATGCTAGAGACCATCTACGGAACCATGGATGCAAGGCAATCAACTTATGGGTTGATGGCCATATTTACCCTTGTGATCCAATGACCAATGCATCACGTCATGTCACTGAGCTAGTGGATTTATTGGAGATGGGAGAGACACACTGTTTGGCTACTGTTGGAGATTACATTCAACTTTTTTCAATGAAAGGGAAGCAAAAGAATATCTCTGTGCTGCCTATTCTTCATTGCAAGAGAAGTACGTGAAAGACATTCAGCAAGTCAGAGAGGAAGCCAATGAGAAGACGAAGCAGCTTAATGACGAGATGTCAAAGCTTATTACGAAGGCAAAGCATCAAAAAATGGAGCAAGAGCGTTGTTAAGACAATTATATTCAGCTACAACACATTGCACATAATATGCACCGACGAATCAATCATCTCACACACATTCCATTGGGCTATCACATTCGCAAGCGCAAGAGACATGCAATGTCTATGCTATCTTCAAGCGGTGGAGCTCAAAAGAAACGTATCCGTCAAACTCAATAGGAATACAAATGCAAGCTTCTAATTTCGTACATTTTTTGTAGGTTGCTGTAATATTATTTCAATATGTAGGAACTTGGCTCGGACGATGATGGGAATCGAGTCCAATGCTGAAACGATCGGACATACTCTGCTGTAGCATATCATCAAACCAAAGGAGTTGGTGGAGCTATTGGATGAGCCATCGAATGCTGGCATTGCTAAAGTTTTGCACCAGAAGTATTACAGTGAGCTGAAGAACATTGTTTCACCTCAGGAGATGACACAGGTGTGTGACAGCGCAGGAATAAGTTTCAAGGCCTACGAAGCTTTTTATAGGGTTGTCACACTACGTCACAGAAAAAAAGGTTTGTTTAGGTTGTTGCCAACGCCTTACAGTGTTAGCATCGCAAAAAGGTGCGCCAATAATGATGTTGCAAGCTTGTTGGGTGGATTTCAATATGTGGAGGATGTCCTGTCACTAGAAGAGAACAAATCTTTTTGTTACAACGAGTTGAATAATGTCTATGTTGACTTTTTGAAGCTCCAAAAGTCAATGATCAGATTTTATGGGTTGACACAGGAAGAGTGTGATGGCAAAGTTATATTTGTGATGAATCTTGATGAGTGCCAGATTGTCAAAGGTCAACCGCTCGAAAGGGTAAGCGTTACACTTATGAACAGAGCCTTGGTGGGCGTTGATGTTGGAGCTAAATGCCAGCGAGAAGGGAAACACATGTTTAGGTGTTCGATTCGAGAAGAATATTTGGTGGCTGGTAGCTTTTCATCTCCCACATGAGATACATGAGTCTCTCAAATGGTATTTTAATCACACCCCAATTGTTGACGCCATTTGGCAACAACAAGAAGGACAACGATTGCAAGTTTCAGGTCTAGGTACGTTCCAAGTGGAGTGGCATTTGGCAAGAGACTTGAAAACTCTCAAGTGTATATTAGGATGCAAGCAAAGTGCAATGACCCTCTTTCCATGCATTTATTGCTACCACAGTAAAGTCTCATTAGGAACTGAAGGCAAGGGTAAGGGTAAGGGTAAGGGTGGCAAAGCCACAGCCAACTCTGCGAAAGGTAAGGGTAAGTGTAAGGGTGGCAAAGCTGTAGTCAATTCTGTGAAAGGTGTGACCACTACACAAACAGTGGATAAATTGGGATCGTATTCTATCGATTCCTCTGATAAATGTGCATGTGTGCACTCCTCATGCCCGTTTATGAATTATTGACAAGTTGCTGATGCTCCATATTCCTTATGCTTGGAATATGGAGCCTGCAAAAAGAAGGGAAGAGTGTATCAGAGAACTTGAATGTATTCTATCAAGCATTGGCCTTCATGGCGGTGCAGTAGAGCTATCAAAGGATAGGAAGGCATCTGGAAGTACACAGGATCGTCCTTGCTAAAAGCTGGACACAACCTACGAAAAATGACTGCTCGGTAGATTATTATTTTTTGTAATTATTCATTTATTGAGAAAAACCGACATTTCACCTTGTAAATATTGGGGCTTACAGAAGTTTCCAGATTGTATCCCAGTTTTGACATTTAGATTGAGTAGATGGTTAAATTGGAACATTAGGGTTTGAGAATTGTAAGATATTTATACCACTTTTTGACCTTCATGAAAAAACCCTTTTGTCATTTTTAAAAGTTTGAAGTCTGTGAGTGAGCGTACTGTGTACGAGAGAGAGTGAGAGCTTCATCTTGACGCTACGCGCGCACCAGTGGCCGGAATCAAGTGCGGAGAAGTGCAGAGTGATGCCCCCGACAAGAGCTACACACCAATACCTACATTGCGTGCGTACTATCCGGTTTTGCGAGCTCCATCTACGAGCTTCATCTGGTGATTCGGTGAGCATACGTTGTCTGATTTTGCATTGCGGCATATCCACTCGTTCGCATTGAGTAGAGCTACACATTAGGCACTTTAGTTTTTGGAAACGACAACCTGCAAATTTCGGCCAGACATCCTACGTGATTTTGCACCAGTCGTTTTGGGTTAGGATTTTGGTTCATAGACCTTAGGGAGAGTGACCTATTGGTGTTAGTAGGGTCTCCTTCAAGTTCTGTGGTGTTTCGAGATTGTTTGATAGGTATTCGGCTCTAGAAAGTGTTGTAGGAAGTTTCCTCTTATGCACTCTGGAAGGTTGTAGCTTAGACAATGGAGAGAGACCTCTGTAGGAATTAGTTAGGAGCCGGTCGAGTGTAGGTTGACACCCTATGCCTGCTTCCACGTGCTTGCGGGTCGAGCTTCGTCCTTAGCTGACAAATCTTGTTAGGTGAGTTCTCGTTGTGCTGATGTCTGTCGCGGCGTATCCGTCCAACATTGGCGTCGCTGCCGGGGATGAAAACCCTAGGTAGGTGACCGAGACTAGTCCTTGAGGATAGGGATTCTTTGGCTTGCCAAGAGTCTCGTTTTACATTTAGATAGGATCAGAGGGTGGAGGACTCTCTAGGTCTACAAGGGAGTCTAGGGAGCGTGTGTCTGGCCTAGATGCTTCGACTTAGGTAGACTTAGGTATTTTTTAGTTTTTAGTAGGAGTTCGAGTGGTAGAAGTAGTGAAAGGAGATCTTGAGAGTCCGGAGAGTCCAAAAAGCAACCAAAACACCATTATCACCATTTCACATGAGGAGTAGGAGTAGAGTAAGTAGGACATCATGATTCAGGATCTAGAGCACTTCATGCATGTATACTTGCTTGTTAAAAGACGCAAAAGTGTATTTGAAAGCTGAAGTGAAGTCCAAAAGTTGCTGTGAGTGTTTCCGATGGAGTTGTAGAGCATCAGGAGCATTTCTGTTAGGAAAAAAATTAATTTTAAGCCAGGAGACATCCTACGCGTAGGATGTCTACAGGTTAATCTAATGGGAATTTTGGAATTTTGAGTTGACCAGTGTGTCCGGAAGGTAGGTTTTACTCTATGTTCACCTGGAAAGTGGAAATTTGGTCATATCTTGACAGGATAAGGCCAGATATACTGAAATTGCCAGACATCCTACCCAAATTGTGCCAAGGCATTATTTTAAGACCGAAACCATAGGATGGCTGCATGAGCATGATCTCATGATATATTGAGCGACTGAGAGAGCTTTCATCTCATTTGGGTGAGAAAATTGGGTTCTAAGCAGACTGTAGCACTTTTGACTGAAAAAGGCTGGAAATCCAAACCAAAATCTAAGCATACCACTGGGTTGCTGACATCAAGGGGAAGTGGGTCAAGTCTGGGGTCAAACATACCAAAAAGACATCCTACGTGTAGGATGTCATCTGTGTGATTTTGCACTCCTAACTCAATTTTGATCATACCAAAGTGATCAGCACCTTAAGGAGAGTCGGTGCTTTGCATTTGAAGCCATTCAGAGCAAAAGACATGCTATGTGTAGAATGTCTAATGCATGAAATTGAAGCCAGAAACTGATTGTAGGCATAGCAGGGTGTTGTATAGCCTGAGGCAAGCCTCCTAGTCAATTTTGGTCCAAATTGGAGTTGATTAGACTGATCAAGACCAACATCAGGTTGTCAGAATAGATTTCTGATCCATTGACTAGCTTATAGGTGTCCAAATCAAAAAGTAAAAACAACTGTGGACTCAAAACATCAAGGGTAATCCATAGTGCAAAAATCCAGGCAAAACAGAGCAGGAGACATCCTATGCGTAGGATGTCTACTGGGGCTTAGTGAAGAGAAAAGTTGATTGAGCTTATACAATGAGGTTCCATTTGACTTAAGGGTTCCAGAACTTCTTCCAGAAGTGAATTTGGACCTTGTTTGCCTTTTAACGGAGCAAAGACAGAATTAAGACTTTTCAAGTAAATTGACCAACACCCGAGGGAAGTATAGTTCTAGATTAGCAGACCTAATCTAGAACATCAGTAGTGTATAAAATACAGTAGTGGTTGAGGTTAACTCTTCATTACTAAGATCACCTCTAGCGGTTAGATGCTTTGATTCGATTGCCGAAATTAAACGCTTGTGTACAGGTACAGTCAGCGGCAAAGCAAGAAGTTGTGCAGAGACTGATCCTTTGCCAGGTGAGTGGTTGGATTTGTAATAAATTGCATTGCTAAGTTTGATGAATTTAAGATCAGGAAGATACATTTTTAGAGACGAAAAGGTGGCAGGTGACCAGGGTAGCTTAGTGTCCACCGAGGAAAGCGTAACTCATGCAAGGTTAGATCCACTAGCACCGATTATTGAGGAGGGTAGTGATACTGACTCTTCATCAGACAAATCCTTCTTCATGATGGGTAGTCAACAGCCAGGAGGTTTCACCTATGAAGGACCAATGCCAGAAGGAAGCACCTCCCTAAATCCTTTGAATGATTCCAAGTTCACTGTGATCTTCTTAGAAGGAACAAACTCGAGGGGAGCCCTAGTTTATTCTGACTACCGAGGACGCAAGTGTATTTGTATTGAGGAAAGATCGGCTCAGAGACTGGAGATAATTCGAGTTTATCATGATGGAGATAGATTCCGAGACGAAAAGGGGAACCACTATCTCATAGTTAGTAACCCTGAGGATTACAACAGATATGGAGATAACGTAGCGAAGGGGAAAATGGTTTCAGAAACTCAAGAACCGCCTCCAAACATTGATCGACCTGGAGCAATTTTTATGTATGATAAGAAAACAACCAGGGTTTCAACTTATAATGAGAATGTGGGAATTTACAAACATGAGAGCGAGGGAATAGTCTCTTACTTTCGCTGCAAAGAACCATACCCAAACGAGTTAAGCATAGACAAGGTTCTTTACTTATTCTCTTATGAAATTGCTATGGGGAAGGATATCGTTTTTGTTGATAGGTACCGACGAGGATACCAACGTATTCTCCCAGAGGAGGTAGAAAAGGCAACAGTTCCAGGAGCACCAACATACGCCCCCGATGAAGTGCCAAGAGCCACCTACACCCCTAGCAAGTCGACAAATCCCTTTTCAGAAGAGTATGACTCGACCTCACATTCCGCCCGATCACAGACATTCAACAACCAAAATCAACCGGCAACCTAGTCATCATTGCAGGCAGGGCTTCGACAAAGTGCAACATTAGAGCAAGACCAAAATCGAGATGGTTATCAAGCCGCACCAGGGCTAAGGGATTTACAAGAACCACGGAGAGAGTAAGCCAAAGACTCAAGGGTCAACAGAGCCTGGAAGACCACCCATAGAACGAGTTCCAAGAGATGAACCATCTCTTGCAAGAACTGTTAGAAATTATGGCTTAAGAGCACCACTGGGAGAAGAACCAGCCTACTACAGAAGATCAGAGGAGATATATAGATTGGGACGAAGAGATCCAATGATGAGATTTGTAGACCATCGTAGAATTAGACCTTCTCAAGTGCAAAAATGGGTAAACAAGAAATACACTGGAAACAGGGATCCTAAAGATCATGTAGCAGCCTTTGTGCGTGTAATTAGAGTGGAAGAGTTGTTAGACTTCCCTACCCAATTTGTAGGGTTTGGACTAACCCTAGAGGATGACGCTGCTACTTGGTTCGACTCTGTGGAGCGTAGAGACTTTGAGTCTATGGAGGAGGTGTTTGACGAGTTTATCGAGAAATTCTCACAAAGGGGGATAGCTCATAATACAGTCTCACAAATCCATAAATTCAAACAGAAAGAAGGGAAATATGTGCGAAAGGTAGCCCTACGACTAAAAAGGTATGTTAAGTTCTGCCCTGTGGAAGAACTTCCAACTCAGTCCAGACTTATGCTTATATTTATCAAAGGACTAAGGAATGCAGATCTCCAGAAGGACTTACATATGAAGAGGAGCACGACGTTAAATGAGTTAACTAAGGAGGCTCTTTAACTTGTGGACAATTGTGTGGTCTACAAAGAGGGTGAGTTCAAGGATCTTGACGATGATTCATCCTCACAATAAAGTGGAAGCAAGTCTTCTAAGACAGCACCGAAAGGAGAAGTAGTTGTAAACCAAGAGCAGCTTGTAGAGGAAGTGCTAAAAAAGATTAACTTATACGCCAAACCTTAGGCTAAACAGCCCAAGTGGTGTTCTATTGAACAAAAATGGACAAACCATGGGACGAAGAATGTTATTATAACACAGGATATGTGAGAGAGAGACCTTACGCTCCCCAAGCTCAGGTAGATTCTCCTCAAGTTCCACCAATGCCTAGGTATCAAGCAGGCAACCTACCAGGACCTGTAGGTGTAGAAAGACCACAACCAGTGTTGGGGCAACAACCACCCCTACCAGGATTACGACCAGTTGGCATAAGATACACACCAACCATAATTGAATCAGAAGAGAATGCTTTGGTGCCTATGCATGCATATTATGAAGATCCCAATGGATATGTTGCAAATCATGTCTATTATCCACCGGAAGAACCCTCAACACCAGAGCCATGGAGCATGATGGGAGGTGCATGACCACCTACAGCTGCACAAGCAACAGGAGAAGGAAGATATAGCTTGGATGAATGAACATTGTTGTTCATAGACAACGGAGGCATGGGCGTACAAAGACATGCATACCCACAAAGAGGAGCTCAAGTAGCACCTCAACAGCCTAAAGGACCCTGCTACAAGTGTGGTGGAGACCATTGGCTAAGAGACTGTCCTCATGATGAAATCATTAGAGTCAACACATGTTGCACCGAGTGTGGAGTCACTCATTTGATTCCTGATTGCCCTAAGAACCCGAGCAAAGGAGCAAAAACTACCTTGAACATGTTGGAAGCAGTGTCAGTGGAGGGTCAGAAAACGAAAGAATAATACCTATTCAGGTAGTGACACGAGCCCAAGCTCAAAGAATGAAGAACGAACCCATAATTGAAGATCCAAAAACCGATGCCCCAAGTTCAGAAACGAAAAATCCGAGAAACATTTGGAAAGCTAGAAAGGTGCGTATGAAAGCCAGGAAAGAATGAGAGAAAATGGCTCTATCCGAGGAGTTAAAACACACAAAGGATAGATTAGAGCGGTTAGAGGATCTAGCTAGCCTAAGCTCACACACTGCGACAACCATAGCACCCAGGGAAATAGCAGAACCCAAAAGTGCAGGATCAGGAGGATCAATACTGCCAGACAAGGTAAATGAGCAGTTAGATGCAATCTTAAAAGCTTACGAAGCCAGACTCAAAAAGAACCAAACCCAAGAGCAAAGATGGATGATTTATCCATATGTTGAAATAGAAAAACAGAGGTTGGAAATGTGTAGAAAGATGATTGAAACACCTCAATCTTTGATAGAAAACCCGCTTGGTAAACCTGCAAATTGGCATAAAGTACCAGCTCCAACCCCTATCAAACCAGCTTTAGAGGAACAAGTAGAAACGAAGGAAAGACTCACGAATGTCTCTGAGTCTAGGGGAGAACCTATCATAGTGCCAAATACAACAGATGAGGCAAGTGACGGGTTCCAGCCTAAAACATTGGTAGAAATGGGTAAGGGTTGTAACGGTCTAGATGACCTGTGGAAGCAAATCCGTGAGGCCAACGAATCTAACAGGGTGAGTTACCACATGAATAGCACGAGAACAGAGAAAAACAAGATCTTACCTCCTATTGAAGAATTTTAGGCAAGGTCGCAAATGAACTTGGATATACATTCACAAGGGGGAGACCAGGGATCAACTAGTTCGAAGCACAGCCAACCAGACTCGCTGAAAACTCTATCCTCTTACCTAGGAGAGTATGAATCCAAGTCTGAGGTGAGAGCAATCCCATCTCAAAGACTTTCTTCTAACAGAGTGATGGATTCACAAGGGTTGATTGAGTTATTGTCCACCCCGGTGGCATGCACAATCACATTAGCTGAACTCCTAAGGTTATGAACAAACATGTGGACCACAGTAGGCAAATGCCTAGAAAAATTTGGAGTGAAAGACCCCACTTCAAAGCTTCAGGAAGGGATCAAAGAATTGGACAGGCCTCAACTAAACACTAGGCCAGTACCATTAAACAAGGTTGGAGAGTATTGTGAGGGAGAAGATGGGAACACTACGCTACCAATCGAATTCCAAGGAGTAGTTTCCAAGGCTATTCTTGACAATGGAGCAGGAGTTGCTATCGCCACCAAGGAAATCTGGAAAAAATGGAGAAAACCAGCTTTGAGAGGTACTAGAATGAAATTGCAATTGACAGATGGGTTCATGGAGAAGCCTCTAGGACTCTTAGAAAAAGTGATTGTCACCTCGTGCGGAATCGAGTATGAGCATACATTTGCAATAGTCGATTTCGACAAAAAGAACAATTATGAGATCATCTTGGGAAGACCATTCATGCGACAATTAACGATGGTCCAGGATTGGGGTTACGACCACATATACCTCAGACAGGGCGAGACTACAACCAAAATACACTTGAAAGACCATAGTTACAAAGACGTGAACCAAACACCAGTGGAAGAGTTTGATTCAGCTACATGGCAGGATCGGAACTCCCAGCATGGTTAGGGCAGCAAAAAGAGCTATGGATGTGCGGAGCTTCACATTGTGGGAGCTTAAAAAGAGAGAATGCATCTTAGAAAGAGCTATTGAGGTTGGCAACACATACTAGCAACATTGGATGTCTGTACCATTACAGATAGCCCAACGATAAAATTTTGCGATAAGGATGGCTATGATGTGCTACCCTATTACATGGTAAGCCTTATACCGGGAGGAGATGAGATGGTAGAACCACCAAAACAAGCTGAAGAGTTTTATAACTCCTCTGAGCATCTGGAGGTAAATAATGATGCAGATAATGAGTGTTCAGACAACTCAAGTGAGCGTGGGGAGAAAACAGAGGATATCAAGTTCTATGATTTTGCCAATCAGCACCCTATACGCCAAAAATGCTATAGAAAAAAACGAGCAGAAAACAAAGCGAGAGAGAACCTGATGCCCAGGATAAAAGATAAAACTCATTATCTAATGCTTGTCAAAGCAGGGGATTGTGTAAAAGATCAAATATCAGGAAGATTCTCAAAAAGTTCGAAAGGAAGGAACACGAGAGGAAATAAGACAAGTATGGAAAGCTAAAACAGAAACAAAATCACAAAAATCTCAAAAATCAGAACAAGTAACAACAAAAAAACCAGACTGGACCAAACTAGAGTGTAAACAGAAATACCAAGAACTAAAACGGTCTTTACGAGAGGTATGGACTACTGAAGGAGATGCTGATGGTAAGGGGGAGTCAGAAAATGGAAACATGAATGTACCATCACACTATCAAAAATTCACCATCTAGAACAGAAAAATCATAATGACACCACCAGTCAGGGAAAGAACAAACCAAGAATCTTATGATGGGCCGGAAAATGCCAAACGGATAGACCTCTGCTGAACCAGGTGAAGAGCCTCAGCCGGTCTATATCGCAACCGATTTAGAGCCTAAAGAAGAAGAACTGCTAACACAACTTCTCAAGAAGTATAAAGATGTGTTTGCATGGTCCTACAAAGACCTCAAAGGAGTTGATCCATCGATATGCCAACATACAATTCCTTTAAAATCAGATGCTAAACCTAGCAAACAACGTCCTTATACATATAATGACACATTTGCTAAACGAATCAAAGAGGAGATTGACAAGTTGATGGGAATGCTGAATTCATCTATGAAATCCAACATACAGATTGGGTGTCACCCATTGTGGTAGTCCCCAAGAAGAACGGAAAACTGCAAGTGTGTGTAAACCTCAAAAAGGTAAATGCAGGCACCATAAGGGACAATTATCCCTTGCCAATCACAGAACATGTACTTGAGAGGGTGGCCGGGAAACGGGCTTATTCCTTTCTGGATAGGTTTTCAAGATACAACCAACTGGCAATTGCAATAGAGGATCAACACAAGACAGCGTTTGCCACAGAATGGGGAATATATGCGTATCGGGTTATGCCTTTTGGCTTAACTAATACCCCAGCTACCTTTCAAAGGTTAATGACGCATGCGTTCAAAGAATACCTAAGAATATTCTTAGAAATATACATGGACGATCTTTGTGTACACTCTCTTCTACGAGAGGAACATAATTACCATTTGCAAAAGGTATTTGAAAAATGCAGAACATATCGAATCTGTCTTAACCCAGAAAAATGTATTTTTATGGTTAGGCAAGGCCGCATCTTAGGATACATTGTCTCAAGAAATGGCATAACCACTGACCTAGACAAAATCAAAGTCATAGTAGACCTGCCCAGGCCTACTAATGTGAAACAAGTGCAATCCTTCATGGGACACTGCGGGTATTATCCAAGATTCATATATATGTATGAAGTCATTGCACAACCTCTGTATCGTTTGTTAGTCAGTTTCGACTGGACTGAGGAGTGTGAAACTTCATTCCAAAAGATCAAGGAAAACCTTGTATCAACACCTATACTTAAAGCACTGGATTGGGAAAAGATATTCCATGTTCACATTTATGCATCTGCATATGCAATCGGAAGTATTCCGGCTCAACCTGGAGACGGAACAATGGATTTTCCGGTTTGTTATGCAAGCCGACAGTTAAATAGTGCGGAAAAGAACTACACAACCACCGAAAGAGAGGGGTTAGGAATGATTTATGTTGTAAAGAAATTTCGGCATTATTTGCTCGCAAGCAAATTTGTGTTCTTCACAGATCATCAAGCTCTTTTGTATCTGGTAGATAAACCATGCAATACAGGGAGAATTGTACAATGGTTTATTATATTGCTAGAGTTTGATTTCACAGTGGTAGTCAAAAAGGGTAAAACTCATCTACGGGCGGATCATCTTTCAAGGCTACACAACGGGAAAGCTCCTAAAGGAGTAGGTGATGACATACCATATGCTTATCTTTTTAATATTGAAATGATACCCAAATGGTCTCAGGAAATTGCTAGCATTCTTTCCTTTGGTGGTAGATTTGATAACAAGGAAAACAGATCCAAACAACAAACAATTCGATAAACAAAAAACTTCCAGTTGATTGCAGGACGGCTGTATCATCTAGGATCGGACCAAATTCTACGAGTATGTATAAATCCGGAGGAATTCGAGTGTTATCTTGAAGAAGCACATGTCCAGGATTGTGCATTTCACTGTTCAACAATGAAAACACACTAGAGACTGAAACAACCAGGGGTTTATTGGCCAACCATGTACGCGGTCACACATGCTTATGTTAATTGTACTATATGTAATGCCAAACGACTAGTGGATCATGCGACATTGTTTCAGGTAAACATTGCACTTGTATGGAGTCAATATATCATTGATTTCTTAACCACCAGGACATTCCTTGAAAACATAACAAGAGCACGGAAAAGGGCTATAGAGCTGGAGGCTCGCGACTATAATTTAATCGGGAACCAACTCTATAAGTGAGGAAAGGACAATCAACTTAGAATCTGTGCAAGTGAAAGTGAATACCTGCTGATTCTAGAACACGCACATGGAGGCATAAGTGGAGGCCATTTTTCAAGCAATAAGATGATACAAATTGTCTTAACCGCAGGAATTTGGTGGCCTACATTGCATATGGATGTTGAAGAGTTTGTAAAGCGTTGTGACGCATGTTAGCACACCACGGTGCCGATAAAGAGAGATGAGATGCCACCACGGCCAATGATGGGAGCAAGGGCATTTGCAAAATGGGGCATTGATTTTGTGGGACCTATTTCAACCTCTGCATATCACACCCATACCCAATATATCATTGTGGCTACGGACTATCTCACGAAATGGGCGAAAGCCAAGGCAACACAAAAAGCAAATGCATGAACCACTGCACAATTTTTGTATGAGAATGTTTTTGTACGATACAGTTTACCAATAGGAATTGCCAGTGATCGAGGAACACATTTTTTTAATGAAGTCATTGAATATCTGCTAGAGTAATTCATGGTCATACATAGAAAATCTGCTCCATATCATCCACAGGCAAATGGACAAGCTGAGGCCACAAATAAAACACTATGCACGGTTCTCACTAAAATTGTATCAGAGTCAAGAATAGACGGGATCAGCAGCTACACTCAACACTATGGGCATACAAGGTAGCTTACAAGACATCAATAGGAACGACACCGTACAACATGGTGTTTGGCCTAAATGCTATATTACCCATAGAGTTTTTAATTCCAACTCTACGAGTAGCAAAACTCTTAGAATGGACAGGACATGAGCTCTCTTCAAGAATAGATGATCTTGAAAAACTAGATGAACTTCACTTGAGAGCTGTAGCTTTGATCTATGCTAAAAAGAGAAGACAAAAAGAGTTTTTTGACAAGCATGTGCGCACGAAAGAGTTCAAAACAGGTGATTATGTACTTGTTTATACCTTGAAGCAACATGCCAAGAAACTTAAAAAGTGAGGGATGGGACCCTTTGTGATTAGTGACCTATCACAAAGCGGAGCTATCAAGCTTGCTACATTAGCAGGAGAAGAAATGCCAAATTGGATTAGTGGGTGTGATTGAAGAAATATCATTTACCACTAACACAGGATATGCTTCAACAAATCCATGAAGAAAAACAACGAATGAAGGAGAAACAGAGGGTAAGAGAAGAAGCTCAAGCAGAAGCAAAAGAACGCATTGCAAAAAGAAGGCTTCTACGACAACAATAACAATGTGGAACACCGTTGCGAATCAATGCCATTCGACTAATGAATTTTGATGAAGACACAGTGGAGCCAACAATTGCAGTCAAAGTGGGTAGCAATCAAGTTGAATCGGCGGCATTGCTTGATTCTGGAGCTCAAGAAAATTTGATCTCTTACAGATTATACAAACAGCTCAAGCCCACAGGTCAACTTCATCCTACTCCACAAGTGCTAGAAAGTAGTACATCACATTCAGTGAAAACATTGGGCTGGACTATATTGCATGTACAAGTACATCAATATGTTTACCCACACAAGTTTTATGTGGTCAAGGATGAAAGCGCACAACACCACATGTTGTTGGGACAACCTTGGCAAAAAGAGTACAATGTGCAGATAGATTGGAATGCGAATGTAATCAAAATTCAGCATGCACAAGACCAACAGGTGGTAGCCTTTGCTCAGCAACCCCAAAATAATCAGCTGCCAACAATGCAATCACTGGATAAAGCACCAAAAGGAAGGGTGCCACTAAAAAGCAAACAGGGGACTGCCAACCATGCTCACTACATGCATAAAAAGTCACCGACCGCAGTGAAGAGATCAGAAGCAGTATGGGTGCGAAAGGATAGAAATGACATGGCAGACAAACCACGATACAACAGAAGAATTCAACAGAAACAGGTAGTTCAACCAACAACCAAGGGAATAAAACAGATATGGATCCCAAAGAAAATGCTCAGCAACAACTCAAATACGACTCGCATCTGGATCCCGAAACCAAAACAACAAGAACTCCCTTCAGTACAAGCAACATCGGAAGGCAGACAACTATATAAGAAACCGATAAACCGATTTATATGGGTGCCAATCCGCAACAAAACATTGAAAACCGAGGCAGGAGCAATAAACCTATAAAAACTTCCAAAGAAAATCTACCAATGGAAAGCAAAAGCGACAAGGTCTACAACCAATTCCTCCATGAGAATTCTCTCCAAGAAGACAACTATGGCCATATCAACGGTAGCGGCAAAGCAAGCGACTTTTGCAAGAAAGACAATCAAACAAAGAGCAGTAGAGTTACAGCTTTTACTTAGAAAGAAAACAAGAAACCTCGACGGCGAATGCCAATAAGCATCTTGCTTATACCCTTCTCTTACACATCATTAATTTTTCCATGCATTGACCGAGTATGCATAAAATAGGGCCATATTACACGGCCAAGCATTAGCACAATTTTTTCAACCCGTGCATGGCACATACACCGAGGAAATACCTTGTCGTCCAGGAGGACTCTGGCTAGGAGGGGGGGAGGCATTCTCAAATGCGGACCCAATAGCAGAAAGAGCAAAAAAGGGCATGTTTTTCGACTATTTTTAAGGGTTGTTGTTTGATTGCAAAATTTTATGGACTAACCGAAGTACACATGCCCTTATACAGCATGAATCTACAAGTATATGGGGCCAAACGCCAAATCAATCCCTTAGGTGTGTGTATATAAGTATAAATAGCCATTTTTCGGGCAAAATATTGATAAAACGGAGAAATCCAACCATAAAAATTGCATGTGAGTGTATATAATGTTTTGCGGTGATGTTTTTGATTTATTATGATTTTTGGAGATTTTTAGGGTTTGATTTGCTATTTTCCTTTTAATTTTGTTGATTTTCGGTAAAAAAACTTCAAAAATACAAAAAGCAGGTGAAAAACGGTCGTAATGAAACACAAAAAATATGGGAATGATCAGTGACTATAGGAAAACCTATGGTACAGTGGGGGTGCAATTATGAGACTGGAGCGGAAAGCGTGTTTTGGCCAGATTTTGATCGAAACGTCAAATTTCTTGTAAACTGGGCAAATGGAGTCCAAATCAAGAAATTTTTGAGCCTAAACCGCATCTCGCAAGAAGTTGGGAGCACATGTCAAATTTCATGAAAAGTGGTTTGGGGAACCCCATTATAAGAATTTTTCACTTCATTTTAAGCTCATTTCCACTATTGACCTTTGAGAGAGAGCTCCTGCCACCTAGAGCGAACGAAACTTCCATCAGCTTCTACGACGCACACAAATATCCGACGGGCTTCAGACATGAGAGGTAGGTTCACCACCTTGAGCTTTTCGCGCATGTTTGTCGTTTTGTCGCGAAAACTAGCGTAGGGTTCACACAGAAAGCGAGCAGTAGAGACCTACAAGTAGAAGTGGCCACCTCCTAACGGCTAACCCAAAAGCAATGAGACTTCATCGGAAGCTTACCCTAGCATAGGAGACCAATCTTGGATGCCCAAAGACAGTAGAAAACCATCGGGAAAAATCCTAATTCCTAGATCCCCGCAAGAGGCCACCAAATGGAAAATCGGCGGAGAGACGCCCAAATGCTACCAAAATTCATGGGTAGGAGCATCTCGACATGCTCGACAAGTCTATGTAGCCCACATGACCAAAAGGTGACCCGAAGCGGCACTAAACTTCAGAAACGGCATCAGACACACAAAGCGTCAAATAGCTCTCGCGGCCAAACCGCATGTCCGTTTGCCACCAAACTTTATGAGCGGCTTTCCTAGACCATCAACAACCAAGTCCTATGGTGGTAGACCACCACAAGTCATCAAAGACATGTAAACGCAACCACGGCTGCTTTTAGAGTGACAAATTGCCAAACGGAGCTCCGGTGAAGCCAAAGTCGACAAAAACCATACGGCAAGGATCCCCAAGGGATCGGGAAGCTATGGAGACCAACATCAAGAAATTTCATCGCCGAAAAGCACTCCAAAAGTCAAAAAACGGCTCGGAAGCTCTAAAATCCACACAGGGAGTTATTTTCTATCTATTTGACTTTTTTGTTGAAATAGGGATTAAAAGGGACTCAGGGGGACTAAGGGTAGGCACCAGTAGCAGTCACCATAAAAAATTCATCAGGAGACATCCTATACGTAGGATGTCTCAAGGCCAAATCTGGGCACCAAATCTAACAACTCTCATCACACACACTTTTTGAATAGCCTTTACATGCTAGCCACCAAGTTTCATCACATTTGGACCAAAATTGACCTCATATGCATGAAAAAACGCAAAGTCAGGGCATAGAGGCAATAATGGGCCATAGACCTACCAAAACTTGTCCAAATCACATGAAACTTGCACAATACATTCATGGGCACATTGCCAACCAATCTGTGTGGTCACATGTAAAAAATGATGAAGTAGACATCCTACGTGTAGGATGTCTAAATGACATTTTTGGCCCACAGATGATGTTTGACAATTCCAGATCTATTCATATCACCTTCAAGTGCACATATATCAAGTTTCAAGCCATTCTAATCATTTTTGACCCCAAACACCTCCAAGATACACTTTTTGAGCCCAAAAACACTACACATGGTCTTACCAACATCAATTCTTGTCCAAACCCAATTCCAATCACATAGCCATGTTGCATAGGCCAAGGACCACCAACATGCCAAGTTTCATTACAAACTGATGAAAAAGACATCCTACGCGTAGGATGTCTAAATGATAAATTTTGGCCATAATTGTATTGTGAGCACATGCAGGGTTTCCCAAGTTCCTTTTAAGCTTTATTTTCAATTTTCAAGTCATTTGGATAGTTAAAACTCAGTTTCTCAGCTGATATGGAAAAAACGCTAACTTCGAACTACTGAGTGCAACAGGATCTATGGCAGCCGCCAAATCACCGGCAAAGAAGAAGAGGATGACCATAAAATATTATTTGGAAGAAGTGGATCCGTTTGTCATCTTAGACGGAACTCTAAAGCCAACCAGCACGTGGATTCAAGAGAACTTGCTAGAGTCTAATGATCTGAAGATCTACCAAGGCGTGTTCAAAGATACTGAAGGAAATATAATAGAGCTACCCATGCTACCGCGGGAGCTCAATGAGTTTGTTAGAAGCAAGATGGAAGATTACCTGGAGAAGATAGATCTCCACAATTATTTTGAAGTTGTGCCAGCTGGAATTGACATAAAAAGAGTATGGTAATTTGTGACTACAATCCAAGAAGATGGAGTGGCCAGAGTTACAGATTTGCAGGGTAAGCCGAACACTGTGATAGTAATCACAGAGAAAGTAGTGGCAGCTGCACTAGACCTCTCCAACAAAGGGGATAGTGTAACCAAAAGAAGAGATGAAGTAAAGGTGTACTCTGAAAAGAAAAGCAACTACACCTTTGAAGACATTGCAAACCCCAAAGTGGCTATCATGAGCCAGCTGTATAACCAGTATTTCCACATGTGTACAAAGCGGCCACAGAAGTATAGAATGCCGCCTGGAGAAATTGCCACAGCCTTCACCTGGGCAATGCAGAAGAGCAAGCCGAAGGTAATAATCAACTATGCAGCCTATATCCATGATAATTTGGTGAAGATGGGCAACAAGAACCCCACCTACATTGTGTCGGGTGAGCTGATCATGAAAGTGGTTTATGGGGCATTGCACTCCAAGGAAAGATGGCCTGACCCTCCATCACAAAATGACTGGTTAAGGCTCAAGGAAGATAAGGAAGAGGAATAGCCCAAAGCACCAAGGGTTGCCACAAGGTTGAAACGCCGGTTAGAGACCGTGCAAGAGGAGCAGCCAAAGTTGAAGAATGGAAAGAAAGAGAGTGTCCAAGTACCGGTCAAAGAGACGAAATCACAGAAAGTGGCACAGCTAGAATGGCTAATGGAAAGCTTCAGAGCCGAAAGAGCCCTCAAGGGAGATTTGAGCGAGCTATGGAAGCCATCACTTGAAACCATGTCGGGATCATCCCGAAGGGTGCACAGAGACAGGTTTGAAGATTATATCAAAAATTTTGAGATCCTGGATGCTATGGCAAAAAATATCCCAAATGTACCATTTACAGAAGCAGAAGTGGATGAAGTCTGACGGCAACTGCTAGAAGAGCAGGAAGGCCAAGAGAGAGAGAGAGAAAGACAAAGGCGGACAGGGATTTCAAGAAAAAGCCGGCAACTCCACCGTATCAGCCCGGAGTCCAGCCCACCACCATCACCACCTCCTCGTAGCCCTCCACAAACTCAACAAAAGGAGGAGCTAGACAAAGCTGAAGATCAAGAAGATTCAAGGCAAGAACAGAGCCAAGAGCAAGAGCAAGAGCAAAAAGGAGAAGCTAAGCCCAAGAGTGAGCAGCCAGAGCCAAATGAAGCAAGGTTTAACACATTTCTTGATCTACTAGCTGCTGGATATTCAAAATAAGAGGCAACCATAGTTGCATTTGACTTAGCAAGCACAGGGCCCAAAGAACAAATGCAGAGCCTGAGGTTAGTGGAGCTAAAAGAGATGGCCACTGATACAGTGGACCTGCAGCCACCCACCAATGATTGGGATGTGGTGATGACCAAGCTAACCGGGCTACGGGCACAATCAATGGCCACAGAAAGTGAGATGGCTAATCTCAAAGCCAATGAAATTCAGATCAAGTCTGAAGTTGACACTCTATAAAAACAAAGCCAAAGGCATATAGAGAGAGAAGCAGAGCTGCAAGCCAGTCTGGCAAAGGCATTGCAAAGATGCCAGGAGATGGAAAGAGAGAATTAGGCAGCAACTCAAAGACTGCAAGGAGCTGAGGAAGAATATAGAAAGCTTAGCAAATCATTGACAGATACAGAGAGGGAAAGGGACAACCTAACCCTACAACTTGTTGAAGAGTCCGAGGAAGTGGAAGCCATGCGGAATGCCAAAGAGAAGGCAGAGATAGAGCAGGAGGCTAGCCAGGATGAGGTCATTGAGCTCAAAGACCAGATTAAAGTTAAAGATCAAACCATCCAACGGCTACGAGCATCTGCTGCCAGAGTCAGAGCTACTAGCTCTACTCACACCACTTCAGAGAGCCAGCTTTATGAAGAACAAATGAAAGAGCTCCAAAAGGAGTTAACCTTAGAGAAAAAGCAGAGGCTGATGATGGCCGAGGGGTCAGTGGTCATGAAAACCCGCATGAAAGAAGAGCACAAAACAATGCAAGATGAGCTAGAAACCATCAACAGAAAGCTCGAGGAGGCGAAGAAGATAAATGCCGATTTGAACGACCTCCTTGTGAATATGGGAGAGCAAGCTGAAGTAGAAAATCAAACATTCCAAAAGCAATTAGAAGATCTGAGAGACCAGCAAACAGAAGAGCAGTTCAGCACCGCGCCAGTAGCCATGGAAGGAATAGATTTAGAGAATGTGGCAGATCGTGTGGACACACCCATGCAAGAGGAAATCCTTGTAGGACCCTCTCAAGAGCCACAAGATCTGACACAAGAAGAAGAAGAGAAGCTGCGAAAGGCCTTAGAAGCGGAAATCAGAGACACGGCCAAAGAAGCCTTGGAATGGGAGCAGAGGGTTTTTAAATCAATGACTATTCAGAAGATAGAAGCCAGCAACCTTCGGCGTGAATGGCTACAGCCCTCTCTCCCATATCCTTTGCTAAAGTACGAAGCTGCTACAATCAACGAAAGAATCAGAGAGGAGCCAACAGTGCCACTGTACACAACAGATGTCTCCAAGCGTGAATGGGTAAAGTTGATAGTCGACTCTCAACCCAGGTGGAGAAAGGCATGGCTAACAAAGTATCCACAGTATCTAATCCATGTGGTAGACGCACCAAAAGTCATCAGAGATAACCTAAGTTTCCATCCTCTACCAAGGATGCGGACGTGGTTGAAGGCCCATGAGCTATTGCAAAGAAGCCAACCTACTTGGCAAAACTATCCAAAGCTGCCAGGCTTGAAGGCAGGCGAGAGAATAAGTGTTCAATACATGGTGAAAACCCTAACGGGCGCCATCAAATTGTTCACTGGCTCGCTTGACCTATCTTGCATTATGATGAGAAAGATTTGCAAAACACTTTTGGCAGTCTTCGAGACGTTCAAACCAGGCCAGGCGACAGACAGTATCTTCTTCTTTCAAGATACATACAGATGTGCATAAGATCTATCTGGTCAGCCTTCCAAGGAGGTGATACATGCATTGTATCAAAGGATCATGTTTTTGCCATCCTATCACCTTCAGGCCTTTGAAGAAGCTTTCTACACCGGCTTCTTCACAATCAGCACTGACATATTCGGCCCGACACTACTGACTCAACATGCAAGATATTTGTCAGTGCTCAAGATGAGAGAAAGCCTAAGATGAAGAAGCAGCTCAACAGCCATGTCGGGGACGACATGAGCAAGGAGGGGGGGAGTGTTAGAAGCTGGACACACCCTACGGAAAATGACTGCTCGGCAGATTTTTTTTTTTTGTAATTATTCATATATTGAGAAAACCCAACATTTCACCTTGGAAATATTGAGGCTTACAGAAGTTTCCAGATTGTATCCCAGTTTTGACATTTAGATTGAGTAGATGGTTAAATTGGAACATTAGGGTTTGAGAATTGTAAGGTATTTATACCACTTTTTGACCTTAATGAAAAAACCCTTTTGTCATTTTTAAAAGTTTGAAGTCTGTGAGTGAGCGTACTGTGTACGAGAGAGAGAGTCAGAGCTTCATCTCGACACTACGCGCGCACCGGTATTCGGAATTGAGTGCGGAGAAGTGCAGCGTGTTGCCCACGACGAGAGCTACGCACCAATACCTACATTGTGTGCGTACTGTCTGGTTTTGCGAGCTCCATCTACGAGCTTCATCTGGTGATTTGGTGAGCATACGTTGTCCGATTTTGCATTGCGGCATATCCACGCATTCGCATTGAGTAGAGCTACACATTAGGCACTTTAGTTTTCAAAAACGACGACCTTCAAATTTCGGCCAGACATCCTACGTGATTTTGCACCAGGTGTTTTGGGTTGAGATTTTGGTTCATAGACCTTAGGGAGAGTGACCTATTGGTGTTAGTAGGGTCTCCTTCAAGTTCTGTGGTGTTTCGAGATTGTCTGCTGATGGATATTCAGCTCTAGAAAGTGTTGTAGGAAGTTTCCTCTTATGCACTCTGGAAGGCTGTAGCTTAGACAATGGGCAGAGACCTCTGTAGGAATTAGTTAGGAGTCGGTCGAGTGTAGGTTGACACCCTATGCCTACTTCCACATGCCTGTGGGTCGAGCTTCGTCCTTAGCTAACAAATCTTGTTAGGTGAGTTCTCGCTGTGCTGACGTTCGTCGCGGCGTATCCGTCCAACAGTCCTAATAAAATAGGTATGGGTGGTAGTAAAGCTAGGCATATGCTTTCAGACTATTCTAACTCTCAAAGTCCCAATGAGTTTTAATTGTGGAAAAAGGTGTATGACATTACCACCTACAGAGGTAACGAAGCAGCCCTAGGAATTAAGCGTGCTCGTGTGTGGCAGTCTATAGATGATATTTTTCGTTTGCTTGAAAAGGCAAATCTAACTACTGCTGAGATATCCACTTTAAAGTTTGTAATCAACAGTTTCACAACACAAATGGTGGATGCCTGGGGGAGACACACACAACACATTACATGGTGGGTTGAACACTTTGTCTTTGGATTAAAAAAAACATCAGTGTTTGAAAGCTTTATATTTTTGCAGCATGTTCTTTTTGCTCATAGCTCATTTTTTCTCAACACATTTGGCTCATTGGGCATCTGGAGTAGCCAAGGAATGGAGTGCTCACACTATCAAGCAAAAGCAGTGTATTTTAAAAATACAAGGCATAGAGGTGGGAATAAAAAAGAGCAATGCCCTGCACAAAATGTTCAATTGGTTCTATAGTGTTTTAGCGGGAAGAGAAAGGAATAAGACTAGAGTGCAAAGAAGCTTGAAATGCAGAATAGAGAAAGTGGTTAGCGTGAGGCGATCGCAATCATAGCATGCTTCTAGTGCAAAAGATCGATTTCGACGGTGGTTGGCGACAAGGCGACGAAATGGCAGATGTTGGGTGGAAAATCAATAAATTTCTGACACTAATCATTCCCATATTGAGCTTACATTGTAATGCCACGTGATTTGTTGACGCCCCAAACAGTGGTTTCATGTAACAAATTTCAACAATTTTGGAGTTATTTTGGATTTTTAATGGTATTATTGAGTTTTTAAGTTTTTTTTAAAAAATTAGTACTTTATAAGTCAAAACTCACAACTTGAAGTTCATTTCTTGTTTGCACATTCTAGAAGATCCACTCGAGCACAAACGCACACACACTCACATCTTGCACCACATGGACGATTCACACGAGCAGGCTGGCACTACGCACAACAATACCACCACAACCACTCACACCGCAGAAAATCCACAGCCGGAACCCCATGCAGATCCATGGCTTCAAATCCACATCCTCAACCACAAGTGCATAACCCAGAGTCCCAGCCTGCTCCAAACACCCAAGAGCCTCCCCAACCATCAAATCCAGATGATCAAAGCAACATGCGACACATATTTGGAGGTCTCGACAATTTAACCCATGCCACTCGCACACCTCTTCCGGATACCCCACCAATTTCACCTCTTCGCAAAGCAACGCAAGAAACAGAAGATGAATATCGAGGTCTGCTTGAAAATCCACCGCCATCGCCTCCTGCCACAACCACTGGTGCTCAGGCCACCCCACATACTACACCGTGAATGTTTCCACCGCGAATCAAAGAAAGAGTAATCAAGGTAATACTAGGGGACCCGATATCTAAAGCAAAAGAGGCCAAGAGGAGGAAAAGACAAAGGGAGAGGGAAAAGAAAGAGGCAGTTGAAAAGGAAGCCCTTAGAGTACAAGAAGAGCAGAGAAGACAGAGAGAGCAAGAGGAAAGGCAGAGAGTTGAGGCCAAGAGAGCTCATTTGGCCAGCTTACAAGCACGAGCAGAGGCAGAGAAGAAGGCGGCACAAGATAGAGCTCAAGCCACCCAACAAGCAAAGGCTGGGAGCTCAAAGTCTTCAAATATCCCTCAAACAGCCAAGTAATGTGAAAAAAGAAAAAGGGACAAGGTGAGACCAGAAGAGCAGCAAACCCAAGAGGAGAGGAGGAAAAAATACAAAGACGATCCTTCTCAATGGGCTAGAAAGGCGGCTCCTCCACCACCACCAACAACACAGAAAAAGCGGAGATGGAGGCCAGGCACAGTGGCTCTGCGTGAGATCAGGAAATACTAAAAGAGCACTGAGCCAATCATACCCAAAGCGGCCTTCTCTCGGATGGTGAGAGAGATGATAGATGAATATAGCGATTACGTTACAAGAATACAACGTGCAGCTTTACTGGCCTTACAGGATGCCGCTGAAGACATTTTGGTGCGGCTTTTTCAAGATGGCGTCTCCTGTATGGCGCATGCAAAGCGTGTAACTTTAAAAAATACGGATTTAGACTTAGCACTAAATTTAAGAAATGAAGGATGCCTTCATAAGATATAGTTTATCCCATGTACTCTCTATTCATGAGATTTGTAATCTTTCTCGATAATATCAACTGGCGAATTTTTACCATTCCGAACAATTGTTCAATTTTAATTTGTACGTTGTTTTTTATATGTATTTGAATTGTTGGATATGTTAAATTTAAGTTCACCACCATGGCTCCATTTTTGCCCGCCAAGGCACACACGTGCACAGAACCTCGAACATGCAGCCACTTGGCGGTCGGGGGGAGCGTCTTGGAGATAATTTTGCAAAATGGGGCGACAAGGGGGGCATACGGGGTCAAGAAGGGCATGTGACGCATCGACGGCGCCAGGTGGGGTCAGACGGTGCAAAAAAAGCCCCTGCGCGTCGTGCAATTCTATCAGTGACCAATTACAGTGAGCATCATTGGAAAACTTCTTTGATCAAGTTTTCTTGAAAGAAAAACTCAAAAATCACTTCAGAATTGGTTGTTAGGGCAAAAACAGAAAAAACAGGGATTCAGACACAAAATTAGGTCAATCTTGATATTTTGGGATCCAAATTCAAAAAGGGGTGAGATTTGGCTTCTAGAGGGGATAGAGAACTTGCACAACAAAATTCATGAAATAATGATGTCAAACATGGATCTCGATCCATGTACCTTTTTGACATTTGGGGTTGATATTTGACAAGTACATCCCTGATATAATTTGGAACAACTTTCCCAAAAGAACCATACGCAAAAAAGTTGCAAGAAGTGGTCAAAAGAGCCAAAAATAGAACATTGTCAAAACTGCCACAACAGACTGTAGAAGTCAATTTTGGTTGGGCAAAACTGATCCAAATCCAAAAATTCTTGGTGAGCAAGCTACAAACATCACAAGCTATTAGCACACCAAAAATTTAGATCCAAAAGTGGTGGAACATGGATCACGATCCATGTACCCCTGAGAAATTTTTGGACAGAAACTTTTCCAGCATGTAGCAGAGACCATTGTGAACAAAAGTCCCCAAAGAAATTTGGTCAAAAAAGTCCAAAAAACTCGGTCAAAAGTGCCAAAAACAGCTCAAGGTGAAAATCCTAAAACAGACCTATGAATTGACTTTTGCTTGACCTAAAGTGATCCAAATCACATAAAAACAACATAGCTTGGATCAGTGGATCAAGGGGAAGCTGTGTGGCAAGTTTTATTACCATCTGACACATAGGTACATGGATCGTGATCCATGTTCCTTTGTCACAGTCTGATACCAAACTTGCACCATAGCTAGAGGATATCACAAGGAATCTAGTGGTCTTTTCAAAAGTGAAATTGGATATCGAAAACCTATCCAAAGCCCAAAAGTACAAAGTACTTTGTGCAAGTGCCAGAACTGACCTAACTTTCAATCCAGAGGTCCATTTTCAAAAAAATTGATACCATAGGACCTCCTAAGCATGGTGAATCTGATGATACCAAGAGAAGTCAATTTGGGCTCCAAACATGGATCGCGATCCATGTACCCATAGTTACAGATTGACCTGAAACTTTCTAGATCAGTAGTTCTTACACAAGAAAACATATTCCCAAGTCCAATTTTGGAAAAAATTGAGCAAATTTGGGTCAAAAGGGAGCAAAACAGGTGACACACTGAAAACCGCAGTACATACCTAGTGTTGGCAATTTGACCTATCAAAACAAGTCCAAATCCAAAAAGATTTGAGATTTAGCTTGTGGACATAGTCAAGAACAAACTCCTAAGAGGACAAGTCCAGATGTGGTTGAACATGGATTGCGATCCATGTATCTCAACCTCATAATTTGCTAAAAATTGGTACAGAGCTTGCATATGACCTTGTCTACACATAGTCAAAATTTGGGAAAATTTGAAAAAAAAAATTGACAAGAACATGGATCGCCATACATGTACCTCTCAGCATAGTGGGGGTATCTGACTTGATGATCTTGTAAATATACTTGATTATATCCCAAATCTCAAGTTTGAGCTAAAAATACCTTCTGGAGACCAAGATACAAGCCAAAGTTCCTGTTTTTTTGGTCCTGAGACTGTTTTGAGTGGTGTTTCAAGTGCAGTTCACCAAAATTGCTCTTACCTTTGATAGACAACTCCAAATTGAGTCACGTATAGCTAAGCAAAAAGCTTGCGAGGTTTTCGAGCTAAATTTTACTAGGTTTCCTAAATCCAAAATTTTAGGGTACACCAAGACCAGTTTCAAGAGACCAAAAAGTCAAAAATTCCTAACTTCTGAGAGACCTCATCAAGGGCAAAAGGAGATAGGTTGGACTAAGCCAAAGTGGGATTGTCAAGGACTATCTTGAGACTTTTGAGTGAGCCTTAACCATGACAAATCATCCACCACCATGGTTCTCTACTCCACTCAGAGACATGAAAAACGATGCAATGCCGACAACTGGGGGATTGGGAGAATACATAGAGTAGAGGCATCCTCTGATCAACAAACCGAATGTGAGATTCATCAAAGCCAATGAATCCATGAGAGTGCTTACAGATTATGCTCGTGATGGCTTATATAGATTCACAAAACGGGGATCAATACATCTTTTACAGGTGTGTAGAACCCTATGCTAGAGAGTTGACCACCCATAAGAACCTCTATGCATTCACATATACAGATGCCCACGGAGTGCAAGTTTTGATGGTAGATAAGTATGGACGTGAGTACAAACTTGTCGATCTAGTTAACCTTGAGAGATATACATACTCTAATCTCTACTTACTTTCAACCAAAAACGATGCCAGAGTACACATCAGAGAGGATTCCACCAGGATTCTCTCCAAGACGAGAGCAGAGAGTGAGAGACGTTTTTCCAAGAGACCACGAATTGGTTAGACTGGTGACTGAACCACAACAATTAAGACCATATCAAGTGGCTCAATGTGTCAAGAGAAAATACGATGGGTCAGGGGATCCATATGATCATGTCTCACTCTTCAAACAATTTTTGAGAGCCAAACAGATTGCATATTTCCATACTCAATATGAGGGATTTGGGTTAACATTGGAAGGAACAGCCTTGACTTGGTTCCAGCCACTAAATAGAGATGATTTTCCAAACATAGCACAACTCTTACAAGAGTTTGTAGAGGAATTCTCAAAATGGGGAATCAAACATAACACAGTGTCACAGATCTACGCTTTCAAACAAAAAGCGAACGAAAGAGTGAAGGAAGCTTTGCTTCGCTTCCAAAAATACATTGGTAGATGTCCTATGAGAGAGTTGCCGCAAGACGAGAGATTATCAGTTCTCTTCATAGAGGGCTTGAGGAATGAAACTCTCAAAAAGGACCTACATTTGAAAGGATGCACAACGTTGAACCAAGTCACTAGAGAAGCTCTATATCTAGTTGCAATTGCAAGGCCTACGGAGAGGTGATTGAAGATACAAACAACACGACTAGTAGTGCCTCTTCTCTAAAGAGTGAACCCACCACAAAAGCAAGATGTTCAAACTCCTTGGGAACCAATCATTAATCAAGTGGTCGAGGGAGTGATTAGAAGAATAAACCAAGACTACAAGCAAAACCTAGATGTACAATAGCCTCAATTGAGGATATGTAATACTTGTGGAGGGGATCATCCCACTCCATGGTGTAGTACTCAGCCAGAGACACAATGTGTGCTAGGGCAACAACCACCTGTTTTGAATGATGGTAGAGTAGTAGTCAACTACTCTCAGTCAACATATATGCCGCAACCCATGAGAAACCAGTACTTCGATGCAAATATGCTCATGTTCATAGCCAATCATTCACAAGTGTATGGTTCAAAGAACATTCTCACCAAGCTAGAACAACCATTAGATGGATCACCAACTATAAAACAAGAAGGTCCATGCTATGAGTGTGGAGGTGATCATTGGGCACAAAGTTGTCCAAACAAGGGTCCACAAATTGAATTATTTGTATTCTATGAACTTTGTGGTATAGACCATCTACGCCAAAACTATGCTAAAAATCCAGAATACAAAGGGAAAGCAACAATGAATGTTGAGGTGTAGTTCCTTCTTCAAGCGGATCTGAGGTAGAACCCACCATTCCTTTAAACGTGATGACTCGAGCTCAAGCTCAAGAATCTGCCAAAAACAAACCAGCTGAAAAAGCCACATTGCCTGTTCAAACAGAATTTGAGAGCAAATCGGTGAGAACCTTTGGAAGAAGATCGTGGAAAGGCAGACAAGACAAAATGAAATTGAAGAGGCTGAAGGACAAAGCGGCTTTGGAAACTGAATTGAATCAAACAAGAGAGCAGCTTAGACAAGAGCAAGAAAGGGAAAAAAAAACGCAAAGGGACCTAAAGAGTCAAAGACTAACTCGGGAGGTTCAGTCTTAGTGGAAAAAGTATTTGAACCTTTGGATGCGAGCTTGAAAGCTTATGAAGCTAGGCTAAAACCCAACCAAACCCAAGAGGATAGATGGCTAATGTACCCTCATCCAGGGTATGAAAAAGAGAGGTTGCAAATGTGCAAGGAGCTCATTGAGAAGGCCTAAGCTCTTATGGAACCAGCTCCAGATGCTCCAAAAATGGAGGTGCTAATCCGCGAAAAAATCCAAGAAATGGAAAGTCAAGGTATTGTAAACAAAGACCAGGAAGATCCAGGAGTTGAGGCACCTTTAGATACAAGGGAAGTAGCCAATACCACAGATGGGATGGGTTCACAACAAGCAGTGATTCCTATTCCGGAGGTAGAAGAACCATGGCCACAATCCTTGTGGGAATCAATCAGAAATCGAAAAGATGGTAGTGCTACTTTACAGTCAGCACCTATCCCTGAGATAAACATGGATCATGAATTTTTCCCATGAGATATACGATCTCTATACGGGGATGTCGGGTCTGTCGCCTCTGAAGAGAGTAAATCACGCTCTCTAAAGACTTTGCCATCTTTCATAGGAGAACTTGAAACAAAATTGGAGGTTTAAATGGTACCTTCTCATTGGAAAGCCACACCAAAAATGATGGATACCAAGAGCTTGCATGAATTGATGTCTTCTCCTATA
The DNA here is from genome assembly GCF_014529385.1 of Adiantum capillus-veneris. Lineage (NCBI taxonomy): Eukaryota > Viridiplantae > Streptophyta > Polypodiopsida > Polypodiales > Pteridaceae > Adiantum > Adiantum capillus-veneris. The sequence goes on from NC_140943.1 coordinate 152,648,517, forward strand.
CAATTCACACTTTATCTCTCAGAGATATTAAAAATTAGACCACATCTATGGGGCCAAATGGGCAAACACTTGGAAAACTTGGGGCTGAAAATCCCTCCACATGAACAACTTGCATATGAAAACATGGATGACACCTTGCCTAAGAAACCACAGACAAAGCCAGTACCAGTAAATAAGGTGGGTGACTACTGTGAAGGAGAAGAAGGAAACACCACCTTACCACTTGAGTACAAAGGAGTAAAGATGGTTGCTATATTAGATAGTGGGGCAGGAATTGCCATTGCAACCAAAGAGATATGGAAAAAAATGGGGAAGCCTGCTCTTAGGAAAACTAGAATGAAACTGCAATTAGTGGATGGATACATGATTGGAATATTAGAACAAATCATTGTATCCTCGTGTGGCATAGAGTATGAGCACATCTTTGCCATAATGAATTTTGACAAGAGCAGCAACTTTGACATCATATTGGGCAGACCATTCATGCGTCAGCTCAAAATGGTACAAGACCGGGGCTATGCCTATATCTACTTGAGACACAAAGAGGTCACAACAAAAATTAGTGTCAAAGATCATAGTTATAGAGATGTAGGCGAACCCTGAGGGAAGAATTAAACTCCACAATTAATTTGGAAAGCAAAGCGGATATTTGGATGTACGGAGATCCTGAGAGTGGAAGTCTTAGAAAGCAATATTGCATCCTAGAGCGTTCAGTAGAAGATGAGGCATATGTACCATAGCCATTTCCAGAGGAGTTATTTGAACCCTTTGGATGGGATCAAATACTGGACACTCTTGATGTGTGTGTGAATGAGGCAACCCTGACTAAATTTTGCGATAAAGATGGGTATGATCTAACTCCCTTATTTATGATAAAGGTGTTGAAGGAAGCTAATGAAATTTGTGAGTGTGAAAGCAAAAAAGTTGAGACAGATGGCTATGACTTAGAGCATGATGCCAAAGTGCAAACAAAGGAAGCAGAGAAACCATGAGAATATGTCATCATTGACATACCTAAAGAATCGACAAAAGCTGTTTCAGAGAAGTCCACTCCAAAAAAAAGTGCAAATGAAAGTAGATGAAGGATAAAAGCTTCCAAGTTCAACAACAAATCTTCAACAAACGCAATATCAAAAGAAGAACAGGGACAAGGAAGAAGATTGACTATCTCCTACAATGATCAAATTTAGCATATGGAGAGAAACAGGAGTCAAAATCACATGTTCAGCTGTGATGGATCCAAAAGCAACAAAGAATCTAATGTCTTATGGAACATGGATAATGATGGGAAAGCCACCAATCAAAGAGCTAGAGGAGATAGTGTATACAAGTTCAAAAATATCGATTCCTAGCTTTGGCAAGGCAGAAGCCGTACTCAAATTGAGTACCGGGGAGTATAAAGATACTTTCCACATCATCGACTCCCATCACATCAAAGATATTCTGGTCCTGATAGAAAGATGGAGGAGCGTCTTCTTTCAACAACAATCAAAAGCTTCAACAATGACAACGGTAAGACTCCATGAATCCATGTGGAGAAGAAATCGCCAACCATCACGGAAAAAGGTAAAGCAAAGGTAAACACTGAAGTTTATCAACCTCGCAAGATGACTTTACCTTCAACGAGCCTCCATCAAACTTCCCACGAAGCCTCTACATCAAGAGCCAAACCATCGGCAATGCAAGGGAAACCAAAGAAAAAAGTCTATCAACCAAAGTTTCCATCATAAAAAAGCATTAAGAAGAAACTGAAGAGAATCAACCAAGTGTTAGTATCCAAAGAGTGCATCAAAGTCAAAGACCCAGTTTGGATACATGAAGCACAAGTTCAACCACAACAACAAAAGGTGACAGGGTGGGTAGCATCATTTGAGTCAATCACTACTTAGGGCTACTTCCAAGGAAACACTAATGTTTGGGCCAAAAAGCCTAAAGTAACAGCCTGGACCTACTCACCTCAACCAAGATGTTCTACAAAGAACAAGATGTGCTATAAACATAAGACAAACAACTCAAATAGGAGAAAGAAAAACCACAAAAGGCAAAAGAAAAAACCTTGCAAGCAAGAAATGCGACAAGTTTGGTTACGAAAGTCAGACGTTAGTCAAATTACCCAAGAAAGAAAGGTGAAGCAACGGATGATTCCAGTTAATCTACTCGAAGCACAAGGATTTTATGAAGGTAACACACAAATATGGTTACCAAAAATTATAGCTCAATCAGGAACAACGAAGAGAAATCAGGCAGCACAAGCTTCTACCCCAAAGCAAGCAATGACAACCAAAAGCCAACAAAAGCCAATTACAACCAAGGCTGCTACCATCTACAGATGGATAGCTTGTCATCAATTACAAAAGCAAGGCTTTTACAACAAAAATCATCAGGTTTGGATACCAAAGCCTAGTTTCCATCAAATTATAGAAGAAGATAAAATGCCAAAGACGGTCACACAAGGACCAAAAACAAGATGGGTTCCAAAATTGCTAGTGGAAACTCAATCATAGAGAACGCACACATCTTGACAATCGCTTCTCATGGGAGATAAAGCAAAGGCTCCATCAGTCTCTACAGCAGTTGACCTTGTTTCACAAAGCAGTGTGAACATACAACAAGCAAGTCAAGAAGAGCCAACATATCCCAACCTACTAGACAAAATGGTGGCATCCAAAGACCAAAACAAGGAAAAAGGCCTAAATTTTTAGAACTTATGGAATTGGGTTTCTGTCTTTGAACAGGTAAGTCCAAGTCGCCATTAAAAATACATGGCATAAAAGTCAGAGTCGGGCAGCTAAGCCACTAAATGAGCAAGGTGTTAGTCCCAAATCTTCATGTAATATTCTTTGTGGTCTAAGCGTCTTAGTTATTCTAGGTAATGCAAAAGCTGTAAGAGTTGAGTATAACTACGTTGTGTCGCTTATGCTGGTATAGGTGAGCATAAGAGTCGAAGTCATTGAAGTATAGTCGTAAGTGAAGGAGGGGGTCCAAAAGACACTCATACACTTAGCACAGTGAGGAATGAGTGGAGAAGCTTCTACATCAAAAACCCTTCTTGGAAACGTGGAAGCTATTGAGACGTCCTTTGATGTCACATGTGCTACATTTGTTCCTTGAAGCACCCATCAACTCCATCTCTTACATTGCATGCTTTTGTGTGAAAATTTCTCATCAGCATATAGAGTGTCCCATAATTGGCACTTGCGTTAGACACTCTTCCTTTGTTTCTCCAATGCACTCACCTTGCATGACAGGTACTTCAAATCCAAATTCTCAACTACAATAAGAGAGTATACCAAAGGTACTTTTTTCCCACTGGATTTTTCCCTTTGGTCATCCAGGTTTTAAGACCCTAATCTAGAAACACTCACATCATCTTCTTGTATATATTCCTTCTACATCAGCAACAATAAGGAAATGTCTACCCAAATCAATTGACAATGACTTGGAGCAAAAACCACAGGTCTCCATATGCTTATCAAGAGCATCTTTTATCTTAAAGGGCGACAAGAGAGCTCCATCAAAAAAATGGCAAGTCAAAGAATGGCCTACAACAACAAGCAATGAAAAAATCCACAACACTCAAAAGTAGCTCACACAGTGCTTCAACATTGGTGATCTATTGCAGACAACTCAAATTGTAGTGGACGTGGAAAGCAAATCCAACATAAAGCCCACGCCACAAAGAGGATCAATTCTACAAAGTCAAAAACATGAAAATCCCTCTTCACTGCGGTCAAGACTAGCAACAAAGAGGAGAATGCGCAACAAGAAGAAAATTTGCCTCAAAGATCAAAGATCAAATCACGTATCAACAACATGGCAGATATGAATCACTCAAGGAAGGGAGGAGCGTCATCAACGACAAAGCACTTCCCCACCAACTTGAAGACAAAGCTGAAGACAACCCTATGACAAGACTACACAAGGTCGTGTCAAGGAACGACACAAATTAGGAAGGGGGGAATGTTTGAGGACAGATCAAACGAGCACCCAATTGGTCGGACACGTAGCCAGACACCACATTTATAGTCTATTATTTTGCCGAGCTAGTGTAGTGATACTCTATGTATATCCTAATTCCAGAGTAGCAATCAATCCCCTGAGTTGTAATGTTGTAATGATCTTTGTAAAGGTCTGTGTGAGCCGGCCACTAGCCATTTAGAATGCCCTAGGTATAAAGGTCAATAACTTTAATGTGAAAGGAAGGCTTGTTTTTAGAAGGACAAGAGAGCTCAAAAAACATACGCTCAAGCTACGAGCTGCTCCAAATTTGTAATTGACTTTTCTAATGATTGGGTAATCCGTTTTCAAATCTAAAACTTGCATTGTGTTCCTCTCTCTTTGCTCTTTAATTCAAGTGTAAGCATTGCCAGTTTTGTTGAGGTTCGCGACTACGTGTCTGTGAGCTGTAAATGCAGATTTGAGTGCTTAAACCATTGTTTATTGTCGTTTTGACCATAGGAGAGTGTTCTTAGACCATAGGACGATATTTTTGGGATGTTCTGTTGCAGTTTTTAGGACCTTTTTCATGATGGATCGTGATTTTGGCACCTTGTCGAATTGCAACCAGACTTGTTAAGATAGTGCCCCTAGGTGTCCTAGACCTCATCCTAAAGTTTTGTTGCATTATGAGTCCTTTCAAGTGCCAAAATGGCGTGATGACCTAGAGCTGTGAGAAAGGACATAGGTAGATTTCCTTGATCATTGAGTGTTGGTTTGCTTGTTGAGCTAGTGTGTTTGCTTGTTAAAGTTCACTTCGTGAGATTGATGATCTCATAGAGTCTCCGTGCCCTATCCAAGTCACTTTCCCTGAGTATTGACATTATGTTAGTGCTAGAAAGCTATGTTGCAGATGTCCGTCGTAGCGACCCGCTAACATTGGCCGCCATGGACGTCTACCGCATAGCTTTCTGGCACTGACATAATGTCAATACTCAGGGAAAGTGACTCGGATGGGGCACGGAGACTCTATGAGATCACCAATCTCACGAAGTAAACCTTAACAAGCAAACACAACAACTCTACAAGCAAACCAACACTCAATGATCAGGGAAATCTGCCTATGTCCTTTCTCACAACTCTAGGTCATCACGCCATTTTGGCACTCGAACGGACTCGAAATGCAACGAAACTTTAGGAGGAGGTCTAGGACACCTAGGGACACTATTCTAGCAAGTCTGGTCGCAATCCGACAAGGTACCAAAATCACAATACATCATAAAAAAGGTCCTGAAAACTGCAACAGAACTATCCAAAAAGGTCGCCCTATGGTCTAGGAACACTCTCTTATGGTCAAAACGACTATAAACAACAATTTAAGCACTCAAATCTGCAATTATAGCTCGCAGACACGTAGTCACAAACCTCAGCAAAACTAACAATGTTTACACTTAATTTAAAGAGCAAAGAGAGAGGAACACAATGCAAGTTTCGGATTTAAAAACTGATTACCCATTCATTAACTGCGATGATTACAAGGTTGGAGCATCTCGTAACTTGAGCGTACGTTTTTTGAGCTCCCTTCTTCCTCGAAAGATAAGCCTTCCTTTCACATTAAAGTTATTGACCTTTATACCTAGGGCATTCTAAATGGCCAGTGGCCGGCTCACACGGACCTTTACAAATATTATTACAATATTACAACTCAGGGGATTGATTGCTACTCTGGAATTAGGATTTACACAGAGTATCACTACACTAGCTCGGCAAAATAATAGACTATAAATGTGGTGTCCGGCTACGTGTTCGACCAATTGGGTGCCCGTTTGATCTGTCCTCAAACACATGCACGGTTTGGGCATCTGAATTTTTCCAGTTTGTTGCGTTTGCAAAAATCTGATATGGTTGCTTCTTTGCCGCCTCTTGAAGCACCTGTCAAACATGTTTGTGAAGGCTGTATTTTGGGTAAGATGCATCGTTCGAAGTTTCCAAAGGATGGTTCACTTAGAGGCACATGCAGGTTGCAGCTTGTGCATAGTGATGTTTGTGGGCCCATGCAAACTCCGTCCTTGGGTAATTACCTTTACTTCGTGACTTTCATTGAGGATTAATCTAGACATGCATGGGTATTTTCGCTTAAAGCAAGGTCCAAAGTTTGTATGTGCTTCAAACAATGGCTGAAAATGTATCAAAATGTACTATGGGCACCCTTCGTTTTGATCAAGGGGGGGAGTATATGTCGCATGAATTTAATGCATTTCTGGCTAGTTGTGGGATAAAACACCAATGTACATTCCCTCATACATCTCAGCAAAATGGTGTTGTTGAAAGGAAAAATAGGTCACTGACGGAAATGACACGATGTATGGTCAAAATTCGCTTTTCCGCATTCTTTTTGGCTTGAGGCCATCATGTGTGCCACTTATGTACTTAGCAGGTGTCCTACAAAAAGCTTTGCAATCTATTACTCCATATGAAGCATGGCATGATAGAAAGCCTTCTATTGAGCACATGCATGTTTTGGCTGTTTAACATATGCATTGGTGCCACAAAAACAACGCAAAAAATTGGATGATAAGGCTGTCAAATGTATTTTTGTTGGTTGTAGTGCTGAAAGAAAAGGTTACAGGTTGTATCATCCGCAAACAAAGCGTACTTTTGGTTTCACGAGATGTAGTGTTTGTGGAAGATTCTGTTCAGCCCTTTGCTGTCATGTACTAGAGACAGTAATGTAAGCTCACAGGACATTTATGACACTTTGTTGCCTCCTTTCAGTGGTGGAAGTTTGAATGTAAATTCCAATGAGGCAAATGTACAGCCTATGGGGGTTTCCAAAAATGTTACAAATCAGCCTATTATTGATACAGATGTTAATGATGTACTTGATGAGGAAAGGGTTGAAATTGAGCAGGCTAGAGGTATGCCACTATGGCTGGTGCATACATTGTGTGACAATAAATTGGATGCACCTTTGTCTAGTCGTACTCGTTCAGGCTCTAGTCATGCATCTAATGCATCAGATTGTTATGCTTTGACTATGTCTAGCTTATGTGATGTTGAGGTACCTCTGTCTTTTGATGAAGCACAGAATTCCAAAAACTGGATGGATGCCATGCAATCAGAATATCATGCACTTATAGAAAATGACACATGGACTTTATGTGATTTGCCTCCTGGCAAAAAGGCCATTGGTACGAAGTGGGTTTACAAGTTGAAAAACAAGCTGGATGGTGAGATCGATCGCCATAAGGCTCGACTTGTTGCAAAGGGTTATGCACAACAAAAAGGAATAAATTATGAAGAGACTTTTGCTCCCACTTGTCATATGACTATTGTGCGTTTCCTATGTGCATTGGTAGCTCATTTTGGTTGGGATGTACATCAATCAGACATTGTTACTGCTTTCTTGAATATTCACATATTTGAGGAAGTTTATGTAACGCAGCCTCGCGATTTTGTCAAGAAAGGAAAAGAGGAAAAAGTGTGCAGATGTAAGAAGGCTTTGTATGGGTTGAAGCAATCTCCTTGTGCTTGGTATGAGAAAGCTAACACTCATTTGGTCAAACGAGGCTTTTGTAACAATCCAACAGAAAGCACATTGTATGCAAAGCGTGAGGGTGATGTACTTCTCATTGTGGTTCTTTATGTAGATGATTTTCTGATCATTGGACCAAATGAGAGATAGATTTATAAATTTAAGAATGATTTGAATGCTACTTTTAAGATGAAAGATTTGGGGTTGTTGCATCATCACTTGTGCATACAATTTAAGCAGTGTGATGGTGGTATTGCCTTGTTTCAAAAAAGTTACATAGAGACATTGCTATGTAATTTTGGACTTAAGGATTGCAAACCTATTGCCACTCCCATGGAAAAAGGTTTAAAATTGAGTCTTCATGATGCTGGTGATCCTGCAGATGTCACTCTTTACCAAACTGTTGTTGGATGCCTCATTTATGTATGCAACACGAGGCTGGATATTCAGTTTGCAGTCTCACAAGTCAGCAAATTTATGCATAGCTCAAGGTCTAAGCATTGGTAGGCTATCAAGAGGATTTTCCGCTACCTTAGTGGCACTTTACATATTGAATTGTTTTATCCCAAGGGGGGATTATTGCCGCCAAACTTTTACATGCTTTTTTGGACTCAGATTGGGATGGTTGTTTTGATACGCGAGTGTCCACAACTGGCTTTTGTTTCATGCTTGGCAGTTCACGTATATCATGGTTGAGTAAGAAGCAACCTAGTGTGGCCACTTCTAGTTGTGAGGCTGAGTACAGGGCAGTCTTCATAGCTATGGTTGAGTGTGTATGGCTCAAATGCCTTATGGCTGATTTGGGTGTTGGACAGGACACTGCCAACACTATCTACACTGACAGTTAGAGCACATTGGCAGTTTTGAGGAACCCAATTTTTCATGCTCTCACAAAGCACATTGAGGTGCATTACCACTATGTCAAGGAGAGGCTCTCAGTAGGAGAGTTCAACTTGGCTTATGTGCCAACCTTACAGATTTTTTCACTAAAGCATTGTCTCGTGAGATGCTCGAAGATTTCCGCAAAGCTTTGGGCTTACTCCCCTTTGTGAATTGATCATGTCCTCAGGGCATGGCACTTCCCTTTACTCATGTGCCAGCTCTCATTCACCGCATCACTCCAAGGGGGATTTGTTACCATATATATGTGGTAGTGATGTGTGTGAACACACTAGGACCACCGGGGCATTTTTTCCCTCTTTAGGAGGTTTTTTTCCCCGTGCATTGTATATATGCCCATCACTCTAGGGCTATCTATATTTCCATTGCACACTAAGGAATACACACTCTATTGTGTGCCTTGAGCTTCCTTCATCTCCTCCAAGCTGTGTGTGTTTTCTTGCAACCCTAATTCAAACAGTTTCCACCATACTTTTACATTGCGAGTAAGACAAAACATTGCAAGCATAGTTTGACTTATAGGTTGGGTCCATGCAACTTTGAAATAGTCCTCCATAGCCTCAATCCATGCTTCTTCATCGCGCTCGATATGGAATTCTTCGCTTTTGAATGTGGGTGGGTGGGCTTGTTTCAGGAGAATTTTTTTCTCCAGTACAACAGTGTATAAGGCATTTTGCTTGTCAAATGTTTGATTTAAGACTTAACACAATATCAAGTGATTTAAAAAGTTCCAGTTCTTAGGACAAAATTTGAAAAGCAATTAGCTTTATTAATTTCAAGATGCCATAACTTTACTTATATCAAGATATGTGCAAAGTTGAGATCTTATCGAGAAGCTAGATGAGCATCTTTTTATTCTATCATAATATATACAAAGGTTAGCTTTGCCAAAAAGCTAGATGATTCTCAGAATCGGATTCCTAGGGACATACTGGTGCAACCGATAGGTATTTGTAGTTAAGATTTTACACTCCACTATTTCATTTGAGTAGTAGCTCTTGTACACATCTTTGTTTTTGAGTCAAGATGAAGCAGGAATTTGGTCTGGTGTTCAAAGGAGATGAAGATGGAGACGATTGGGTTGCCGATTTTCAGCTATTTATGTTGAGAATACTGGGGATGCCAAGTGATGAAGCAAAGCTCCAAACTGTACCTTTGGTGCTGGGAGGTAAAGCAAAAACTTGGTTCGATGGTTTAGAAGCTGGCGTTTTTTTTTTTTTTTTTTTAAGAATCGAAGCTGTTGAGGGCGGCACTCCAGATTGCATGCGAAAAAACGCCATCTTGTGGAGCGAGGGACTGGGCCTCTGGCGGCATAAGGGAGTCAAAGGGGCTGTCGCGAGGGCATGAGAAGGCCTTTGCAAGGCGCAGGGAAGCTCGGTCAAGAGTGCAAGGGGAAGGACGTCATTTCCGGGGTGGTGGAAGCAGGTGAGCATGGCGGGGTGGCATATGAAATAACCGCTACAGGAGGCCGAGGGTTGACAGGTGATTGAGGGCCACAAGGTGACGCTGCTTACAGAGGAGGAATGCTGCACGTGAGCAAGGAAGGCTGCCAGAGGTGACGAGGATTGGAGCAATAGAGAAGGGTCCGGGCTGGCCGAAGTGCAGCAGATTGGAGGCTGCCAAGGTGGCAAGAGGGGAGGAGCCAGTGTCGCAAGGCCTTGTTGATAAGGGAAGGAGATATACTTGTTGAGGGGAGGACCTGCCATGGGAGTCCAAGGGAATGAAAGCTACGGGATGTAAGGAGCTGGCGAGCAGGGCCGCCAACCTTCTAGCTAGAATGGAGAGTTTTACAATAGCCTCTGAGGGACTGCAGGCAAGGGATGATGACTCTGTAGGGAGTCAAGAGCTTCCGGTAGGGCAGGCCAAGGTATTGGAGGAGTGCTCTTTCACAGTATGGACCCGGATGGAAAACTCTCGATAGAAGCACTAGCAAAGAAGAGTGTCCACTGCATGTGCAAAAGAGTTGTCCGTGAGTAGCCAGGATCACATAAAGTTAAAGGAAAACAAAGATGCAAGGGGAAAAGGTTCAGTGATCTTGATCCTGCACGCATTGTTGTCCGAGAAGCACACCAAAAATAAGAAATGGAATGTCATCATTGTATGCTCGATTATCATACCGACAGTTGCTATAGAATTTTTGGGTCGTCTCCACCTCTCTCTATCGATTGTTCATACATGTTCTCTTGCTCTCATGTTTTAAGCTATATCGAGTGTGTTAGTATGTCCAAAGTGAAAATAGTGTGTGCAAAGTAGATGACAGGTTTGTACTAGAGTGGATGCATGCTAGAGATTGTGGAAGGCTATATGTGTTGTTGGATATTAAGTTGTGTATTTGCGGGTATAAGGTGCTTTGAAATGGGTAGAATCTTAAGCCAAGATTGCTTGCTTTGTAGTTGAGTTTTTGCACTTAGGGATGGTTGGGCACGAGCTTGATCAATAGTTGTCTCCAGATTGTGTATCAAGGTGTGTTTTTGCTAGGGAACAGGGGTGCTATGAAATCATTGGGTTATATAGAGGCAATCATATTGCGTGCTGGTTGTTTTCTCGTTTTCCCCTTTCCAACGTTGCAGGTAGCATGGCCTTGGCCTTTGATTTAGAGAGGGAGTCTTTTTTTTGTGGAGGTGTTTTGGCACAGGATTGGGAGCATTGACTTGGCGACTCGGCTTGGAGAAATATTTTTGTCTTGGAATGTGAAGCGGCTTGCGAGATGGAAAGGCTAGCAAATTAAGAGTGTTCTTGTAGCTTGGTGCTAATGCGGCCACCTTGGTCGAGTGCAAGAATATTTATCGGGGTTCCAGTTCTTGCAACTTCAACACGGCCTCCCCTTTGCTTGACTGCTCGCGATGACAAAGACCAAAACCAACAAGTGGCTATGGATAGAGGATCCACCATCCAGTTAGAGGCCTATGCATCGGCATAGTTCTCAAGGAACCCGGAAAATTGTTTGGCTGAGATTAAGAAGTCAAAATCAAATGGACGAGTATGCTAGAGGACAGCAGGAAAGGCAAGTTGGACAAGGATGACAGTACCATTACTCAGTTACATGCCTTGGTACCCATGAGGTATGACCACAGTTGTTATGAATGTGATTGGATGCTTTGTTTGGATCGAGAGTTTGAAGCCAAAGGCAAAAGCAGGAACTCACAGATAGACAAAGACAAAATGCACGTCGGTGACTATGTCCACTTCTTGACTATAAAGTTGGGTTGTATTACTCTTAAAGGTAGGGATAGTCTCGAGCTTTGCCAAAATCCAGAGTTGAGCAGAGTTGTACAATTTTCGAGCAAATATTTTCGAGCAAAGCTAAAACGAGCAAAACCTTTTAGTATAGTCACTGAGGGTGACTAAGAATCCGTACGTGCCTCCTATTTTTCTCCTCTAAGATCTTTGCTTTTCCTTCACAATATGCATCGATCGGGCAATCAATTAGTACATTGCAAAAATCACTTAGATTCCCATCATTTATATAAATCTTAATTCTTGGAATACTTGCCACTTTTCAATTCCCAAAAAACCTTCATGGACAAACACATGTAATGAAGTAGAACATAAAGCCCTTGAAGAGCTTAACAGGTGGTATCTTGCCGAAATGTCAATCCAAGTTTGAGTAAGGAAGTGTTACCTCACCCTTATGGTTTCTAAGGATTAGTTCTCCCCGTTCAACAAGAAATGGGGCAAAAATTGGCTAGGGTCAAGGAGGGAGATGGGCATTAAGAACATTTGGCACCCCCCATGGCTGCATAGGATGAAGCTGGTCTTCTTATGGAAGGCATTGTGGGGAGCCATGCCAGCTGGGTGAAGGTTTTGGCTAGAGAATTGGTACAAATAGATACTCACAATGCAGAACGGCTAGTGAAGACCTCCCTCACCTGTTCCAAGAGTGCCGGACAATCTGTGGCCTTGCAGAAAGATTTGCAAATGGGTACAAAAGACCTGGAAAATAGGATTCTTCAAGAACTATCTCTTCTTGTGAGGGACGGTATTCAAGAGCCAAGCTTTGCTCATTGTAACACAAATCGTGAGATTTTGTTACTTCAAACATATTCGGATGGCAAGAGACAATCGGATCTTCAAGAACTCTATGGAAATAGCTAGGTTCATGGAGATAATCCATGGAAGTAGGGAGATGATCATTGCCATTGGAAAACAGAGAAACTCTGAGGAGTGGTACAGGACCATGGATGTTGTAATGACGGACGTGCATGGGTGAAAGTGTGGGCTCATACATAGTCGTGGGGTGGCTCCCCTTTTAACCGATGTATCTATGAGCCTTTGAAGATGTCATGGCTTGGTTTGAGCATGGCAGGAAATTGTAATTTTTTGGTTTTGTCAATATAATCTACTCACCATTGTGAGTTTTGCACAAAAACAAAACATAGATCCTTATCCATAGTGCAAACACCTGGCAAACAAGACCTGTGTGCACCAATTTGCAGACATATTTTATGCCACTTGATAGCGTTGTCTTCTGGATTGTGTGGTTGGTTCTCTCTCTCTCTCTCTCTCTCTCTCTCTCTCAAATTGTTCCCACAATGTTAAAAATTCTTCCCTCGTGCGTGTGTGTGTTTATGTGTGCGTGTGCTCCTTACAATTAGAACATGAAAGTAAAATAACCTTTAATAAAATTACTCATGATTGTGAGTTTTGCAAATAATAATAATAATGATGATTGTGAGTGTTATGAATCTCTCCAATATGAGATTCCCTTTAAGCCTGTGTGTGTGTGTGTGTGTGTGTGTGTGTGTGTGAGAGAGAGAGAGAGAGAGATAGAGAGAGAGAGAGGCCTCATGAAACAAAAGCAAGAGCTTGGTGTTTTGGAGATAAAATGCTACAAGAGCTGCAGGCAAACCATCTCTCCTCCACGTTTCCACACACAGAGACTCATGCTCATGATGGCTTGGCACCTACACGATCTCTCACCCTAGGCTCGCAAATCAAAATCGCTAAATATTCACACTCTTGCAGCTCTTTTCATCATCACAACCTCCTCGTCAATAGCAGAATTGAACAGAAATAGGTTCCTCTCTCCTTCCAATCTCAATCACCGCGGATTGTTTTGGACAGTTTTTTGGTTGCGGCTGCCCAAAAGTGTTGCAAGACTCCAGCATTCAATTTCACTTAAAGTGTTTTTACATCTACTGTCCATGAATGTTTAGAAAAAGCGCACTTTAAATTAGCTAACATTTTGAAATCCCGACTAGCCTGCCCGAAAGGAATTGGCAAAATTTTACATGTTTTAGCATGAAATATGAGTGAAAAGTAGAAGTGTTGTGGGTGTGTCCTTGTTCTCTTTGGTTATGTAAATGATTTTTCTCTGAACCTTGAAGGCTCAATACCTGTTGAACTTGAGAGGTCCTCATGAATCAAGTTAATCATGGAAATACGTTTTTGTGTTGAGGCACAAAGTGCAATGGCTTCCCCCCCCCCCCCCCCCCAACACAAAAAACCAATCCACAACACAACAACAAAAAAAGAATGTAAATTGAATTTATTTTTTGGCTCTACTTAAATCATAAGTCAGATTCCTATTTTGCAACATGTAACATTGTCTTCTTGTTATATTTATTCACCTAAAATTAAGAGATAGATAGTGTGAAAAAATTTTCTTACAATAGTCCACGTCTGCACAAATTGTACTAGCCAAAAAAGTTTGCTCTCTTCAAGTCAATTACTCATCTTGCAAACTCATTAAAAAAAAGTAATTTCTAGTATTATTAGCAAAATTTGGGGCCATAATTTTATGTGAAAATTTTGTACTTGTTGCATTGGCATGCATGTGACAATGCCAAAAAGTGTCTACACTAGTCCAAAACGACATGGATTGTTGTAGGGTACTTTGTTGACATTTATTTTGAGAGAGAGAGAGAGAGAGAGAGATCATCTAAGAAACCTTAAAGATCTAAGTGATGCATCTAGAACAATACATATGTTTTCAAGAGCAAGATTACTTTAAATAGAGATTATTTTCTTCATTTGGACAATTTTGAACTAAAAATAACAATATTATGGCTATACAATGCTAGGGTGGATATAAAAAGCAACCATGAACAAATGAAGATACTTGTATTTTATTGTGTAATCAGCTTGGTTGTAGACTATTTTGAAGTAGAATAAGGAGCCCTCCATTGGCATGTATTGATCGAATTTTTGGTTCGCTCGAAAAAACTGCTCGGTGTTTGGAATTCTTCGTTGAGCAAGACAGGTAATGTTGATGATGCATACCAAGTAGAGGTAGCCCCCTGCACTCTTATTACACCGCTATCATGCTAGATGCATGTACATGTTTGCAAGCTATATGGAAGCCCTTGAAGAAATGGTGGAAAGAAACTTCATATTGGTCATAAGTGAATCCAATTCTTTTAAGACAAAATCAAATGCAATGCAGGGACAACCAACATCACATTGTAGTGCCCACTATATTGAGTCATATATTGGGCTTTAAGATTGCAAATAAATAAGAAGAGATTCAAAGAGTGATTAGAAAGAAAAGAGTGATTGGAAAGGCAAGCTGGACAGAGATTATGGTAATAAAGATTTGATAGAGGGGATCGGCATGGCACACAGTGGCCTCGACATCAAATTTCTAGTCAAAGGGAAGTGTCACCGCTAGCTTCAGTCAGAGAGAGGCTTGTGAGTGGCAGAGAGGGGTAGAGAAGTGCTCCCTATAATTAATTTGGACCCTTGTGTTGGAGTTCAACTTATTGGTGTTTGGACCCATAGGTCAGAGTTCAATGCACATGCATCTGGCAGGAAACCAATCAGGTATCTAAAACACTATGGATGGGCACACCAATTCATTTTGCTATTGGTCGGGGATCATGGACAAGATGTGCTCCATAGTTCATTATCTTGGTGTTTTATATTTTGGATGCGATGTATTCGCATCACATCTTGGTGTTTTATATTTTGGATGTGATGTGATGTGTTCATAGTTCACGAATGGGGATTCTTGGACGTAGTGTGGTCTACAGTTCAAAGTTTCTAAAAGGCAATCGATGCTCAAGATGGCATTATTATCAGGTACAAAGTTGAGGGTAGCAAAATCGAGGTGTATCTAGTATCCCGACTAGTGTGGGAGTGTCCATGGTAGCTTCTACATTGACTTGGTCTCACAATTGATGTCCACTATGAGATGTAGAGAGGGTGTTATTTTTTTGGCATCTCAAGTGAACTACCCAATGTGATCCCATTATTTCTTTTGGCTTTTAGGTATTTAGTTTACTTATTTGTCAAAGTCTAGGTAGGACAATTTACTGAGGTTTCTATATAAGCAATCCCTTGCCTCCATTGTATACACATTCAATTATTCATTGCCAAGGTTGATTGGTTCAAGAGACTCTCTCTCTCTCTCTCTCTCTCTCTCTCTCTCTCTCTCTCTCTCTCTCTCTCTCTCTCTCTCCCTCCTTGGTCTCTATGCTTCCACATCCTCGACTTTGCTATGATAGATGAGTATGCTATGGATTCAGACCTCAAGGATGTAATGTCCATTGTTGCACTAGGGAAGAAAGAGGAGCCATACAATGTACAAGATGGTTATCTTCTCTATGGTAATAGGTTATGCATTACACAAAGCCTACATGAAAAGGTTATGTACGAACATCATGCTCCTCCTTATGCAGGACATAAAGGGATTCAAGCTATTGCCAAGGGAGTAGATGCATATTCCTATTGGCCAACAATGAAGGCAAACATACGGGATTATGTTTCCAAATGCATTGTATGTCAAAAGAAAAAGTATGATAGAGGGAATCAACCTAGCTTACTTCAGTCATTGCCTATACTTCAGCCATTTCCTATACTTGACTCCCCATGGAAGAGTATATCCATGGATTTTATCTTTGGATTTCCAAGGTCTGTTCATAGGAACGTAGGAATATGGAGAATCGTAGATTGATTCAATAAACAAGCAAATTTTATACCAATCAAAAAGACCATTAAAGCACACCATATAGCAACTCTTTTCTTATCATAGGTCTTTAGGTATAAGGGCTTACTAATGTCTATAGCATCCGATAGAGATCTAAGATTGACAAATAATTTTTGGAAAGATCTCTTTGATAATTTGGGTACAACTTTGAATCTCTCTTTGACATATCACCCACAAACAAATGGCCAAACTAAAATTGCAAACTTGACTATTATTGATCTACTCAAACTTACCAAGGTAGATTAAATAGATCAATGGGAAAAGTATCTGCCCTTAGTGGAGTATGTGTACATTAACATTGTCCATACTTCTGCAAGAAAGGCACCTTTCAAAGTTATTGAAGGAAGTCTCAAGCTCCCATTGATAGTCAAGAAAATTGGGAAGATATTTGTTGTTGATGAGTATTGTAGAGACCTCAATGAATCTTTCAATAAGATTAAGGAAACTATATTCATCACATAGCGAAGGCAAAAGGCTTCTACTAAATAAGCATAGAAGAGCCTTGACCTTCAAAGAGAATGATTGGGTATTGCTCAAGTCTCCCAAAGCACGCCTAAGCCATACAGCTGGAAAGGGAAAATGAGGACATCCAACGAGTCATTTGAAATGTCATGCTAACTAAGCAAAAAGATATTATGGGTTATTTCAAATCCTTAAGACGATTAATAAATTGGCTTATAAGTTAAGGTTACCTAGCACTTGTCTCATTCATAATGCCTTTCATGTGAGCCTTATAAAACCTTATAAGGGCAAGCCACCCAAAGATCCAGCAATTGAAGATCGACCCAAGTTTAAAGGGCAAGAAGAGATCTTGCAACCAGAGATCATCCTACAACATGAAGACAAGATTTTAAGAAGTGGTAATACTATCCAACAATATCTTGATAATTTTAAGAATTATCCTTTCGAAGATGCAAGGTGGATGCAAAGCATTCAGCTAAAGGAGGATAATGTAAACCTTGTAAATTTTTACAATGACTCATGTGTCAAAGGTAAGATCTAGACAATGTGTCATGCTTTTTGCTGCCTCGGATAGTGCTAGTTAGCACAATTTTGACATATGATAACTAGTACAATAACACGAGCTATATCTCTATATGACATATGATACATCAATAGAAAGCTCCTAAAATAAGGAATCCAAATATACAAATTTTGATACCATTTGCGAAAATTTTACCGTGCGTCCAACTTTTTTTAGATCTACTAACTTGAATATGCTAACTAGCACAAAAATCATGTCACGTTAACATGCTTTTACTTAGGTATTAGCAAATGTGTTTTAAAATTAATTTTGTCTTGTTTTGACTCTAATATTTCTTTAAGTGTTCATACATTTTTAAGTGTATGTATACAATGAATCATACTTGCGACAGACTTGTTTCTCTCAAACACCAAGTAGACTTTGCCAATTTACAATGGAAGAAAATTAGTGGCCACGTAGATTACAAGCTTGTAAATCTCAAGTGCCAAATAAATTTTACCAATCTACTCTGGAAGATGTAGAGGCTAAGTTAAGACAGGCTTGCGACTACTAAGTCTTCCAAGCACCAAGTGGAATTCTTCACCATTGTGGAAGTATGTCGATGGGTAAAAATGGAGCCTCTACCCAAAGTAAAAGGACACGATGACTTTATTTTCCCTACTCCATAGTCGAGGACGATTATTATTTCAAGGGCTCGAGGTAATGCCATGAAAATTACTTTCTAAACCTCTAAAAGTATTTTCCATCTTAGATTGGCCACTTACATCTAGGGAAAATTTTAAAAACAAGTGAGGTTAATTAAATGTTTATAGATTTAATTTGGTCAAAGGCTTGGGATCAAAGGGAAAAGGTCTCTATAAAAGAGCAAGGATAATTGCTAGTTAGTCTACCTCAGTCAAAGGTACAAATCGAGAGAGGATAATTCTATCACAAGCAACCTTGATCAAAAGGGACATGACAAAGGGGGTTGATTAGAGAAACTATAGGGGTCTAAAAATAGAACCTAGCTATCTAGATTATAAGTAATAAACTTTACTCTTTAGACTCCAAGTATGAAGCCTGGGAAGTCTCAGGGTAATATTAAAATTTGTCAAAAATAGTCTAAATTTAGCAAATCTAAATACAGCATGTTTTAGGTCCCCACCTCTGAAGCACCTCTAAAGTACTGTGCTAAGGGTTTTTCACAGGAGGTGCAACTCCAAATCCCAAGGGTAAGTTGTATTTTTGCCAGACTTTGTCCTAATTTAGTTGATCCTAATTAGCAAATTGACTCTAGTTCGGATTAGGTTCATATAGCGTCTAAAGGACAGTGCAAATGTCTTGCGCTCGAGCTATTTTAATTGAATATAGATTTAAGGTTTTTAATAAAAGGGAAAAGAAAAAGACTTAAGATTAGATCAGCCTTCCATTATTAGAAAGTTGACTCTATTCCTTCTTTTCCAAGTTTGGCTAAGACACATGTCCAAACTAGCTTCCAAATGCTTAATTGGTAATTTGTGAAAGTGTTATAGTCTTGATCAAGTCAAAATATAAGAGGGTGGCATGAGTTTTTCAAGTAGGGAATGATGTACAAGTGTCCAAGCGTGCCCCAAGTTGTACAAGTGTCCAAGCATGTACAAGTGTCCAAGCATGCACCAAGTTGCCCACTAGGTCCTTTCATTTGATTGGTCCTTGTGCTAGGCATCCAATTTTAGGTTTTTGGCAAGTGGGGGAAGGGATAAAAGAGTTGAGACTATGGGAAATTGGGTTCTTTGTCCTCATTTTCAAGTGCCAATGTTGGCCAACCTCTCTCTCTCTCTCTCTCTCTCTCTCTCTCTCTCTCTCTCTCTCTCTCTCTCTCTCTCTCTCTCTCTCTCTCTCTCTCTCTCTCTCTCTCTCTCTCTCTCTCTCTCTCTCATGGGAGCTCCAGCGGCGGTGACCACCTTGCTCAAAAACTTGGCTATGGATACAAATCCAAGCAAGTAGATGCATGAAATATCTTCTTCTTCTCTACTATTCTAGGCATGCTTAAAACTTGCTCATAGAGTAAGCATACTTGAAATTACTCTCTCTTTGCTTAAAAAGGACTTCTCTTCATTATCATTTTCCTCTTTCCCTATAGTTCATTCTCTGTGATGGGTGTTTAGGGCTTGGGAAGGAGAGTGGTACATCATGGACTATTGGGAAATTGATTGAATCATGAAACTTTTCATCTTCATTGGTTCAAAGAAAGATCCGCAAGAGAACACGTATGTATTGTAATGGAGCTCTCTTTGAGACAATTATAATACAAAAGACCTTTTGAAGGGGAGAGCGGCTCCAAGAAAATACAGTCCTCTATAAATTGGCAATCTTAATTGTATTTTTCTCTTCAAGTTATGTTGCATGATTTGATGTTTAATGTGTAAATGATGCTACAAACTCGGTCTTGCACTACCTATGGATCTCATTTAAAGATCCCACTAAAGGGAAACACTTTCTTTTCACCAATTAACTCCATTGTGATTGCATGAAGTATTAGATTCTCTAATAGTATCCATAGCAAAAGGTTGATAAACTCTACCCAGACTAGACATAGGTCCTTAAATATGTCAAGGGATTCAAAGGATAGATCCCATAAGAGAACACATACAAGAGAATGGTTGAAGAAAGCGGACCCTTATACATGATTTTTGATACTACTCTTGCTCCATTGCATTGTACTAAAAACTCTTCAGTCATATTATAGGATAAATTCAACAGATCCACCATGATTTAGAACATTCAAACAATACAACCTATTTATAAGCTTAGATTTAGACCATACACAGCCCATAAAACCAAAAACACGTGTCAAACCAGCCAATTTAGCAAGTTGGTTTTTATCAGTGCCGATGGGATTGCCACTCTGTATGCATTCTCCATGTCCACCCTCGGTGGGGGATTTTTCTTAGGGATTGAAAAGCCTTTTCCCTGAGGCCATGTCCATAAGCTGGAAAGATACCACCGATTCTTTGAGGGTGAAAGCGTGGTTTGGTGGTACAAAAAAGGACCTATTTTACTTCTACCAATGAAAAAGTGGGGACTAGTAAAATTTTTGTAGTTTAGGTCAAAAATTTTCGGACCTTGTGTTTTTAGATTGTCCTTTTGAAGATCTATCCACTGATATATAGTATGATAGGTATTTTTTCATGTGACATGTAGAAATTGTAGCTCAAAGATTTGTCAAAGGTGTTGTCAAGGACAGTCCTTTGTCTACCACCAAAGCATGATTTTAGCCTTGAACGATGTCTTGTTTGATTATGGTAGCTCACACATTGCAAGCTCTTTTTGAATTGTGGCGATCTCTCTTCCCAGCTTGGATTTTAGTTCCCGCATCGCATCCATACTTTTAAATTGGTTGTCAATTTTTTCAGGATTCCCTTTTGTCAATCCCTTTCCTCCTTTTTTTGCTCCCTTCCTGGACAAATCTTTACCGCCCAAGAATATTTCTGCATATGTTGGTTTACTAGCCTCTACTCCAATTGTATTGAGCGATTGCATCCCATTATGCATGTAACCAATTTTCAACGCCTTGTCCGCATGCATGTTTGGATGGATGTTTGTGACAGGTGCAAGATGAGTAATATTTTCATCACTCAACAAAACATCCTATTAGGTTGGGGTAATACGTATCTATGCCAACATAAGAAAGTTGCCATCATTTCTATCAAAATTATTTGGTTTCTTAGCTCTTTTCTCCTCTTAATAGCATTTATTTTCACGCTTTCTCTTCACCTTGCATTGTCTCTTACTTGAGAGGATACATGGCCGCACTAATCAAGATTCCTTCCCGTAACATTTGCAGCCTTCCTCATGTATAGAATCTCTATAAACAAAGATTTAGAATGAAGAGCCAAAGGACATTTTTGGTTTGTATAATTTTTGCCTTATTGCATGGAAGAGGCACCAACTCCTCTCTTTGATCTCAAAATATAACGGTCATCTACTTCTTTGGTGCTCATTAGATTTCTATTTGCAAAGAATGCTTCTATTGTGCTCTCTATCTGTCTATGACTATGTATGCTCATCTTCAAACTCATACATGAAACTAAGTGATCTCATTTGTCAATGGCACACTCTACTCCAAAGCGACAGACCTTGTGTCCTTGGATATCAAGCATTGATCAAAAATTGACATAGTTAGAAGACATTTTAGGATCATTCGTAGCCTTGCACAAAAGATGGTGTTCGTAAAGGTGATTTTGATGGCATAACATTACATGGGGGGAGCTCCATATCCACTATGATGTCTCATTGGAGCTTCAAGTTGGTAACATCGCTTTGTCAATTTCTCAAAATAGTTACAACAAATATTGCACCTACAACATAGATTCTAGTTTTTAAAAGTGCATTGTTTTTGTGTTTTTTAAGGCAAGCTATAAGATGATATCTCTCCAAATCTCAAGCCACTTAGACTCACATTTTTTGTTCTTGCTTGTGTAGGTAAAAATTTTAGTGGACATGAAGCTGCAGTTAGGTATATAGATGGCAAACACCACTAGTTGGATCCTCAAAGAGCATTGCCATAGTACTTTGGAACTTATCAATAGCATCATGGTGTTCATTCACAAATTTTGCTACTCGGCCACGACTCTACATCCCCTAGCAAAGCCTTTAAATTAGGGGTTTAGGTGTTTACATGCCCTTTCCTATTCTCATAGACATCCTAGTCTCATGGACACCCAAAGTTGTCAATATATATAGCAAGCCCTAGATTGGAACGAGATAACATAATGATAGAAGCTTGACAATAGCATTTTTTGCCTTGTAAAATTCACAGTACTGCTAAATATTAGACAAAAACTTTTGTATGTATCCTTATTTTATTCTATTACAATGTTTTGAAAATTAAACTTTGATTTTCTCACAAAGGTTATGTCCAACTTACCATATTTGTTGGATGATTCTTGTATTCTTCAACGATTGGTCCTTGAGTTATAGTGCTACTAACTACCTGTGATATAAAAGTGTAGAATTTTTTTATGTTTTAGCTTAGGAAACTTTTTAAACTCTAATGGATACAAATTGATGTTAGAAATTGCTACAATGCAAAATTTGTAGATTACATATTACAAAGCTGCAAAAATCTAAAACAATGAACAAATTCACTATGGGAGCTTTGAGACTTTAAGACCACATTGACCTTGGATTATTGAGTTGTGGATCTCTAGAGGTTAGTAGCCAAGAGAACTTGGTTTTGCCAACGTGGTGGCCTTGAAGATGAGATGCCAAGCTCTGGTGGTAGGATACACAGAGAGTTTGGTGCCATGCCACGATTGTATTGAGGTATGCAATGGGGACCTACAAGGTAAGAGCAATGGAAAGCTAGGTTTGAGCCATGGTACTTGATGGAAGGTAGGTGATGAACCATGGAGAGAGCAAATAGGTGGTATGGGCTTAAGGTTTATTTAATGGCCTATCCAATAAGGTTTAAGTTTGTTTTTATAAAGTTTAATTCTCATTGGTCCTTCACTTTGGCCATCCAATAGGATTCATGCTTCATTAGGGGCAACCTATCTAGGGGCCATATGTGCAAGGGGTGACTATATTTTGTGTGTGTGTGTGTGTGTGTGTGTGTTCTCTCATCCCCCTAGAAGGAGGGTTTTCCCTTGCAAGTTGCAACCCACTTGCCCACTTTTGCAACCCACTTGCAACCCTAAGCTTTGTATTCAAAGTGTCCAATATACCTAATGTTGGTAAAAGTTTTACCCATTGGTCCTAGGCCTAAGGACTTTATCACTTTGCTTTGAAGGCTAAAATGAAGCTTATCTTAAGGTCATTTCAAGCTTCATATGTTTACATTGTTCTTTGGTCGACCTCTCTCCATTTGGCCTCTTATTAAGATAAGATTGTCTCTCCTCTTGGTCCTTGTTGAGAATAGATAGAAAATAGATCTAACAGCACATATCAATATTCTAACTTTTTTTCCCTTTTATCTTTCCATATCAAATGATTAGTGTATTATGAGAACATCATTTGGGATAGGTAGATATTAGATTTTATGACAGGTCACACCCTCGATCCAATATCAACATGGCCATGATAATGTAGTCGTAAATGCACATGGTAGGCATCTCTCAATCAACCATAGTGTGATCAACCATATTATCACTTCTTTTGATGGTACGGATGATACCTATTATGTTGATCTTGTTTTTAATTGTATTTAAAATGTGGCATACCATATTGGCATCACAATCCTTTGGATTTGAGTAGCAATAACGTATTTATGTATATGATAATTGCTAACTCAAAACCGCATGGACATTCTACCATTGGCAAAGCACCTTTTGAACATTATGACCAATTTGATCCCCAAAGGATCCTTTTGAAAAAGACTAATAAGTGGCCAGCTAATAGGAAGAGGGTGGTTGTAACACTCTACGTCCTAAAAAAGGTGTCTCCAGGCTACTCTCCCCTCTTACAATAGCATTGGTCCTAGTAAGAAGGGAAGGGCTTTTTTTGGGCGTCGGGGGGGGGGGATCACTTTGACTACCTTCGCCCCTACATTTTATAATTGGATTTTGAAAAAACCAAAAATTCTTTTTTTGGGAAGTTTTTGCAAACCCTCCCAAGCCTATTCATACAGTTAAAAAAGAAAATTTTGATCCCTCATTATTGTGCATAAAAACCCCAATGCTAGAAATTTAGGGCCTCCTTTATGCCTATTGGAGAATGTACCAATGGGTGCAATGAGCATTCAGCAGACTATGTGCAAGCTTAATTCCTATTGGCCATTGACCATAAGAGCCAATAAGAATTTAGCTTCATTTAACTAATGAATTAAGCTTTCTCGTGAATGGGAAAGAAGGACACTTGTCGCAATGCTACGCTTGCTTGCAATGGCCAAATCCATTGGATGGCCAAAGTGAAGGACCAATGAGAATTAAGCTTTATAAATACAAGCTTGAACCTTATTGGATAGGCCATTAAATAAAATAATAAAATTTAGGACCTCCTTTATTCCTATTGGACAGTGTACTAAGGGGTCCAATGAGCATTGAGCAGACCATGTGCAAGCTTAATTCCTATTGGCCAGTTGACCATGAGAGCTAATAAGAATTTAGCTTCATTTAACTAATGAATTAAGCTCTCTCTCTCTCTCTCAAAGGGGGAAAGAAGGACACTTGTCACAATGCTACACCCCTTGCTTGAAATGAACTAAGCCTTTCATTGGCTAGGCCCATGCTTGGACCAATAAGCTTCAAGCTAGTGTATTCAAGCTAGGTGATTTCAATAAGTTAATAAAGAGCTCCATTTCTATGCACACGATTTTTGTTAAAGATTCTCAAAATGAACCTAATGTTTTAGTAAAAGAAGACATAGACAATCAGAAGGAATTAAAGTTATCCAATTTCCTCGAGGGATTCCAAGATGTTTTCATTGACGACATCCCTTGTGAGCTACCTCCCAAACAAGGGGATGACAACCATGCAATTGAACTTCTTCCTGGAAGCTCACCGCCTAATAAACCTCCTTATCCATTTTCTCAAGCTCAACAAGAGGAGATTATGCGGCAAGTGCATGAGTTGGTTGAGAAAGGCATGGGTAGGCCTAGCTCATCTCCATTTTGTTCACCGGTGTTATTAAAGAAAGATGGCACATATCGTATGTGTGTTGACTATAGAGCAATAAATAGGATCACTATCAAGAATAGGTTTCCCGTTCCACGGGTAGAAGACCTATTTGATAAGCTACAGGGGTTGGCCTACTTCAATAGGAATTGACCTAAAAAGTGGCTACCATCAAACAAGGATAGTTGATCAAGACATTGTAAAGACCACATTTCGCACTACGTTTGGCCTTTATGAGTACATTGTCATGCCTTTTGACTTGACCAATGCACCATCCACATTTAACCGCTTGATGGAGAAGCTATCCATGCCTCATCGAAGCTTTACTAGAGTGTTATTGATGATATAATCATCTACTCTAATTCATTAGACGAACGCAAGCAACACCTCCAGGTAATATTTCAAGTTTTACGAGCAAATAATCTTTATATTAATTGAATGAAAAGTGATTTTTTCTTACAAGAGATTCAATATTTAGGTCACATTATCTCTCAAGATAAGAGCATATCCATGGATTTTATCTTTGGATTGCCCAAATCTATCCATGGGAATACAAGAATATGGACATTAGTAGACAGGTTTAGCAAACAAGCACATTTCATACCTGTCAAAAAGACTATTAAGGGCCAAGGCCTATCAAATGGAAACCCTCTTTATATCACAAATCTTCAAGTACCACGGCTTGCCAATGTCCATAGTGTTGGATAAAGATCTTAGAATGGCCAATAATTTTTGAAAGGGTCTCTTTGAGAATTTAGGCACAAGACTAAACTTCTCTTCATCCTATCACCCGCAAATGGATGGCCAAAGTGAAATAGCTAACCTAACAATTCTTAATCTACTACAAGCCAAAGTAGATCAAAAGTCCCAATGGGAGAAGTACTTACCTTTAGTGGAGTATGCTTACAATAACACTGTACATACTTCCACGGGAAAAGCACCTTTTGAGGTGATAGAGGGAAGATAAAAAATTCCCGTGCTACTCAAAGTACATGGAAAGATTTTTGTTGCAGATGAATATAGCCGATACCTACAAGAATCTTACCAAAAGATTAAGGATGCTATTTCCATCTCTTAGCAAAGGCAAAAGGTTGTTGTTGATAAGCACAAAAGAGCTCTATCCTTTTAACAAAATGATTGGGTCTTGCTTAAGTTTCCCAAGGCTCAATTAAGGCACACAACGGGCAAGAATTCTCTGGGACACCAAAAGTACTATGCTAAGTTAGCAAAAAGGTACTATGGTCCTTTTCAAAATTTAAGGCCAATCAATGAGATGACCTATCAACTCAACTTGCCCAACCATTGGCTCATACACAATGCTTTTCACGTGAGCCTACTAAAGCCTTATGTTGGCGGGTACGCCGCAAGGGGACGCTAGCATAGTGAGAACATAACCAAAAACTCTATGTCAGCCGAGGGTGAAGCCTAACCCGTAGTTGCATGGAAACAATAAGATGGGTATCAATCACCTTCTCGACATTCTAAGACAATCTCTAATCGAGGAAATCAAATATAAACGTGCCTACGCACTAGTGAAAGCAATCCCAGCTACGATGCTCATGCTATCCAAATCTAGGCCAAATGCATTCAAAATGCCTTATCACAAGATCAATACCCTATAAAGTGTGACTCGATATCCGACCTCCAACTACCTCTTGCAACAATCGCGTATAAAAACAGGCAGCAAAATACAGCTTATCATTTTTCATTGCATGTGGTCCTAACGTGTAGCTCTACTCTCCGTGAATCCATAGGTGCAAAGAACTGACCAAACGGACACCCGGTTTGCAAGAAAACTCGCCCGGAAGCTCATGGGAGCTCACTTCGCGTTGTAGTCAAAATCACCACTCTTGGCGTTGAATGGAAGCGCTCGCCATTGCTAACACGATGGTGGTGTTGCTTTAGCAATGGACCTTTTGTAGCGCGCATAGGGAAGAGAAGAAGTCACACACTCTCTCTCTCTCAGACACAACGCACAGTGAAAACCGGATTTGATCAATTCAAAAGTTGGGTTAAGGGTTACAAAAATTGGCTTATATACATTCCCCCTTAGAGGCTTTTTCCCACAAAATCCAATGGCTACTCAAATATTACAAAAAGTATCATTCCGCTTCAAAAACTAATGATACAACGTATTGGGGAAACTGCTTCTGTGTTTCGCCGTCAACACTCCCCCCTTCCACGTCCATGTCGTCCCTAACATGAATGGTCTTGCTCTCTTGCAGATGTCCTGCTGTCAATGGAAGCTTGGTGGTTTTAGCAGCTTTAGGTACGATTCGTACCTTATATTCCCCAAAGTGACTATTGGACCAAATATTTTGCTATCGTCTGGAAAGAAACCCATGTAGAAAGCTTCCAAAAGCTTGCATGTGATAGCTAGTGGGCAGAAACATGATTCGCTAATACAGTAAATGTAAAACCTTTGGAGATGGTTGTTTTGACAAATCATATGTCATTGTAGTGATAGTGTGCCCGTTGATAGGAGTGTAGAATCAGTGGCTTTGGAAGGCGTGAACACTTCAATGCAAGCCAACAGAGTTTTGCAGTTTTTTTTTATCATGATGCATGTCAAGTCTAAAGAGCCAGTGAAAATCTTAATGGTGCCCTTCAGGGTTTTCACCATATAAGAAACACATATTCTCTCTCCTTCCTTGGGTGGTGGCATAGAAGGGTAGTTAAGCCAATTTGGATGTTGCTGTATGATTCTGAAATGATTTGCCAAAGTGCGGACACGAGGGACTGGGCAACGTAAGAGGTCATCTCTTATGAGTTTCGAAGCCTCCACCAGTATTTCAAAAATCTTGGGTACTTTTTGAGCCAGGCTTTTCTCCATCTTGGTTGAGAGTCCACCACTTTAGTTGTAGCGTCTGTATTCTTTACATCTCCTTCATAGATTAGCTCTATAGCTTCTGCTTCAACTCTTTTCTTTATTATTATCACCTCATACTTTAGGAGAGCATATGGGAGTGTGGGTTGCATCCATTCCTCCCTAAGCACATTTGTGGCCAACTCCTACAGAATGGAGCATTCTTGATTCCCATTCCAAGGTTGCCTTGTGGTCTTTTGCAGTGGCCTTTTCTATCAAAAGCTGGAGGCGTGTCTCCTCCTCAGCGGTCAATGATTGTGTTTCTTCTACTACTATCTCCACTTGTTCTTCCTGGTGCTACATATCCTTGGCACCCTCAGGAATTTCCATGGGCTCATCTCTGGAAATTGTCTCCATTTCACTGGTCCCTAGTTCTGATTACTGTGGCCTTGAGTCGGCTATCTCCTTTTGTAAGTCCTTGATCTGTCATTGCGCCAGTGTATCTCATTGAGTAGCTTCCTCTGCCATGTCAACCATCGCTTCTTGCAGGGTTGCAAGATTCTTTTGGAGTTCTTCATGTTCTTTGTGGAGAGCTTGGTGTTCGGCATTCATTATTTCTTCAGTGACTACAGACCCTTCTACCATATGCATTCATTGTCTTTGCTCTAGCCACAATTCTTTCTGCAGCGTGGTGATTTGGAGCTAAAAAACATCTTCTAGAAAGACATCAAAGAATTACTATGTCACATAGCTGAGGGTCTAAAGATGGATCTTCAACCTTATTTAGCTTGATAATGAAGATTTATTGTCCCTTGGCAAGGCCCTTCAAGAGAAGCAATTTCTTTTGACTAATTGAGCCTTTGTTCTAAGGTTGTTAGGTTGAACGATGGCTTCTTATACTATGAAGAATATGCTTCCTTGATCACAAGATATGTGAGCATTGTGACTGACAGCTAGTTAATACCAAGAATTCCATCTTAAATTCCTACATGTGAGCTTCAAAGGTGGCTAAAGTAGAGTAATGTCCAAATGCGAAGTCTACATTTTCCACAATGACCAAGTGCAAAAATTAGCTAATCCTACATTTTCTCAGTTTCTAGCTGCCCAAATGACTTTTAAATTGAAAAACACGCTAATTAGGGCCTAAGGGTGCAGTGCACATGATTATGATTGCTTTTGGGTACAGATAGATGTTGTGAGACATTATACGCGTATAATGTCTAAGTGCTCAAAACATAATGATATTTCACATGTGCACATCTCTCATCATGTACTTCATGAATATATGCATGGATTTCAGTTTAGATGTCATTTGGACAAGCTATGACCTCCAGAATTTCCTGTAGGCTTGAAATTGGATTTTGGCTTAGTTTTGAGTATATGAGGCCCCAAATGGGATGAAATGAGGTAGATGCTCTCATAATCATGTTGTGGGGGCTTGGATGGATTTAAGTTAGTCTCTAGGTTCATTGTCAAAGCAGTGAGACATTATACGCATATAATGTCTACTCTGTTAAAATGACTCAGCCTTGAATTGTAAGTGGTCATTGGCATGGGATACCCTCCTATGTCACTGGAATTTGATTTGGGCTTCTTCTTCTATGCTTGGAGCCAAATATGAATCATAGAGCTTTGGATTCCAATATTGGGGTTAAGATGGGTAAAAACCACAGAATTTAATGGGACTTGAGCTTTGGGTTAATATTGTTGGGATAAAGAGCTTGGAAGTGAAGATTTTGCCCAAAACGGTAATTTGGCCATAGGGAGACAATATATGCGTATAAAGTCTGCATAGGGTTTTCTGACTTAGACTTCCTCTATAGCTTCCTTTGGTGATTGGGACTCTCTTCATCAACTCTGATTCTTATTTGGAGGTGGGTTGATTGGATGGGGCCTAGAATACTCCTTTGGAGGGATTTTCTGGTTCTTTTTATCTCCCAGTGGTCATAACCTAGCCCAAACTTGCCCAATTTGAAGGTATGAATTGTATACAACATGGTGCATAAGCCTGTGCTGAGAATTTCTTGATTTGGCCTCTATATAATAGTTTAGACATTATACGCGTATAAAGTGTCCTGATGCAAAACAACTTGAAATTCCACAGGCACGTTGTATATGGCTTGTGTAAGGTGTCCTTGACCTCTGATATGATTTTGAATTTGTGAAGTGTGTAAAAAGGCTTGAAGAGGTGTCATCACACCTCTTCAAGTGAAATCATGTGTCATCACACATGATTCCACTTTTTTGAGTGAATGAAGGTCAAACACATCCATTTGTGATTGATGTGTGTTGGGGGGCTCATGATGATGTGCTCAATGAGCTAGAGGCTTCAAAATCAAGATAGCGTGTCATGTCAAGGCTGGTAGACATTATACGCATATAATGTCTATTTAAGGATTCTTGGCCCAGACTTGTTGTAGATACAGTCCATGATGCTTATAAGGCTTTGATAGTGCACACATGAAATTGGATAAGTGCTCTTGAGCTCAAGGCCATAAAAATAGGTTATGACACTTTGCTTTTGAAAATGAGGTGAGTAGTGACCAATACATTCCCAATTTTGTCCAAATTTTGTGTAGAGGCTTGGTGTGATATGCTTGACAAGTTTGGATTATCAAAATGTTGGCAGCACTCCTCTAAGGCAGAATCAGAATTAGACTTTATACGCGTATAATGTCTATTTTTGAAAAATGCATTTCTGAGCATAGGCATGTGATATTTAGGCAATGTTTATGCTGTGTATAAAATTTCACATGATTTGGAGCCACTTTGATAAGTCTAAAGCCAAAAAATGAAATTAGGCTGAGAGTTTGCATTTTTTGGTTCTTGGGTACCCTTATTGGCTCCAAATCTGATGAAATCTTATATGCTCCATGTGGAGGGTATGGGGAATGGTTTGGTGAAATCATGTGCGTGTTTCTTGTGCAAAATTTATCTTGCCAAATCTGTCTGTGAGACATCATGCGTATGATGTCTTCAGTGATAAAAACTGGTTTTGGTGCCTTGAGGTGTTTTGTGATTGTGCCCTAAGCCCTGCTAGCTTATTTTCACTTTAAAATGTTAGCTATTCAGTTTTGAGACTCCCTGCTTGGTATTTCAGTCTTCGAAAGATATTTCTTCATTGTGGCCGTGTTTTTCGCAAAGATTCGTCTTGATCTTTAATTCCCCCGCATGTGGATGCTGTTGGGCACCCTCCTGTGGCCATGATATCACTTGAACTCACATATGCCCTTTTTGGCGATTTGTCGCTCAAATAGCATCTTTTGTTGAGGAGACTGTCGATGAAATATTTTCTTGACGTTTGACCTTACATATTGGTTGTTGATGATATGTCGATGACACCTATGAAGTTTGGTGGAAAACTAACACCTAGCTCGATCGTGAGGCCCAAATGATGCTTTGCGGTCCCGAAGCCTTACCCAATGTTTTGGCCCACTTTTTGATGATCGATCCGGGAGGAGGCTCACTTGGCTTCTAGACATGCTGGAGACATATCTTCTCATGAAGTTTCCTGTCGTTTCGACGATTCTTTCCCGATCAGTCTCTGTAGTGCGTGCCCGAAGAGGTTAGGGTTTTTCCGGTTGACCTAAGCCCGCATTGGAGGTCATAGAGGTGCTCTTTTAGGTTAGGGTTAACCCTCGTCAAGTCTTGTAGCAACCAATTGGGTGGTTGATGCGTTACGAGCCCTTTTCATTTTCTTCCCCGCGGAAAGCCATATTGCCGTTTTTTGCAATTTTTCGCGACAAAGGGAGTGTAGAACAAGAAAAGCTCATGGTAATGAGTCTACCTCTCATATCTGGTGCCGGTCAATGTGTCGTGTGCATCGTACGGAGTCGTAGAAGATCTGATCGCTCTAGGTCTCTCAAGCTCTCTCTCACTTGTGAATAGTGAAAATGAGCAATTAAGTGGGTCCAAAGAAACTTATATCGGGGTTCTCTGGACCACTTTTTACCAAATTTTCCAGGTGCTCCTATCTTGTTGTGAAATGTACTTTAGGCTCAAAAATTTCTTCATTTGGATTTCAGTTGCTTTGTTTTCAAAAAAATTGTCATTTAGACCAAAAACCGGCCAATTTGGCTTTCCGCAACTTTTCACATATTTGCACCCCATCTTCACCATACGTTGTCAATCACTTGTTGATCACTCTTATATTTTTCTTTTGTCCCCATGTTGTCAATTTCACCTGTTTTTTCTGTTTTTCTTTGTTTTTTGCTGAAAACATAATCAAAAATAAAGAAAAATAGCTAACTTGACCCGAAAATTATTGAAAAATCAAGATATCTAAATAATAGTATAACAAACCACTATACACATCTATCCATAGTATTTTTTACTGAATTTCTCTGTTTTCTCACTTTTTCTACATGAAAACTACGATTTTTACATATATACATACACCTAGAAGCTCATCTTGGTGTTTGTCCTCTGTCATTTGTTATTACACAATATTTAAGGGCATATCTACTCGAGTTTACCAAAATACTCGCAATCAAACATAAAAACCCATAAAATCAAGTAAAACAGTGCCCTTTTTTCACTTGTTGCGTGTCGGTTCCTCCCCCCTTCCTAGTCGAAGTCCTCCTGGACGACAGTGTTGTGCCCTCGGGCATGTGTTGTGTATGGAACTTAAAAAGGGTGCTAATACTGGCCATGTAATTTGGCCCTATATGTATACTCAAACAATGCATGGAAAAATTAATGTGGTGCAAGAGGAAGGTATAAGCCTAATGCTTATTGGCAGTTGATGTTGAAGCTTTGCATGGAAGTATGCGCCTGGTGAAGTTGTTTAAACAATAAGCCCTCTAGTACTTTTGCTCGTTCTTTGATCTTCAATAGAATTTGTGATGCCATGCTGCTCATTGTTTTTGTATCTATGATTGTTCTTTGCTTAGGTTGCCAAAGCTGGACTTTGGGTATTAGTCGACTGGAACTTGCCGTTGTTTGTTTGTGGAAATTGTGTACTAGCCATTCTTGAGGTTGTTGCTTTCGAATCAAAAATCTTGTAAGCTATCTTTGAGCTTGGAGTAGCTTCTTTGGTACCCATATCTGTTTTTGGCAACTGTTCGGTTTTGGCTTCCTGTTTGTATGAAATGTCATTGGAGAGTTATCTGCAATTTTTGGTTGCTCCTCCTTGGCCATTTGATCCTTCCTGACCCAAATATGCTTGATAGCTTTGTTGTACTGACTATGTTGTTTTTGTTGGGGTGCACTTTGGTGACTTTTGTTCTTTGGATTATGATATATCGTGCTCCCGTTATGGACTAGAGACTTTGGCTTAATGACTTGCTCTTCCTCCCTTGTATGTTTCTTTGGAATCCATGTTGGACAATGGGTGCTTTTACGGGCTATTTTCCTTTGTTTGTCAATTGCAGCACTGATTGTTTGTCTGCAGCTTTTGGAGCAAAAAAAACTTGCTATATTTTTTAATCCAATTGTATACTCACTGTGTTTTGACTCCAGTCAAGCTGTACATTATATCATCTCTGCCAAGGTTGCCCTAGCAATAAGGCATGATGTGTTTGCGTATCTTCTACCACATAAAATTTATGTGGATGGATATGTTCGTTGACCTGTACTATAAGCACCATCCATCCTAGTACCTTGATCGAGTTTTTTGAATAACTGTGGAGTTTTTGTTTCGTTTCTTGAAATTGATTGTCAAGTTGAAGTTGCTTGTAAAGGTTGTAGGAGATCAAGTTGCCTTGAGCACCCGAATCAAGCATCACCGTGGCCTTCACTTGATTGTGTCCTATTTTGACACCAATTTCGGGCTCCTGTATGGTCTTGTTGTCAAAGTCTGTGACTTGAATTGCATTTATATTCAGAGGTGGTCCGTGTTATTGTTGCGTCGTAGAAGCTTCCTTTTTGCTATCCTTTCCTTGGCCTCTACTTGAGCTTCTGCAACAATTTTCTCTTTTGTGTGCGTCCGTTTCTTTGCGTGATGGATTTGTTGGAGCATATTTGGGGTTAATGGTAGATGAAATCTTTTTTGTCAACAACCACTAATCCATTTAGGCATTTCTTCCCCATCCAATGTAGCAAGCTTGGCGTCCCCACTTGGTGATAATTCTTTGATCACAAAGGGTCCCGTCCCTCGCTTTTTAAGTTTCTTTGCATGTTGTTTTAACGTGTAAGCCAAGACATAATGGCATGTTTTGAATTTTTTAGATCGTACATGCTTATCAAAAATTTCTTTTTGCCTTTGTTTTTGTGCGTAGATAGAAGCTACTTCTTTCAAGCGAAGCTTATCTAGCTTTTCAAGGTCATCTATTTGTGAAGACATTTCATGTCCTGACCGACCACTCTAGACATTTTGTTGTTCTTAGTGTTGGGATTAAGAATTCCATAGGCAGTATAGCATTAAGTCCAAGCACCATGTTGTACGGTGTTGTACCTATCTATGTTTTGTAAGCAATCCTATACGCCCATAAAGTTGAATGTAGCTTCTAATCCCAATCTGTTTTAGACTCTTATACTATCTTAGTTAAGATTGCATAGAGTCTTTTCTGTAGCTTCTGCTTGGCCATTAGCTTATGAGTGATAGGGAGCTGACTTCTTATGAACTATCATGAAGTCTTTAAGAAGATTTTTTTTAATCTCATTTATGGAATGTGTGTATCAATCATTGACAATTTCTATAGGTAGACCATATCTAACAAAGACATTTTCGTATAGAAATTGTGCAGTCTTGGCATCAGCCTTCTGTGTAGCTTTAGCTTCTACCTATTTGGTGAGATAATCTGTGGCTACGATGATGTACTGGTGGGCATGTGTTTTGTAAGCAGGGGGTGAGATTGGTCCTACAAATTCGCCACTTGGCAAAAGCTCTGGCTCCCATCATTGGCCATAAGGGTATCTCATCCCGCTTTATTGGTACGTTAGTTCTTGCAAGACTCACATCATTTTGTATATTTGTTTGCATCCATGTGTAATGTTGGCCACCATATTCCCGAGGTGAGGACAATTTTTGATGTTTTTTCCTTGAGAAATAGCCCCCACTAATCCCTCCATGTGCTTGTTTGAGGATTGGAATGTACATGTTCTCCATTTCACACATCCTAAGCTGGTTATCCTTTCCTCTTTTATAGAGCTGATTTTCAATCAGAGTGAAAGCACGAGCTTCCATTTTTATCGTTCTCTGTCGTGCTTTGGTGATATTTTCAGAAAACATCTGTTTTTCCAAGTAGTCAACAATGTATTGACTCCATTTCAGTGTAAGTGTTAGTTGAAACAATGTCACATATTCGTTGGGTGGGCTTAATCTGCATTTGGCACAACTTGTTACAAAATTATGAACATCAATGCGCATAGTCGGCCGATACACTCCTAATTTTCACAGTCGTTGGTGGAAAGTTTTTGTGGCTAAACAATGAAAAGTTAACACCTGACTATGCGCTTCCAGCAAATATGTTTCGTATTCCTCAGGGTTTATGCACACTCTTAGGATGCCATCAGAGCCTAAATTATATAAACATTCCCCAATCAACTGAAAGTTCTTAGCTTGGTGAATCGTTCTTCGTTTAAGGTCTAGGTCCATTTTGTCAAATTCCCCGCCCTATGATAGTAGCTTGATGATCTCTTGGGACCACTTAAGTACCATTTTTTATATTGAAAAGATATGCATCCAGGAGATCATCATCCACACCCTCTGGATCATCTCCATTAGGTAATCGAGAGAGGTGGTCTGCTTGAAGATGTGTCTTCCCCTTTTAACCACTACTGTAAATTCAAACTCCAGCAATATGATGAACCATCTTACGATTCTCTCGGTGTTGCATGGTTTATTGACAAGGTATAAAAGGGCTTGATGGTCTGTGAAAAACACAAACTTATTTGCGAGGAGATAATGCCGAAATTTCTTTAAGGCATAAATCATTCCAAACCCCTCTCTTTCAGTGGTTGTGTAATTCTTTTCAGCACAATTTAGTTGTCGGCAGGAATAGCTGACTGGGAAATCCATGGTTCCCTCTCCTGGTTGAGCAAGAATACATCCGATAGCAAATGCAGATGCATCTATATGGATGTGAAAGAGTTTTTCCCAATCAGGTGCTCGTAGCACTGGAGCGGATACAAGGGCATCTTTTAATTTCTTAAATGATTCCTCGCACTCATCTGTCCATTCAAAGATCACTATAAGTCTATACAGTGGTTGTGCAATAATTGCATACATGTGTATGAACCTCTTGTAATATCCACAATGTCCCATGAAGCACTGTACTTGCTTTGCATTGATTGGCTTAGGCATTTTGATAATAACCTTAATCTTATCCAAATATGTGGAAATGCCATGTTCCGAGACAATATGCCCCAAGATTCATCCTTGTCTTACCATGAAAATGCATTTTTCTATATTAAGACAAACTCTATATGTCTTGCATTTCTCAAATACCTTTTTGAGGTGTTCCGCATGTTCCTCTCTTTGCAGAGAGTGTACACATAGGTCATCCATCTAGATTTCCAAGAAATTCCTCAAGTACTCCTTGAAGGCATGGGCCATCAATCTTTGAAATGTTGCAGGTGCATTTGTCAACCCAAATGGCATGACCAGATATGCAACTATGCCCCATTTTGTGGCAAATTCCGTTTTATATTGGTCCTTGGGTGCAATTGCAAGTTGATTGTAACCAGAGAACCCATCCAAGAAGAAATATGCACGCTTTCCTTCCACTCGTTCAAGGACGTGGTCCGTAATTGGTAAGGGATAGTTATCCCTTAATGTGGTTGCATTGACTTTTTTGTGGTTGACACACACTCGGAGTTTACCATTTTTTTTGGGTACAACACTGATTGGAGATACCCAATCAATGTGCTCTATCTCATAGATAAACTCTACTTCTTTCAGTTTATCAATCTCTTCCTTGATACGCTTAGCAAAGGTATCATTGTACGTGTATGGCCTTTGTCTGCTAGGTTTCGCATCAGGTTTTAAAGGGATAGTATGCTGACATATTGTCGGATTGTTGGGGTATAGGCGCCTATGCCTTGCCCGACCGCCCAGAGTCTGGGCGCCCACTGACTTGTATACCTTATACATAGCATAAGTGTATAGAGGGCTGCTCACTCTTTGAGTCTCCCCACCCACATCGTGTGTGTGTCTCCTTCTCTCTCTCTCTCTCTCACTCTCCGTCTGTGGTGCTCCCCGATCCCCTTCAATTGGTATCAGAGCTATGGTGACCGCGGAGAGCACGACGGCTTTGAGAGCTTCGAGGTGATAGCTCGCTCGCTCTCGACGGTAGAGAGATTAAGAAAGCTTGGAAGCTTTGTGAGAATGCAATGGGAGCTTGTGAGCTCAGTTGAGAGTGATGTATGCTCTTGTGGAAGCTCAGAAAGGAGTGTGGAAGATTGTGTGTAAGTGAAGGTGCTGCCCTAAAACTGTGTGCACAGCAGTACAGTTTTCAGATTCGTTTTTCTCCTTGTAGAATGCAGATCTGAGAGAATTTTGTTCCCTTTCCCATCCGTTTCGACGTGGTCTACAACTTTGCAGAAGAAACTTTTTGCAAATTCCTCACCGTTTTGCTGATATTCAGCTCAAACTGACTGTATATAGAAATTCCAGATTTTCTGTTGTCGCATTGTGTGCGAGTTTGATGCACTTTTGGAAGCACGGGAGATGCTTGAAGTTGAGTGCATAAATTCTGAGCTGAAGATGCAATTGCAGCTTGTGTTAAGCTTGTGGTTTGAGGGTTTTTGGTAGACTTGGGCAACGAAGTACGGAGGCGTTTAGACACCACCGAGGCGGTCTCTTGAGAGACGCAGTTTTTTGGAGCACACAGGTGGAGCTTCTTTCACTGGTTTTCACAGGATACTTTGGCAGTGATTTTGTGCTTGGATTCATGGTCCTTGTGGATGGTTTGCATATGGTTATGGCGGATGGTTGATGCCCATTATACATGCATTTTGGCGAGCACTTTCAAGTGCCAGTGAGCTCTCTTGAGAGCATTGTTTTCGCATTGATCAAGTTTCCGGATTGCAAATCTTTTGGTGCTTGCTTATGCGCGGTCACTCCGTTGATGTACGTTGAGTGCAGATTGCCATTGTATGTGAAAATGTGGAGCCATTTTGGCATTTCTACTCATTGGCATTGAGTAGTGTTATGGTTTATGGTAGAGATTGTACTTGAGTTTTTTGCTCAGTTTTTAGGGGAAATTCTGTCCGATTTTTCCCAGATTCTCGCCATAGTTTGTGATCGAGTGTTTACTCTCACTTTGACAGGTTTTGTCAGTTTGGACACAGTTTTGTGTTTTTGTATCCACTCTCGCAAGAGTGAGTTGTGTATCTTTCTTTGCTTGAGACAGTGGTTTGCTCTCGGGTGGGAGAGTCTTGTGATCTCGAGCATTGTTTGCCATAGTTTTGTAGAGCTTATGCATGTACATTGAGTGTAGTTTGATGCGCATTGATTGCTCATTGTATTGAGCTTGCAGGACAATGGTTATTTTGTGTTGATAGCCATTGTGCGTCGAAACTCTGGCGAGATTTTCCCAGGAGTTTTATGCGTATCATTTATGCGATCTAGGTAGAGATTGCAGGTTGCACTCAACATTTGCGTGCGGTGTTCTCTACAAGTGGGAGATTTGTGCGTGTGTATGCATCGATACCGCACAGTGTGGGCTTGGTGATTAGCTCACAGATTGTAGTGTGATACTAGAGCATGCGAGGCTTGTATTGACATTGCGGGAGCTCTATTTTGGAGTGTGTCTCACAGGTTTTACATTGTGTTTCTG
Source organism: Adiantum capillus-veneris (assembly GCF_014529385.1). Taxonomy (NCBI): domain Eukaryota; kingdom Viridiplantae; phylum Streptophyta; class Polypodiopsida; order Polypodiales; family Pteridaceae; genus Adiantum; species Adiantum capillus-veneris. Next base: position 152,686,901 of record NC_140943.1, read on the forward strand.
GCCATATTTGTAGACAATTTCCAAGTGTTGTTGTTGAGGTGGTTTTGCTTTCTAGTTTGCTACATTGTGCTCATGGCAGAGACAGGTGATCGATCAGATTGTGACCTCTCTTTGCGGCATGGAGAGAGTGTATGCTTGATGCATTGACACAGCGAGGGTTGCATCGACCATTGAGTGGTGATGCAGGTAGACCTTCAAACATGTCTGACGATCAGTGGCAGGAGCTAGAGGAGATGGCACTATCTACACTCTCTTTGCACCTTGCGGAATCTGTATATGCTCTTGTTATGTATGAGACTGCTTCGAGAGCACTTTGGCGCAGATTACATGATATGTATGATAGATATGAGTCATCACGGACTCGTGTGAGACATGTACATTCACGAGCACGCCGACAGGTGACATGTTGGTATTGTGGTCATTCTGGACACATTAGACGGCGTTGTTTTCGTCGTATGCGACATCGTAGGAGACATGGCAGTCTTAGAGATGTATTTAGTGATGCCATGGACTCAGTTGCTTTGACAGTTGAGGCACATGTAGTGTCGGAGTATACTAGTGACGGGGATGTCATTTTTACCTCGAGCTATACACGAGATGCTATACATGTGGATAGTGCACTCCCTTCGTAGTGGTTGCTAAACGCAGATGCTATGTTTCATGTCACGCCGCATCGTGAATGGTTTTGTAGCTATTCTAGCGGGATGCTTGGCAGTGTACGTTTGACCGATGGATCGGTGCATGCGATAGCAGGTGCAGGAGATGTGAGACTGTCATTACCGAGTGGTGCATCTTACTTGTTACGACATATGCGCTATGTACCAGATTTGACAGTGAGTTTGATCTTGATTGGTCAGCTTAGAGATTGTGGATGTCAGATTTCGCTATGAGAGCGAGATTTTGTGATGCATTTGGGTTCGCTAGTGATTGCGAGAGGTGCCAGGAGTGGTACAGGTTACCCATTGCATGTGGATCACGCGAGAGACGGTGTTGTCTCTGTGATCACGCAGCCAGGTAGAGAGCGAGAGAGCAGGCGAGTCTCTTTTGCTCATGGGTTGCAGGGTACTTTGCATGGAGTGCAGAGTAGTGAGCTAGTTGTGCACACAGTCAGGGCACGACTTGAGCAGTCACACAGAGAGGTGACAGAGTCAGACATGCATGCTTTGCTAGTGACTGAGCAAAGCAGAGTCAGTTGTGTGAGATACTTCTATGCAGGATAGACAGGTAGAGCGGTCTTGCTATAGTGAGTCACAACAGGAGGACGTTGTGCAAGAGTCTATGCATATGGAGTTAGAGCATGAGAGCTCTAGTGAGTCATAGCAAATTGAGTGGTCATGTTTGCAGTGGATGATTGCAGAGGAGGCTGAGATATCAGCGATTATGCAGTCATTCCTTTCTATGCTCGACAGTGAGCATAGGGATATAGTTGTGCAGGATATGTCTTCCAGCAGACACCTAGAGCAGCTGGTTTGCTCTGAGGTTGCACGACAGGTTGATGCGTCATTTGCGAACAGTCAGGAGATGCATGTGGCTTACACGCCTTGTCAGTCAGAGATGCCTATTGCCAGGGATATATATGTTGATGCATGCTCCGTAGAGCTAGCAGGGCCCGCTAGCATTGCATCGGCATTCGGTGGTCTCATGTATGAGATGTTGATCTTGAGACCGGATATCGCAGCTGTAGTGGGAGCATTTACAGTTGGGGTTGTCAGTCGTTTGTTGACTGATGATGGCATAGTGCACGAGGGAGATATGCAAGTATTGCGTACATACTTGCAGTACGTGTGCGGTACGTCTGGTGGTGTATGGACTTACATGGGAGCAGGACAGCCGGATGCACACGATCACAGCCAGCCAGTGGGCATCGGTTGAGAGCGGTTTTCTCTCACCTTTTGTAGTCTTTAGACTAGGTTCCCTTGCTTAAAGGCACAGTCGCCTTTAAGTGGGAGGTTGTTGGGGTATAGGCGCATGTGCCTTGCTCGGCCGCCCAGAGTCTGGGTGCCCACTGACTTGTATACCATATACATAGCATAAGTGTATAGGGGGCTGCTCACTCTTTGAGTCTCCCCGCCCACATCGTGTGTGTGTCTCCTTCTCTCTCTCTCACTCTCCGTCTGTGGTGCTCCCCGATCCCCTTCATGTAAGACCATGCAAACACATCCTTATATTCCTGAAGAAGGCTAAGAAGCTCCTCTTCCTCTTCTCGGCGGCTCAAGTGGATGGTATACTCATATGGTTTTCACTATTGTCTTTCTCATCCTCTCTGTTGTCAATTTTGGTTGTCCATACTTCCCTCAGAGTCTTCTTGAGCTCTTGGTACCTTTTCTTACGTTCAAGTTTCGTCAATTTCGATTCTTCTAATTTGTTCGATTCTGTTTCCATTCTTTTGGATTCAGTTTCCGCCTTTAACTTCTAAGTTCATTTTTTTACATCCATAGGACTGTCTTTTGTCCTAAGGTCTTGATCTCGAGAGAACTGGTATGATATTTTGTTTTCAATGCAGTCATTGGCCTTCACCAAAGATAAAAATTTCCATTTTGTTTTTCATGTTGGGCATTAAGTTATCTCTTGCCTTGTGCGCCCCCTTCTTCTTTCTATAATGTGCTTGACGTCTAGGTTTTTTATTTGGAAAATCGTAAAACCTTACATCAGGTATTACTTCCTCTAGCTCACTGGGGTTGTCATAACATTCATTATCTGCATCATCATCTCGTTTAAGATGATCTGTAGAATCTTGGAATAGCTCCTCATCTATTTCTTGCTTATTTTCATTTTTTCTTGATGGACCTAAGATTTGGTAATCATCACCTTCTATTAACTCAATCATGCAGTATGGAACCACATCATAACCATCTTGGTTGAAGGAGTACTAGCGGAAGTGCGACGCGAGAGAGAGTGCGAGAAGAAGAGCACGACGATATGGTGAACTCGCTCTACTGTAATGTGTAGAGCATAGTGAGTTCTTATTAGGTTTTTACAAAAGAATATGTGTATATACCTGGCGGCCCGCCCACTTACCTGGGCGACCACATTGGGCTTTATACCCCAACAACCTCCCACTTAAAGTCCAATGTGGTACTTTAAGTGTGAGAGAACCTACTATACAAGCTAATATACAAGAGAAGTAGAGAAGTGATGTACTACCCTACACCTAACTGCTTGCGAAAATGCGCAAAGCTCTCTAAGGGAAGTCCTTTTGTAAGTAGATCAGCAGGATTTTCTGTGGTGTGAACTTTGACAAGCTGAATTTGCTTATCCTCGAGCATTTCCCTGATGAAATGATACTTCACATCCACATGCTTTGTCTTTGAGTGATAAACTGGATTGCGAGCCAATTGTATAGCACGTTGACTATCACAATATAACACAGGCATCTCTTCTTTGATTCCCAAATCTGTTACTAGTCGATTAAGCCAAATTGATTCTTTGCATGCCTCTGATGCTGCAACATATTCAGCCTCTGTAGTAGACTAAGTAACACAATCTTGTAATCTAGAACGCCATGATACTGCTCCAACCAATGTAAAGACATACCCTGACATAGACCTTCGGTTGTCTAAGTCACCTGCATAATCTGAATCTGTAAAACCCTTTACACTTAGCTCCTGACTCCCATAGCATATACGCATACTCTTTGTAGCTTTCAGGTATCTCAATATTCCTTTCACTGCCTCCCAATGTTTCTTGCCTGGGTTTGACATGTATCGACTTACTACTCCCACTGCAAATGCAATGTCTGGGCGAGTAGCAATCACTGCATACATCAAACTACCCACTACAAACGCATATGGAATCTTATCCATTTCAGCCTGTTCTTCCTTAGACACAGGACAATCTTGTTTGCTAAGTTTCACATATGGTGGCAATGGAACACTCAGTGCCTTTCCCTTCTCCATATTGAAACGTTGCAAAACCTTGTCAATATACTCTGTTTGAGATAACCAAATAAACTTCTTTGATCTGTCTCTCTCAATGCGCATACCAAGTATATGACTTGCCTCACCCATGTCTTCCATGTCAAACGATTTTGCCATCTTTGACTTCAAAACTGAAATTTCTTCCAAGTGCTTGCCAGCAATCAACATGTCATCCACATACAAAATAAGGATCAGCCAACTACCATCCTTAGCCTTCTTTGTATATAGACAGTGATCGAACTCACTACGCTTGTAGCCTTGAGAAAGCATAAACTTGTGGAATTTATGGTACCATGCCCTCGGTGATTGTTTTAAGCCATAAAGACTCTTTAACAATTGGCATACCCAATCTTCCTTGCCTTTCTCAACAAACCCTTCTGGCTGCTGCATGTAAATTTCCACATCTAAATCACCATGCAAGAACGTTGTCTTGACATCCATTTGGTGCAACACCAAATCTAATATGGCAACCAATGCAAGAAAGCATCTCAATGTAGTCATCTTGACCACCGGAGAGAAGACTTCATCAAAGTCAATGCCTTGTTCTTGCTTAAAGCCCTTGGCAACAAGCCTTGCTTTGTACTTTGGCTGACTATCATGAGCGGTGATCTTATACCTGTAAACCCATTTACAGGGTAGAGCCTTTTTTCCCCGTGGTAATTTAACTAGCGTCCATGTCTTGTTTTTATGCAGAGCTGTCATCTCTGCCTGCATGGCCAATTGCCAATTCCCGGAGTCCTTCATTTGCACTGCTTCCTTGTAACATGAAGGCTCATTGCAATCAGTCAACATGACATAGTTCATAGATGGAACAAACCTATCAGGAGGTCGCGTGACACGTCCAGATCTATGCACAATAGGTGGCTCAGGCTCAGCCACAACCTGTGGATCCACTCTATCCTCTCCTTGCTCCTCTTGAGCCCTGACATTTTGTCTTGCACGTGCAGGTCCATCTTCTTGGAAGACAACTCTTCTAATCTCCTCAACCCTCTCTGGTTTAGAATGATATTTGGATTCATTAAACTGAACATCATTTCTGCGGACAACCTTTCTGGATTCGGGATCCCAAAGTCTGTACCCCATCTCCCTAGAATTACCATAGCCTAGAAAGATGCACTTTCTACTCTTTGGCTCAAGTTTGTTCCTAAATTCCTTTGGAACGTGAGTATATGCCTCACAGCCAAAGACTCTGAGATGCTTGTATGAGGGCATTTTGCATGACCATACCATCTCTGTCACTGAATCCTTCTGCAAAACCTTGCTAGGAGATCTATTTACAAGATGAACAGATGTTGATACAGCTTCAGCCCAAAACCCATTTGGCAGCTATGCATTAGACAACATACTTCTGACCTTCTCTTGTATGGTCCTATTCATCCTCTCAGCAACACCATTTTGAGGAGGATTGTAAGGAGCAGTAAGTTCACGTTTTATACCTTTTGACTCACAAAAGTCCTGAAAGGCCTTTGAAACATACTCTCCACCATTGTCAGTCGTAAGCATTTAAGCTTCTTGCCACTCTGATTCTCCACAAGTGTCACAAACGTTTTGAAAACACTAAACGCTTCATCCTTGTGCTTGAGAAAGTAAACCCATACTTTCCTCGACTAATCATCTACAAATGTCATAAAGTAAGAAGCTCCCCCTAGAGATAGGTTAGGCATAGGTCCACACAAATCACTATGAACAAGTGCCAACTGTGTATCTCTTCTACTGCTTCTATGCTTATGTGGCTGTTGTGTTTGCTTACCATACAGACAATGTTCACAGAATTCAAAATCATTAAATGAAAAGCCAGGCAAATAACGAGAACGAGACAAGATTTCCATTCCCTTCTTGGACATATGTCCTAACCGGCTATGCCACAAAGAAACGTTCGGCTGCTCGGTTACATTGATTACATTTTTAGAGACATTTGATACATAAATCATGTAAAGTCCTCCAGACTTTACTCCATGTGCTACTGTCATAGAACCCTTGGATATCTTCCACATGTTCTATCCAAAAGTGGTGACGTAGCCAGCATCATCAAGTAAACCTGTATTGATCAAGCTCTTTGTAATTGCGGGAACATGTCTCACATTCTTCAGCGTGAAAGAAGAGCCATTCTGAAACTTCAATTGAACATCTCCAACACCTAAGATCTCACATGTCTGCCCATTGCCTAGCCGAACATGATCTTTAGTGGTCACATAAGAGGTAAACCACTCCTTGTTTGGAGACACATGAAGTGATGCCCCTGAGTCTATAATCTAGTCACTCAGTGCATTTCCATCAGATGTTGTAAGAAGAGCTGAGTCCGTTGTATTCTTCAAGAAGTAGATGTCTCCTGACACTAGACTGTCATCCTCTGCAACAATGTTTTTCACATTTATTTCTTGAATCTTCACTGAGGACTTGTTCTTCTCACCATGGTCTTCAGCTTTCTCTTTGCCTTTTTCTGCCTTCCATTCTTAGCAGTCTCTTTTCATGTGACCCTTTTTGCCACAATGGTAGCATTCTATGTCACTCTTGCCTTTAGCACTGCGGGACTTGCTACGAGACTGATTCCTCTTTCCACCTTTGTACTTTTCTTTGGTCCTTCCCCTGACAACTAAGGCTGTTCCTTTGCCTTTGTCCATTGTCTTTCTATTGGTTTCTTCAGTAAGCAGACTTCCTTCTACACCTGCTATGTTCAAACCATCTGGAGGTGCAGAATTACTCAAAGCTGTGCGAAAAGTGTCCCAACTTTCTGGCAATGTGATCAACAGGAACATAGCTCTAACAGGTTCATCAAACTTGACACCTTGAGCTGACAACTGACTATAGATTGTGTTGAATTCATTCAGATGATTGGACATAGGTGTCCCTTCTTTCATCTTCAAGTCAACAAGCTTCTTAAGCCAGTATACCTATGAAGCTGCACTCTGCTTCTCATAAAGATCACTTAGCTTTAACCATGCTTGATAAGCCGACATCTCGTTTGCTACATTGAAGTAAACCCTTTCTGCCAAAGTCAGCATAATGGTAGAAAGTGCCAATTCATCCATTTCGCTCCATTCATCTTCGTCCATATCTTCTGGTTTTATCCCCTTGAGCTTCATAGGTTTTATCTGCTTGTTTTGTACCAACACGTGCCAAATCTGCTTCTTCCACAATGGGAAATTGGTTCCATCCAGCTTCTTGATATTGTAAAGAGTAGTGTCCTGTGATCCAGCCATAGCTACGCTTCACAGTAGTTTACTTTCCTGGGAAAAATTCGGCAGAGTTTCCCCTGTAAATTGACCTCTGAACCAATATCAACCTGTCAAATGAACCAAGAAAGCTTCAGATTTTTCATAAATTTCGGCAGAGTCTCCTTTGTAAAATGGCTCTGGTGTACTCAAAAACAGACCAAAAAACAGCTCAAAAACACTGTCTCTCTGACACTGTAAGTTGTGGGTAAACCTGTCCTGCACCTGTACTGTCTCTGACTGTCCTGTCACTATACTGTAAGCATAGACTGCGACAATGCCTCAACGGCAGTAAAGCAAAGATGCAATCCCAACTGTCTAACTCACAGTCAATACATCCTAGCTGCCTATCTAAGGGTGCTCGTGGGATCGCTCCAAGACCTGTATCACCGAAAGGATCTCAACATTCGAGAATCCCCCAACTCAATAAAACCTCACTCGACCCTCAACAAAGGCTGCAGTAAATCTGACAATACATAGACTTCCCACAAAGTCATACGTCCACAAATTTCCCACTGTATGCTGTAACCACTGCGGCGGTTGTTTGCTGCGTGACTCACAGCCAGCAAACCCTCAACAAACATACATGATCTCTGACAATACATCCCATGTGGAAGTACCTGCAATGTCAGGATGAAATCTGGAATATCAAGCAGCAAACACAAGCTACCTGATGAACTAGTGGATGTCGCCTACAGTCTGTGTGTAGATGCGCCCGTGTCGTATGTGACACGCCTCCAAGAACTGTGAGCCGTCCTTCGATGTGTAGACAGCCACAAATCAACACTCTGGGAGTGTTGTTATCCTCAGCACCTGCAGTCGTAGGCCGAAAAACCCCAATTTGCAGAGTCGGATATGCACCCGTCGAGACCACGTAGTCGAAAATGGCCTACGCAGACCTTTGTCGAAGCCGAACGGTGGCCGAGATGACCTCAGAATGAAATTCTGAGCACACCAAGCCCTACTGGTCCTCCCACAAGATTTGGGGACGTGTCTTTGCCTATCGAATTTCACTCCAGTCTGAGTTGGTGACTCTAGCCTCCTGCAGTGCTGCCCCGAGCCTCGATCTGAGCTCTGATACCAGTTGAAGGAGTACGAGCGGAAGTGCGACGCGAGAGAGAGTGCGAGAAGATGAGCACGACGATATGGTGAACTCGCTCTACTGTAATGTGTAGAGCATAGTGAGTTCTTATTAGGTTTTTACAAAAGAATATGTGTACATACCTGGCGGCCCGCCCACTTACCTGGGCGACCACATTGGGCTTTATACCCCAACACTGGTCACAAAACATAGTCGTCGGTCCCTCCGCAATAGAACACACATCTAAGGTTGCTAGAATATGTGTCCATTCTGTATCCTCAATTGCTCTGTCTAGAATACATTCTTTTCGTTTCAGGCTTCCACAATTGGATGCCCCACACATCCATAACTCCTTTGGTTTACCTAGCCAGTCTGGGAGTCTTACCCTACTATCGTAGCAGAATCAAACTCCTCTACTGGGGTTCTGTCCACATCTTTGTAGCTATGGTCTTTAAGGTTTATTCTCGTAGTAGTCTCCATGTGTCTGAGGTATATGTGATTGTAGCCCCAATCTTGGACCATCTTTAATTGTCGCATGAAGGGTCGTCCAAGTATTATTTCATAGTTATTTTTCTTGCCAAAATCCACGATTGCAAAGGTATGCTCGTACTGGATTCTGCAAGATGTAACAACTATTTTTTCCAAAAGCCCTATGGGTCTCTCCATATAACCGTCATCCAGTTGTAGCTTCATCCTGGTGGTTTTCAAAGCTGTTTTTTCCCATTTCTTCCATACATCCTTTGTTGTGATGGCTACACCAGCTCCACTGTCAAGAATTTCCATGGTGGTGACACCTTCTAATTCAACTATGAGCGTGGTATTTCTTCCCCTTCACATTATTTGCCTACCTTGTTTAAGGGTACTGGTTGCATGTTTACTTGGGGTTTCTCTAATCCCTTGATTCCTTCCTGCATTCGTAAATTCGGATCCCTTACTCCAAAGTTTTTGAGACATTTTCCTACCGTATTCCAGATATTAGGTCTTATTCTGAGAGGCTCGGTGAGAGTAATGGTACAAGTCACTGGAGTTTATAAGAGGGTTATCAACCCCTGGGAGTCCATACCCTTCCTTGTAGAGAGTTGTTGTGATGGCACAACTTTCACATCTGACTTTGCTTCATACTGTCCCATATATGAGGGTAAAGTTTTCAGAGATACAGGTTGGCTATCCCAACATTTCACAGATCCTTGTCTCTTCAATAAGAGTGCATCTCAAGATCTGCTTGAGGTCTTGCCTCAAATTCTTCAATAGGAGGAAGAAAGTCATCTTCTCCCATACTGGTTTTGATAACCCTTTGGCTTAGTGTATTTGCCTCATTTGCTTCCCTTATTTGCCTCCAAAGCTCATTCAAATCCTCGTCGCTCTTATACAATCCAGGTGAGATAGGTTGGAAACCTTCTGATGTTAGGTCTGTTGTGTTCAACACTATCCCTGATGTTTCAATTGAATGTTCATATTTCAATTCAATTTCCGGACTAACATTTAATCGTTCTGATCCGTGTGTTGGAGGATTCCTAGGCATTGGTACTGAAAGTTCTACCTCCTCCACCTGTTTCCTTGAAGTTGGTTTTAGTAAGGTTTGCGTAGTTTGAATCATCTTTTGACACATCTCCAATCTCTATTTTTCTAACTCAGCATAGGGATATGTCATCCATTTTGTTCCTGAGTTTGGTCAATTTTAAGCCTTGAGTCGTATGCTTTCAAGAGTGCATCTAGATGTTCATTTACTTTCTCTACTAGCACAGATCTGCCTGATCCCGCACTTTTTGATTTCCCTTTCTTCTCAAGCTCTATATCTATTGGTGTTTCTGGTTTTTGAAGTGTTTGTCTTTCAAGTTTTTCTAGTCTGTCTTTGGTTTGCTGTAATTCTTCCGTTTTGACATTTTGTTCTCTTTCTTTCCTCACTTTTGCACGTGCTTTTCTAGCTTTCCATGTATTTTGTTGTCTTTTTTGTTCAATGCTAGGTGTTTTATGTCTTGGTTCTTCATTTTCAAGTCCCCTTTTCTCTTTTTGAGCCTGAGCTCATGTGATGACGCTATAAGTATTATTGTTTCAGTTTCGAAACCACTGCTTGAAGGGATAGCCTCTAAAATGTTTATGGTTGCTTTAACCGCTTTGTTTGGATTTTTTGGACAATCGGCAATCAAATGAGTGATGCCATAGTCTGGACAATACACATTGACCCAGACAATTTCCGTATGAGGATAGTCTTTCATAAGATGGTTGCCCCAACCTTTATAGCATGGTCCCAACGGTTGTCGTGGATCTCCTTGAGCACCCCTCTGTTGGTAAGTAGGTCTTGGTCCATTGAAACCTCCATTGGCTATGAACAACAATGTTCTCTCGTCCAAGCTATATCTACTTTCTCCTGTTGCATGTGCCATTGTTGGTGGTCCGACATTGCCGATCATGCTCTAGTCCAACGCTCTTGGCTCTTCTGGTGGGTAGTATGTTGGGCCATTGTTCCACTTGGCTCTTCGTAATAAACAAGGACAAGCACTAAGGCTTGTTCCTCTGGTTCTTCCACAGCAGGCGTATATCTCAACCCTATTGGTCTTGTCCCTGGGAGTGGTGATTGTTGCCCTGAAACTGGCTGTGGTCATTTAACCCCCGCTGGTCCTGGCAAATTTCTGCAGTATATGTAGGCACTGGTGGTAGTTGAGGCAGTGTTGCTTGCGGTTGGGGAACATATTGTCGTTCTCGCATATAGCCCTTATTGTAGTAGCCTTCCTCAGTAACATGATTTGTCCATTTTTGTTCAATGGTGCACCACTATAATGGCTTAGCATGTGGCTTGGCAAATGGGCTAATCCTCTTTAGCACCTCCTCTATCAATTGCTCTTGATTTACTCCTCGTTCATTTCGTTGTACTGCCTTTCCAAACTTCAATCCACTTTGTTGAGATGATGAATCCTCGTCTCTGTCTCTTAGATCTCCCACTCTGCAGATCTCATAGTTATCTACCAGGAACAAAGCCTCTTTGGTTAACTCATTTAGAGTGGGGCTTCTCTTCATATGCAAGTCCTTTTGAAGGTCTGTATTTCTCAGAACTTGGATAAATATCAACATCAGTCTGGATTGAGTAGGTAGTCCTTCCATTGGGCAGAACTTTACGTATCGTTTCAGCCATAGGACTGCCATCCTGATATATTCTCCCTCTTTTTGTTTAAACTTGTGGATTTGAGAGACAGTATTGTGGGCTATCCCTCTTTGAGAGAATTCCTCCAAAAACTCGTCAAAAACTTCTTGGATGGTCCCAAAATCTCATCGTTCCACAGAATCAAACCAGGTGGCGGCGTCCTCCTCTAGGGTGTGTCCAAATCTAGAAAATTGTATATCAAGTCTCTAACCTCTTCTGCTCAGGTCACTCTCAAGAACGTTTCCACGTGATCTCTAGGATCCCCTTCTCCTGAATACCTTTTGTGTACCCATTTCTGGACTTGAGAAGGTCTAACATGTCTTTGTTCCACCAGTCTGACTGTGGAATCTGCTCGTCCTTCTCCCCTCATAGTGTCTCGTTCATGTCTCAATCTTCCATCAACTGCTCCTCTCGTCCCATATCCTCTATATGACCTTTCAACAGGTGGTTCCATTGCAAACCCTCTTTCCATTTTGATTCTCTCCATATAAGGGAATCCTGTCGTGGTCGGCACCGTTGTTGGTCCTTTGCTTTCCTTGGGATAAGAATAAGAGTAAGTGGGCATGGGTGAGACTATAGGGGTTACATAAGATCTGTTTGTAATAGGGACTTCACCTCTATAGAACTCATGTTCCCTTGTCACTGTGGATTGAAACCATGATTGCAACGTTTCAAGATTTGTATTGAGATACGAAGGAAAAACTGGTGTTTCTACCGTTCCGGCTTGCCTGGCTGGGATTCTGGTCACATCCTCTATTTCCTCAAAGGGATGGAGATTTACTGGGGGTAGGGTTTAGTCCTTGAGTGGCAGTGAGGTCTGTTGGATTTACTGGGGGTAGGGTTTAGTCCTTGAGTGGCAGTGAAGTCTGTTGGAATTACTCTAGTGGCCATCAATCTTGCTACTTCTTCTTTCTCTATCAGCATATACTCTCATCCATATTTGTCAACATATATAATGAGACTCCCTTCAATGGATTCATACGAGAACAAGTACAGAGTCTTTTCTATGCCTAGCTCAAAGGCAAATGGTGCTAGACATCAGAATTATGTCTTGACTCTCCCATTCAGGTATTCATAGATTCCTGTCAAACACTAGGGTGGCATTAGGAACGTTTATTAGAGGAGGTATTTTAGTGATTTCAGAAACCATCTTCCCCTTTACCACATTATCCCCGTACTTGTTGTAGTTCTCTAGATCCCTAACAGTAAGGTAATGTGTTCCCTCCTCATCACGAAATCTATCCCCATCATCGTACGCTAGAAGGACATCCACTCCTTCTGCTGGTTTTTCCTCAATACATATGATTTTTTGTCCCCTTGCATCAGCACATACCAGATCCCCATGGGCATTTGGTCTTTCTAAATAAAGGGTTGTAAATCTCAATGTCCGAGGAGGGTTCTTAGAGGTGCTCCCTCCTTCTCCTTGGATTGGTTGGTTAACCGTGGTGTTCTGGTCTGCCATGAGATAAAAAGATTGTTCAAAGGAGGTGTCCGTTCCACTACCGTCTTCTATGATTGATGCTAGTGGATCTATTCTAGCTTGGGTCACACTCTCCTCCGTAGACACTATGCTGACCTGATCTCCTTGTGATTTTTGGTCTCTTTGGAGGTTTCTTCATGATCTCAAATACATCAATCCGTTAACACACCACTACAAATCCAAACCTTTTACCTTTAGAGTTCAGTCTGTCGTGTCTTACTCTGGCTATTTTAGCTCTTTAATTGGTTAATTGATCGCACTTCCGCATGGTCTGGACTTGCTGGACTTTGTTGCTGGCTATCTGTACAAAGCTTTAGACTCTGCAATTCTTTGTCAGTGGTGATTCTCACTTTAGTAACATCCAGTATTGATTACTAAGAACATACAAGTATTTTCCATCCAAAATTTGCTGTGAAAGGGTTGGTTCCCTGTATAAGTTCTTCAAACTGAACTGACTAGTGAAATGTGTTATTAGAGTTATGTGGAACACTTTGGCAAGCTTAATTTCCTTAATATCTCTAAATCTGACCCTTAGACTCTATACACGTATAAAGTCTATTTGACAAAAATGGCAATATTTCTTCACCAGATGTTCTCTAACATGCATGTAACTCTCAAAAAGTTTCAAAATGACAATTGGACCACTTATGTGCAAGTTATAATTAAATGCAGCTTGATTCTGGATCACCTTTTGTTCTTGACACTTACTGGCTCAAATATGCTCCAAAATGAATACAATCTTGGCTTTTAGCTTCTAAGGTCCCTTAGAAAGCAAGGATATGCCGACTTTTGCTTTGGAAGTCAATAGGGCTAGAAAGACAGCATACGCGTATAAAGTCTTTTTGACCAAATTGAAGAAATTTTTGCAGGTTTGTGCTTATAGTTGTGTGCTCATACCCCCCGTGTAGTCTGAAGTTAAAAAATGTTCAGTATTATTAAAATAGACATTATACGCATATAATGTGTTTTTGACCCAATTGAAATGAATCTTGCTCTAGAGGTAGTCCAGCACTTAGGGACTTCCCAAATATCCTCTGACTTGAGTTTGGAATCAACTTTGTCCAAATTGTGGCCAAAAAGGGTGTGTAGAATGTTTGGATTGTTTCCTGGTCTTTTCAAGCTCAAATCATGGTCCAAATGCAGCAAAATTAAACTATGGACTTCCCCAAGGGTTTAGGGAACTTTGGGCATATACCTTTGTACCATTTGAGTCTATTCTGGGCAAAAACACATTATACGCGTATAATGTCTTTTTGACAAAAATGAACTTAAATCTTAGCCCAAGGTTCTCTTTTGTGTGTACACAAGCATATGTGCTCAAAATCAAGTTTTGATGCCAATGGTTCACCAATTCACCACTTTCTTTGTTTTTGGCTAGAATTTGCAAAATTCTCTCCAGATGTCATGTTGGCTAACCAAATGGTGTGGAATCTTGTAGTCAAGCTTATAGACACCTCCCAAATGGCTTAGCAATGACAAACATGCAGGATAATGCCCAAATCTATTCCTTGAGACATTATACGCATATATTGTCTCCTATCTTAGAATTCAAATATGCCACTTTTAGCCTACTTGCAAAGTCCATTGCACCATCCTCATTCTCTACATTTTCAAGATTACATTATATTCAACAACCTCCTCCTCCTCCTCTCTCTCTCTCTCTCTCTCTCTCTCTCTCTCTCTCTCTCTCTCTCTCTCTCTCTCTCTCTCTCTCTCTCTCTCTCGCTTGCTGTTTCTATCCTAAGTTCCCCTAGTTATCAGCAACATGTACATGTATTCACAACAAAATTTAAAGCTCAAAAGTGCTCAGAAACACAAGTTTCTGCTTTATTCTGTCACAACCACTCCGAGTTTTGGCTTTTGGTCCCTAATTTTATGACAAAATTTCCCACTCAAGGTGTTCTTAGGGCATAAGTACTCTTTTGAACACTTTGGCACAGTCAGTTTCCACAACTTTGGTCTCTTTTAGCCCTGGAGACTTTATACTCGTATGAAGTCTAACCTTGCAGAATTCAGATTTTTATGTGCAGAGCCCTTTCTAATGCCTTCTTATGCCCTCAACAACCCTCAATTATGCAAAACATTTTTATGAACTTTGTTTTGCACTGTTTCAACTACGAATCACTCTCTTTTCAAGATTTCAATGCAACCAATCAACTCGAGCAAATTTTCATTGATGGACATCTCTAGATCAAGATCAAATCATCTACCTAAAGCTACTCCTAAACATAAAAAATGGGATTTTGCAATTGTGAGTAGATAAGCACTTAACTGAAACATACAGACTAGCCAATGCCTTTATCACCTCTTCAACCCACTGAAACTCCCAAACCAATACAATTCTAAACTAAAACCATCAACACGGGTGACCAAGGCAAGACACACGCTTCCTAGCACCTCTTTATAGGTCCTAACTAAACTAAGATAGAAAAGAATACTCTGGCACACCATAGCAACTCTCACCTCATAGGATTAGTTAAGGTCACCTACCTAGAGTTTCAATCCCCGGCAGCGGCGCCAATGGTGGTGGGTACGCTGCGAGCGGACGCTAGCATAGCAAGAACAGAACCAACAACTCTACGTCGGTCGAGGGCAAAGCTTAACCCATAGGTGCATGGAAACAAGAAGATGGGTGTCAATCATCTTCTCGACCTTCAAAGACAATCTCTAATCGAGGAAATCAAATCTAAACGTGCCTATGCACTAGTGAAAGCAATCCCACCTACAATGCTCATGCTATCCGAATCTAGGCCAAATGCACTTGAAATGTCACAAAACTCATAAGATATACTCTCTTTATCACGAGATCGATGCCCTATGGACTGTGACTCGATATCCAACCTCCAACTACCTCTTGCTGCCTGTCTTGCAACAATTGCGTATAAAGACAGGCAGCAAAATACAGCTTACCATTTTTTGTTGCATATGGTCCTAACGTGTAGCTCTACTCTCCGTGAATCCATAAGTGCAAAGAATTGCAAGAAAACTCACCCGGAATCTCATAGGAGCTCACTTCACGTCATAGTCAAAATCACACACTCTTGGCGTTGAATGGAAGCCCTCGCCGTTGCTAACACGACGGTGGTGTTGCTTTAGCAATGAACCTTGTGTAGCGCATGTAGGGAAGAGAAGAAGTCACACTCTCTCTCGCTCTCTCTCTCCCAGACACAACGCACAGTGAAAACCGGATTTGATTAATTCAAAATTTGGGTTTAGGGTTACAAAAATTGGCTTATATACATTCCTCCTTAGAGGCTTGTTCCCACAAAATCTAATGGCTACTCAAATATTACAAAAAGTATCATTCCGCTTTAAAAAAATAATGATACAATGTATTGAGGAAACTTCTTTTGTGCTCTGCCATCAACACCTTACAAAGGAGAGCCACCTCAAGAAGAAACCATTGAAGACCCACTGGAGATCGAGGACCAAGAAGACGTGTTGCAGCCCAAGTGCATTCCCTGACATGAAGACAAGGTATTGAGAAGTGGAAAGACTATCCGACAATATCTTATCAACTTTAAAAATTATCATTCTGAAGATGCTAGATGGATGCAAGGCATTCAATTAAAGGATAACCTAAACCTTGTCAATGCTTACAATGATTCCCTAGAGTAAGTAAATGTAAATACGTATAAATGAACAAAGTTTCTGTCTTATAAGACTCTCTCTTTTCTTTATTGTGCACAAATGTTAATAAGTATGCATGCTTAAGATCATGTTTGTGGAGACGACATCTCCCAAACACCAAGTAGAGTTTGTCACTCTACTATGGAAGATTGATACATACTAATGTGCACGCATGCTTGAAGTAGCTAAGGATCTCAAGCACCAAATGGACTAGTCATCCATTCTAGAACAGTGGCGTAGGGTAAAATAGGGATCCTCTACCCGCTACCAAAAGGAGTAATGACTAGGCTTTATCTTCTCTACCTCATAGTTGAGGATGACTATGATTTCAAGAGAGAGGTAATGTCATAAAAACTAATATCTAATTCTCCCAAATTATTTTCTCATGTTAAACTAATCATTTCATATGGGGAAGTACCACGGGAGTAAAAGCTAGAATATTGGTAAGGCTGCCAGACCAATCTCTGCAGGGATCCAAAGGAGGGAAAATAGGGATCCAAAGGGGGACAGTCTACAAAAGATCAATGTGCTTTAATGGGGCTTAAAAGACCTAAGGTTCAGCTCCATTAAGACTTCCATAGGCTAAAGTTTCTAAATTTAATTAAATTGTCCAATGGCCAAAGTGGGGGGAAATTGGATGGTTATGGGAAGACTAAAAGGTCTTCCCACATCCCTAGGAAGGAGGGGGTGAGCCCTAATGATAGGGGATAAGAGAGAAACACACGCGCACACTCCCAAGCTCTCCCCAAAGGGAAGCATGGACACATGGCAAGCTCCTAGCCTAGTTGCCCCCAACCTCCGCTCAAATCCTATCGGATGGCCATAGAGGTAGACCAATGAGAATTAGGCTAGAGTAAAATTAGTCTAATCAATTTACAAATGCTTGATAAAAGAACCAATAAAAATTAAGCTCCCTATAAGACTATTGGATAGTCTACCAAGGGGTCCAATGAGCATCCAACAGCCCAATGACTTGCTTGATTTCTATTGGCCAGAAGACTAAAAGGTCCAATGAGAGTTTTAATAAATTACTTAATTACCTAAAGCTCTCACAAAAGGGGAAAGGGGGACACACTGTCACAAGGCTATCAATTATGCTTCCTAATTCCTATTGGCTAAGCTTTGCAGGAACCAATGGGAAGCCAGCAAGAGCTTTTTGGAAGAGGGGTTGAGAGAGAGAGAGAGAGAGAGAGGTTGGCATTTTTACACTTACACACCTTGTTACACACACACACACACACAACTCATGTGTCGAGCAAAAACTCCATCTCCTTCTCCAAGCATTGAGAAGTAGAGGCCTACACCAACAAATCTTGGCTATGGAATGCAAATCCAACCAAGAGCCAAGCTTCAATGGCATGCTCATCTCCTCTACCATGCTAATTACTAAGTAAGCTATGCTATTAGAGTGATCATGTGAGGAGAATACTTCTTTCTCTCAATCTTTCCTCATTCCCCAGCTCCATGTAAATCGGCCCTCAATTGTTGTCAATTGTTCTATTTCTCTCTCTCTTTTCAAGTATTGTCTATGCTAAACTAGCTAGGTGTCAATTGCTATGTTTCTTTCTCAATCTAAGTACTCTTTCTATGCTCATTAGGAACTATTCTCAATGGAATCCTCACTATGTTATCAATTTCCGCTACACACAAGTTACTAGTACTTTAAATGTTATAGCCCTCATAGTCTTTGTAGGTTCAAAGGATTGCCATGTCAAACACAGACAAGAGTCCAATTAAACCCGTGCCACTTTAATCCTCTATAGAGTAGTAACTACTTCACATAAGTATTGGGCTCAAGTTGGCCATCACCTTTGTTTGTCAACGAATGACGAGAACAATCTGGAGCATGTTCTTTAAAAATAAAAATTTTAGCCGTGGTCATAGCATTAGCACACAATTTCCCTGGGAAAAAAACACTAAACTGCATTAGAGAACTGGTAGTAGATTCTTCATAATGCAAGTATGCTATGGCTTCCCCCTACTAGTGGAGGGTCTAGGATCAGCCTATCCACAACCAAATGCACTGACAAGCATCCTCTCTAGGAATTGGAATTTAGAATCATAATCCATGCCATGAAGGCTAGGTGAGTTGTTGACACTTTGTGAGCATTGATCTGCAAAATGCACAGTTTGTGTCAACACGCTTTACATACAGTGTGCTTTTTGTTGGACTGTTACAAAAGCCTCATTTGACCAAATGAGTGTCAGCCTTCTCATACCAAGCACGAGGAGATTGCTTCAACCCATACAAAGCTTTGTTATATTTACATACTTTATCATCTTGTACTTTCTTGACAAAACCGCGAGGCTGTGTTACATAAACTTCCTCAAATATGTCACCATTCAAGAAAGTAGTAATAATGTTTGATTGATGTACATCCCAACCAAAATGAGCTGCCAATGCACATAGAAAACACACAGTAGTTATATGACAAGTGGGAGAAAAAGTCTCTCCATAATCTATGCCTTTTTGTTGTGCATAACCCTTTGCAGCAAGTCGAGCCCTATAGCGATCAATCTCATCGTTCGGCTTGAGTTTCAACTTGTAAACCCACTTTGTGCCAATGCCCTTTTTGCTAGGAGGAAAATCACATACAGTCTATGTGTCATTTTCTATAAGTGCATCATATTTTGATTGCATGGCAGCCATCCAATTTTTTGAATTTTGTGCTTCATCAAAAGACAGAGGTTCCTCAGCGTCATGTAGGCTAGACACAACCAAATCATATGAATATGATGCATAAGATGCATGGCAAGAGCTTGAACGAGTACGACTAGACAAAGGTGCATCCAATTTACTGTCACGCAATGTATGCACCAACCATTTTGGCATACCTCTAACCTGCTCATTTTCAGCCCTTTCCCCATCAAGTACATCATGTACATCTGCATCAGTAATAGGCTCATCTGTAACATTTTTAGAAACCCCCATAGGCTGTACATTTGCCTCATTGTAATTTACATTCAAACTTCCACCAGTGAAAAGAGGCAACAAAGTGTCATAAATGTCCTGTGAGCTTACATTATTGTCTCTAGTACTACAAGACAGCAAGGGCTAAACAGAATATTCCACAAGCACAACATCCCATGAAACCAGAATACGCTTTGTTTGTGGATGATACAACCTGTAACCTTTGCTTTCAGTACTATAACCAACAAAACTACATTTGACAACCTTATCATCCAATTTTTTGCGTTGTGTTTGTGGCACCAAAGCATATGCCAAACAACCAAAAACATGCATGTGCTCAATAGAAGGATTTCTATCATGCCATGCTTCATATGAAGTCATAGACTTCAAATCTTTTGTACGACACCTGTTAAGTACATCAGTAGCACAGATGGCCTCAAGCCAAAACAAATGCCGCAAAGCTTGACTTTTGACCATACATCGTGCCATTTTTGTAAGTGACATGTTTTTCCTCTCAACAACACCAATTTGCTGAGGAGTGTAAGGCATTGTAGATTGGTGTTTTATCCACCGCCTAGCCAGAAATGCATTAAATTCATGAGACATATACTCCCCCCCTCGATCGGAACGGAGGGTGCCCATAGTACATTTTGAGACATTTTCAACCATATCCAAAAATTGTTTGAAGCACATAAATACTTCGGACTTCGCTTTAAGCGGAAATACCCATGCATGCTTGGAGTAATCATCAATGAAAGTCACAAAGTAAAGGTAATTTCCCAAGGATGGAGTTTGCATGGGCTCACAAACATCACTATGCACAAGCTACAATCTGCATGTGGCCCTAACTAAACCATTATTTGGAAACTTTGATCGTTGCATCTCACCCAAAATATAGCCTTCACAAACATGTTTTACAGGTGCTTCAAGAGGCGGCAAAGAAGCAATCATATCATATTTTTGCAAACGCAACAAACTGGCAAAATTTAGATGTTCAAAACGTGCATGCCACAGTATTGCATCTGAAATAACCTTATAATCCACAACTGCATTTGCAAAAATTTCCCACACTTGTCATACAAAGTGAGCTTATACATCCCATGGCATAAAATGCCAGATGCAACAATTTCATCATTGAAACTGAGATCATGTACTGTACATCTGTGATCCACAAATTTGACTATAAGACCAAGTCTAGCAAGTGCTGACACAGACAAAAGATTCTTCTTGATCCTAGGTACATAAAATGTATCAACAAGTGTGAAAGAACTACCATTTGAAGCAGTAAGCACAATATTTCCAACTCCTTGAATCAGATAAGAGGCATTGTTGGCACAAGTGACTGAATTCCCATGAGGGACAGACTCAAGAGATGTAAAAAAATCATGATGTGAGGTAATGTGCTTTGTAGCACCATTGTCAAAATACCACACATGTGAAACAATAGCAATTGACATGCATGCATCATGGACAATAGGATTATAGGTACAGTCTGCACTAAAAGCCCATTCGACATCAACATAGCATCACAATCTCCTTTCACAGAAGACTGAACAATAGATGCACTTGTAGTGGAACCAACATTTTCAGTGGAACCACCCTCTTTCTTCTTAGCCTCTTTGGCCTTCAACTTAGGACACTGCTTGATGAAGTGATCATTAGCTTTACAATAATGGCAACGCTTCTTCTTTTTACCCTTATCACCAGAATTTCCAGAAAAATTTTTGCCAGTAGAAGCATTAGGAACAAGTAATTTTCCACTCGTAATAGAACCATAAGAAGTGGCTGCATCGTTGTTACCACCTTTTCTTTGAGCAGCAATAAAGGCTTGTTCAACTACACGCTGTCTAGTCTTGTTTTTTGGAAAGTGACTCTTGCAACAGCAATGGGCATAATGCATCAAACTTGACAACTTCAAGATTTCCTTGGGTCATAAGTCTCCAAGTACTAGCAAAAGTCTAGTAAGAATTTGGCAAGGAATCAAGGACAGTCTGCACAAGGGAACTGTCTGAAATGACTTCACCTACATAAATAAGCTGCTCATTGATATCCTTGACATCAGCAAGGAAAGTGTCCATATCATCTTCCTCATGTATAATCTTCAACTCCAGATCTTTATGCAGCAATGCATTTTTTGCCTCATTGCGACTTGCATAAAGACCAGCCAGAATATCTCAAGCTTGTTTTGCAAATTTTGTTGAACGAATGTGAGGAGTAATAGTGCACTTCACAGACAACACAATCAATGCATGATCCTACGCATCTTTTACATCCCGACAAGCTTGTTCTACTATAGACAAAACAACTCTAACAGTAGCAATCCTTGCATCAAGACCTGCAACAACCTCAACATCGCCTACATCCTCAGAACCAGGACATACATCAATGCCATGCACAATATTCCAGACACCCTTTGACATAAGAACATGTTTTATCATTTAAGCCCACATAGGGTAATTGTCCCCATCCAATTTGTCCTCAACAGCAAACATCTTAAACACATCTGTGTTGTTGTTGTCCCATGGCGAATGTCTACACCTGATGTGAAAACTGCCCAAAAAGAGGAGAAACAAAGCGGGAACAACATTTGCAAACCTATTATGCAAAAAATGACACTGACAAAAATTTTGCACAAAAGGACAAAATAGCATGTGCAGTACTACTACCTGTAAAGGAAATGGAGGCCAAAATGATCCCGAATCAGAAATCAAGAGGACGCAACCTACTCTGATATCAATTGTTGGAATTAGTGTTGCAGGAAAACACACACAGCTTGGAAAAGACGAAGGAAGCTCAAGGAACACAACAGAGAGTGTATTACTTAGTGTGTAATGGAAAGATAGATAGTCCTAGAATGATGCGCGTGTATACAATGCACGAGGAAAAAACCTCCTAGTGAGGGGAAAAATGCCTCGATGGTCCTAAGTGTGTTCACAGACATCACTACCGCATGTATATGGTAACAAGCCAAGGAAAATATTCACCAAACCATGGTCATAAACACAAATATGGTAGTGGTAGAAATTCACTTACATTGGGGAGTAGTTGTCATACATGCCTCAACTTGCAAGTCTAGCATTATCTTCATCTTGGATGGCACATGCTGCTCACAGTCAAGTGCCACACACTGTTGATAGGAATGGACCATGTGTGCAAAATAAATAAAGTGGTAGCACAAGGAAGTGACATAGCATTTAATGCCTCTCACACAAATCCAAAACCACAACCACAACAAGGTGTAGATATTGTTATGGTCTTGCAAGCATGAGTTGTGCAAGGTGGCGTTGGATGGAAAAGAGGGGGTGGCTATTCCAACATCATTGTTTCCAATGAATTGCAAAATTGACATTTATGAGCAACAGTAGACTTGTGCTCAACCTCTATCAAACTCGGTTCAATCTGCACACACAAGCAACAAACATATGTTTCAATCCTTTAGTGAAGAACATTTGACTTACATATGCCTATCTAGCAATGTTTTTTGCCCTACAATAATGTACTGGTCATCCAATGTCAAGTAGCTATTTCTCTTTTTCTCAAGTATATACCATCAAAATGATTGGATTATATGGTATCACTATATAGCACAGTCTGTAACTATATGAATGCACTCAATGTTGTATACAAGTGTAGAGAAGTAATTAGGCTATATAGTATTGGCTAACTATATAAGAATATATCCCTATATAGTTTATAGAAAATCTAGCACTATGTAATTACTATTAATAGCACTCTATAATTACACCATCACATTACCATTATGAATCGATAGAGAAAATATAAGCACATAGCAATATAGTAGCATGATGTAGCACACTCTGTCTCTATATGCATTAAAAAATTACTACATAAGAGTGTAGAGTGGTATAAATAGTTACGTTCCACTATAAATAGCTATATAGTGGCACATAACTATATAGCTATATATCCCTATATACTTTATAGAGAAACTTAGCACTACATGACTAGTATAAATAGCATTACCTCAGTGGTATGAATCCATAAAGTCTATATAATCACACATCCTTAACATGCTCTACAACATATCTCATTACCATTCAATAAAAATACATAGTGCATCCTTCCAAATGTATTGTGACGCCAAGCCACACTAAGCGTGTCATAAACATAGTCGGCTCTCTTATCAAAGCTTTGACTCCAAAACTTTTGCAAAGTTTTTAAAAGACTCTCACGATTGGCATGTTGTAACATCAATTTTTATAGCAATCAATGGTTGATATTTTTTATTATCTCTAATGATACCATTCTCAGTTTCTTAGTTGGCTGCACAATGTCTACCTTTGGCTTTCTTGTGCAGAGGCAAAATTTTCACTTCCTTGAAAGTGTCTGAACCATTAAAACATGATCTAAGTGCATATTAGACATTTCACTTTCTTTTAGCATGTCCTCATATTGTAAGAGAGAATGAAAATTTCACATTGTAGCTTGTTTAATCGGCCATTTGACAAGACCAGTGCTCTGTAGTGGGGTTTTGTTTCATTTTCAAGATCCCCTTCAATACCAATACCTATGTTTTCATCACCCAAGACTCCACCATTCATTGATTCTTGTGGATGTATACATTATAACTTCCTCTCCAACCTTTCTAGACATGCCCTCATTCCACAATTGAACTTTTTGTTCCTTCCATGATTCACAATAACTAAAGAAATTGTAAGGCATCAAGAGAATATTATTTGACACATCCATCATGTGTACATGACCCTCACCCTCTGATATTGGGTTCAATGTTTTAATACATCAAGGCTCCATTTAACAATACTATGGAATGCCTCTCAAATGCGTGTTGCATCCATAGTTGGAAAAGGTATCTTTCTTAACACATATCTCTACCAAAATTGACCGATTTCCTTCACCAATTTCAGCATTTGATCAATGGTCCATTGGGTTTGTTTCACACACACTATGGAGAGCAAATCAAGTGCCCATTTATGTACATGTTCACTTTATTACCAGTTTGGAAGTCTATTCCTATGTTTCATTAGATTCTTAGTTTACAAAAAAATATAAAAAAATACAAAAAATAATCTTATGAAGTACTAGCATTGCTTTAATGTGCCTCTTGGTGCCTTCTGTCATAATAATCAATATCTAATTCTCCTAAATGATTTTCTCATGTTAAACTGATCATTTAATATGGGGAAGTGCCAGGGGAGAAAAGCTAGAATATTGGTTAAGCTAGCAGACTGGCCACAGTAGGGATCCAAAGGAGGGAAAATAGGGATCCAAAGGGGTTGCCATCTGTAAAAGAGCCATGTGCAACAATGGGCTTAAAAGACCCTAAGGTTCAGCCCATTAAGACTTCCAAAATGCTAAGGTTCCAAAATTCAAAGGTTGTGTCCAAAGGTCAAACATTGGGGGAATTGGATGCTTTGTGTGTGTCCCAAAAGTCTTTGGCAATCCCTACATAGGAGGGGGCAAGCCTTGCAAGTAGGGGATGAGAGATAAACTCACACACACACACACACACACACACACACACACACAAGCTCCCTTTACACAAAAGGAATGAGGGACACATGTCAGCTCCCTAGCCCACATGCCCACAAGCTGTACCCAATTCCTATTGGATGGCCTTGGAGGTGCACCAATGAGAATTAGGCTAGATTAAATCTAGTTTAATTAATTTAAAAACACTTAAGAACCAATAAGAATTAAGCTTTCTAGAAGACTATTGGACAGTCTCCCAAGGGGACCAATGAGCATTCAGCAGCCCAATGGCTTGCCTGATTCCTATTGGCCAGGAGGCAAAGGGGTCCAATGAGAGTTTAGTTGAATTAGATAATTACCTAAAGCTCTCACAAAATGGGAAAGGGGGACACATGTCAGAAGGCTATCACTTATGCTGCTTAATTACCATTGGCTAAGCCTGGGGAGGTCCAATAGGATGCTAGCAAGAGCAAATAGCAAGAGGGGTCGTCGACCAAGAGAGAGAGGGGGCTGATTTTTCAAAGGCATTATCACCTACACACTCATACTAGCTCATGTGTGAAGTAAGACTCTCTCTCCTTCTCAAGCTTTAATGGAAAGCTTATCACCTACTCCAAGCTTGTGAGAAGGGAGGCCTACACCAACTCTTGGCTTTGTGATGCAAATCCAACCAAGAGCCAAGCTTCAATGCATGCTCATCTCCTCTACCATGCTAATTACTAAGCTAAGCTATGCTAATATGAGTGATTATGTGAGGAGATGTACATCTTTCTTGTAAGAATACTCCTTCTTCCTCTCAATCTACTCTCATACCCCGCTAGCTCTCACCATCTTCGAAGGTGTGTGAGGTCTTGGGTCTGAGACCGTGAGGGAATTGATGTTGTGTTTGATAAGTGTTTTGCTTAGTGCATGAAGTTTCCATCTTCATTGCACTAGCTAGCATTGAAGGAACACAAGAAATTGTATTGTAAAATGTCTCTCTTCATGGGAGAAACCATAATACAAAGCCTTTTGGAGGGGCGACCAGCTCCATGCAAATCCGATCCTCAACTGTTGTCAATTGCTTAATTTCTCTCTCTTTTGAAGTATTGTTCATGCTATCTAACTAGGTGTTATGTTATTTGTTTCTCTCTCCACCCAAGCACTCTTGTTATTCTCATTAGGAAGTTATTCTAATGAAATGCTCACTATGTTCATGCTATTTTCCGCTACACACAAGTTACTAGACCATTAAATGTTACATTGGTATCAGAGTACAAGGTTTCTCTTTTCTTGCTCAAGAAGGGAGGTCCTCAAGCTAGCTATAAATGGTTGGTACTATTAATTGCATGTGAGTAAGTAGAATAGGGATTTTTCAGCCTTGCAATGCGCCTGCCTTTGTGCAGTTAACGGGGCATTACCGTCGAGAGCTATGGTCTTAATAGTGGAGTCCTACGGGGCTTGCCTACGGCTTAACCACTATTGAGCTATTAGAAGCTTGACAGGAGCCGGTGTTGTTTTGGTGTTGAACAACCCTCTCTTCTATTCCTTGCAATCAATGGTATTCGAGCCACGTTTACAGTAGCTTGAGTGCTTTTTCTAAAGGGGTAAAAAGAGGAGTAGCAACTAGGGATTGAAGTGCCAAAGTACACCTAAAAGTTGTTAGAATGGCTGACAATAGTAAAGAGAGTGAAATTAATGTTGATAACTTTGATTTTGGTAATGAGCAAGCTACTAATGATGCCTCGATGCTTGTTAACTATCTTGTTTCTAGGCTTCAACAAGCCATGGGAAATCCATCCCCCCAAAGTGAAGTGCCATGGCAGCTTCGTGCTCATGGTATTCTCCAAGCTCCCAACCATGACGAGAGAACACCTAGGAAGCCTCCTTACGAGACTTCCAAAAGAGGTCTCTCTCCGATTCGGGAAGAAGAAGAGGATCCCTATGAAGGGCTCAAAAATTTGCTCCTTGATTACGCATCTCCTTCTCAAAGGAGAATTCAAGAGCCTCCACCGAAGGAGCGAGAAAGAAGTGAGTCTCTCGCCACCTCGACGGAGATGGCTCCACGAAGACGGCGGGCTAAACGCTCTCCATCACCTCCAAAACGGAGAAAACCATCGCATACTTCTCCACACCATACTTCAAAGAGGGATGACAAAAATCACGAGAGAAAAAGGCGAGAAATAGAACACCCTCTTGTCCATCTTCTTCATCCTCTTCCTCTTATGAAAGTGATGGTCAAGACAATGAAGATCAAGGCAAGAAAACGACGAGAAAGAGGTCACCCTCTTCTCCATCTTCCTCAAATTCTTCATCTTCTGAAGAAAGTGATGGTGCAACCTTTGAACCATAAAAAAGAAGAGGCCATAGGAAATCCTATGCCGCATGGAAGAGGTCATCCAAGCTTAAGAAGTTCAACGAGGGAGGGAAGAGCATCTCTTTCCTTACCTACAATGGCACTTTTGGTGCTACGGACAAAGTCTTGGCCTTTATCCAACAATTCGATGCAGCGTTCGGAGATGAGGGCTTCACGAGTCCTCTAAGCTACGCCATGTAGCTATGAACTTTCAAACTCCGCCAAACAATAGTGGTCTAGCCTACGGGCCAACGGTGAAGCTCCACAAACATGGAAAGCTTTAACAGTTTCCATCATGAAGCAGTTCACCGATGCCAAAGACAAAGTACTCAGCGAATGGCGAAGCTTGAAGCTCTCTCCTTATGAATCCATCCACAAATATGTAAACAAGTTTTGGGACCTACAACTCAAAGCCACTGTCTTCAAAAAGTTAGATTTTGCAGAGCAAAAGCAGCAATTTTGTGCGGGCTTAACTGAAGAAATGGCGGAGTATGTCAACTCCCAAAGGCCACGCACCATATTGGTGGTAATACATCATACTATGGTGGCCTCTCGAATCAATTTCCAAACTGGGGCTAAGAGGAATTCTAAGCCCCCTGAAAACAAGGGTTCCAACGAGCCTAAGGGGAAGGACAATGTCCAAAAGTCTCCTAAGGGCAATTCCAACAAAGCTAAAGAGAAGGGAGTTTATAAAGGCAAAAACAAACTCTCTCATGAAGAGCTTGAGCGTTATCTAAAGGATAACCGGTGTTTCAAGTGTGGCGAACAAGGGCATGCGTAATGCCCTTGTCCCCTAAAGAACAACTGCCATGATCCTCCTAGAGCTACCTTGGTCGAAATCCAAGAGGAGGAAACTCACAAGAAAGGATCCCCTCTATGTCATGCTTGGGAAAAGGTAAGAGAACATGATGCTTTTATTCTCTTTGACCCCGGTTCTACTCATAATTTTATATCTATAAAGTTGGCCACCAAGCTAGGCATACAAACCTACGAGATGGGAGATGTCCTACCCACAGACGATGCTTTCAAGGGGCAAGAAGCTTCAGTCACTCCCTTAATCGTGAAATGGAGGCTCCATGTCCAAAGCTATGTGGACAAAGAGGACTTCTTTATCTCTCCTCTCAAGCATGAGGATGTAATCCTACGTGAAGGACTACGAGCGAAAGTGCGACGCGAGAGAGAGTGCGAGAAGAAGAGCACGACGATATGGTGAACTCGATCTACTGTAATGTGTAGAGCATAGTGAGTTCTTATTAGGTTTTTACAAAAGAATATGTGTACATACCTGGCGGCCCGCCCACTTACCTGGGCGACCACATTGGGCTTTATACCCCAACAACCTCCCACTTAAAGTCCAATGTGGTACTTTAAGTGTGAGAGAAGCTACTATACAAGCTAATATACAAGAGATGTAGAGAAGTGATGTACTACCCTACACCTAACTGCTTGCAAAAATGCGCAAAGCCCTCTGAGGGAAGTCCTTTTGTAAGTAGATCAGCAGGATTTTCTGTGGTGTGAACTTTGACAAGCTGAAGTTGCTTATCCTCGAGCATTTCCCTGATGAAATGATACTTCACATCCACATGCTTTGTCTTTGAGTGATAAACTGGATTGCGAGCCAATTGTATAGCACTTTGACTATCACAATATAACACAGGCATCTCTTCTTTGATTCCCAAATCTGTTACTAGTCGATTAAGCCAAATTGATTCTTTGCATGCCTCTGATGTTGCAACATATTCAGCCTCTGTAGTAGACTGAGTAACACAATCTTGTAATCTAGAACGCCATGATACTGCTCCACCAGCCAATGTAAAACATACCCTGACGTAGACCTTCGGTTGTCTAAGTCACCTGCATAATCTGAGTCTGTAAAAACCTTTACACTTAGCTCCTGACTCCCATAGCATATACGCATACTCTTTGTAGCTTTCAGGTATCTCAATATTCCTTTTACTGCCTCCCAATGTTTCTTGCCTGGGTTTGACATGTATCGACTTACTACTCCCACTGCAAATGCAATGTCTGGGCGAGTAGCAATCATTGCATACATCAAACTACCCACTGCAGACGCATATGGACTCTTATCCATTTCAGCTTGTTCTTCCTCAGACACAGGACAATCTTGTTTGCTAAGTTTCACATATGGTGGCAATGGAACACTCAGTGCCTTTCCCTTCTCCATATTGAAACGTTGCAAAACCTTGTCAATATACTCTGTTTGAGATAACCAAATCAACTTCTTTGATATGTCTCTCTCAATGCGCATACCAAGTATATGACTTGCCTCACCCATGTCTTTCATGTCAAACGATTTTTCCATCTTTGACTTCAAAGCTGAAATTTCTTCCAAGTGCTTGCCAGCAATCAACATGTCATCCACATACAAAATAAGGATCATCCAACTACCATCCTTAGCCTTCTTTGTATATAGACAGTGATCGAACTCACTACGTTTGTAGCCTTGAGAAAGCATAAACTTGTGGAATTTATGGTACCATGCCCTCGGTGATTGTTTTAAGCCGTAAAGACTCTTTAACAACTGGCATAACCAATCTTCCTTGCCTTTCTCAACAAACCCTTATGGCTGCTGCATGTAAATTTCCACATCTAAATCACCATGCAAGAATGCTGTCTTGACATCCATTTGGTGCAACACCAAATCCAATATGGCAACCAATGCAAGAAAGCATCTCAATGTAGTCATTTTGACCACCGGAGAGAAGACTTCATCAAAGTCAATGCCTTGATCTTGCTTAAAGCCCTTGGCAAAAAGCCTTGCTTTGTACTTTCGCTGACTATCATGAGCGGTGATCTTATACCTGTAAACCCATTTACAGGGTAGAGCCTTTTTGCCCCGTGGTAATTTAACTAGCTTCCATGTCTTGTTTTTATGTAGAGATGTCATCTCTGACTGCATGGCCAATTGCCAATTCCCGGAGTCCTTCATTTGCACTGCTTCCTTGTAACATGAAGGCTCATTGCAATCAGTCAACATGACATAGTTCATAGATGGAACAAACCTATCAGGAGGTCGCGTGACACGTCCAGATCTACGCACAATAGGTGGCTCAGGCTCAGCCACAACCTATGGTTCCACTCTATCCTGTCCTTGCTCCTCTTGAGCCCTGACATTTTGTCTTGCACGTGCAGGTCCATCTTCTTGGAAGACAACTCTTCTAATCTCCTCAACCCTCTCTGGTTTAGAATGATATTTGGATTCATTAAAGTGAACCTCATTGCTGGGGACAACCTTTCTGGATTCGGGATCCCAAAGTTTGTACCCCATCTCGCCAGAATTACCATAGCCTAGAAAGATGCACTTTCTACTCTTTGGCTCAAGTTTGTTCCTAAATTCCTTTGGAACGTGAGTATATGCCTCACAGCCAAAGACTCTGAGATGCTTGTATGAGGGCATTTTGCCTGACCATACCATCTCTCGCACTGAATCCTTCTGCAAAACCTTGCTAGGAGATCTATTTACAAGATGAACAGCTGTTGATACAGCTTCAGCCCAAAACCCATTTGGCAGTTGTGCATTAGACAACATACTTCTGACCTTCTCTTGTATGGTCCTATTCATCCTCTCAGCAACACCATTTTGAGGAGGATTGTAAGGAGCAGTAAGTTCACGTTTTATACCTTTTGACTCACAAAAGTCCTGAAAGGCCTTTGAAACATACTCACCACCATTGTCAGTGCGTAAGCATTTAAGCTTCTTGCCACTCTGATTCTCCACAAGTGTCACAAACGTTTTGAAAACACTAAACGCTTCATCCTTGTGCTTGAGAAAGTAAACCCATACTTTCCTCGAGTAATCATCTATAAATGTCATAAAGTAAGAAGCTCCCCCTATAGATAGGTTAGGCATAGGTCCACACAAATCACTATGAACAAGTGCCAATTGTGTATCTCTTCTACTGCTTCTATGCTTATGTG
The DNA here is from genome assembly GCF_014529385.1 of Adiantum capillus-veneris. Lineage (NCBI taxonomy): Eukaryota > Viridiplantae > Streptophyta > Polypodiopsida > Polypodiales > Pteridaceae > Adiantum > Adiantum capillus-veneris. Next base: position 152,717,996 of record NC_140943.1, read on the forward strand.
GCTGTTGTGTTTGCTTACCATACAGACAATGTTCACAGAATTCAAAATCATTAAATGAAAAGCCAGGCAAATAACCAGAACGAGACAAGATTTCCATTCCCTTCTTGGACATATGTCCTAACCGGCTATGCCACAAAGAAACGTTCGACTGCTCGGTTACATTGATTACATTTTTAGAGACATTTGATACATAAATCATGTAAGGTCCTCCAGACTTTACTCCATGTGCTACTGTCATAGAACCCTTGGATATCTTCCACATGTTCTGTCCAAAAGTGGTGACGTAGCCAGCATCATCAAGTAAACCTCTGCTGATCAAGCTCTTTGTAATTGCGGGAACATGTCTCACATTCTTCAGCGTGAAAGAAGAGCCATTCTGAAACTTCAATTGAACATCTCCAACACCTAAGATCTCACATGTCTGCCCATTGCCTAGCCGAACATGATCTTTAGTGGTCACATAAGAGGTAAACCACTCCTTGTTTGGAGACACATGAAGTGATGCCCCTGAGTCTATAATCCAGTCACTCGGTGCATTTCCATCAGATGTTGTAAGAAGAGCTGAGTCCATTGTATTCTTCAAGAAGTAGATGTCTCCTGACACTAGACTGTCATCCTCTGCAACAATGTTTTTCACATTTATTTCTTGAATCTTCACTGAGGACTTGTTCTTCTCACCATGGTCTTCAGCTTTCTCTTTGCCTTTTTCTGCTTTCCATTCTCAGCAGTTTCTTTTCATGTGACCCTTCTTGCCACAATGGTAGCATTCTATATCACTCTTGCCTTTAGCACTGCGGGACTTGCTACGAGACTGATTCCTCTTTCCACCTTTGTACTTTTCTTTGGTCCTTCCCCTGACAACTAAGGTTGTTCCTTTGCCTTTGTCCATTGTCTTTCTATTGGTTTCTTTAGTAAGCAGACTTCCTTCTACACCTGCTATGTTCAAACCATCTGGAGGTGCAGAATTACTCAAAGTTGTGCGAAAAGTGTCCCAACTTTCTGGCAATGTGATCAACAGGAACATAGCTCTAACAGGTTCATCAAACTTGACACCTTGAGCTGACAATTGACTATAGATTGTGTTGAATTCATTCAGATGATTGGACATAGGTGTCCCTTCTTTCATCTTCAAGTCAACAAGCTTCTTAAGCCAGTATACCTGTGAAGCTGCACTCTGCTTCTCATAAAGATCACTCACCTTTAACCATGCTTGATAAGCCGACATCTCGTCTGCTACATTGAAGTAAACGCTTTCTGCCAAAGTCAGCATAATGGTAGAAAGTGCCAATTCATCCATTTCGCTCCATTCATCTTCGTCCATATCTTCTGGTTTTATCCCCTTGAGCTTTATAGGTTTTATCTGCTTCTTTTGTACCAACACGTGCTAAATCTGCTGCTTCCACAATGGGAAATTGGTTCCATCCAGCTTCTTGATATTGTAAAGAGTAGTGTCCTGTGATCCAGCCATAGCTACGCTTCACAGTAGTTTACTTTCCTGGGAAAAATTCGGCAGAGTTTCCCCTGTAAATTGACCTCTGAACCAATATCAACCTATCAAATGAACCAAGAAAGCTTCAGATTTTTCATAAATTTCGGCAGAGTCTCCTTTGTAAAATGGCTCTGGTGTACTCAAAAACAGACCAAAAAACAGCTCAAAAACACTGTCTCTCTGACACTGTAAGTTGTGGGTAAACCTGTCCTGCACCTGTACTGTCTCTGACTGTCCTGTCACTATCCTGTAAGCATAGACTGCGACAATGCCTCAACGGCAGTAAAGCAAAGATGCAATCCCAACTGTCTAACTCACAGTCAATACATCCTAGCTGCCTATCTAAGGGTGCTCGTGGGATCGCTCCAAGACCTGTATCACCGAAAGGATCTCAACATTCAAGAATCCCCCAGCTCAATAAAACCTCACTCGACCCTCAACAAAGGCTGCAGTAAATCTAACAATACATAGACTTCCCACAAAGTCATACGTCCACAAATTTCCCACTGTATGTTGTAACCACTGCGGCGGTTGTTTGCTGCGTGACTCACATCCAGCAAACCCTCAACAGACATACATCATCTCTGACAATACATCCCATATGGAAGTACCTGCAATGTCAGGATGAAATCTGGAATATCAAGCAGCAAACACAAGCTACCTGATGAACTAGTGGATGTTGCCTACAGACTGTGTGTAGATGCGCCCGTGTCGTATGTGACACGCCTCCAAGAACTGTGAGCCGTCCTTCGATGTGTAGACAGCCACAAATCAACACTCTGGGAGTGTCGATATCCTCAGCACCTGCAGTCGTAGGCCAAAAACCCCAAATTTGCACAGTCGAATCTGCACCCGTCGAGACCACGTAGTCGAAAATGGCCTGCGCAGACCTTTGTCGAAGCCGGACGGTGGCCGAGATGACCTCAGAATGAAATTCTGACAACACCGAGCCCTTTGAGCTTACCCACGAGATTTGGGTCCGTGTCTTCCCCTGTCGAATTTCACTCCAATCTGAGCTGGTGACTCTAGCCTCCTGCAGTGTTGCCCCGAGCCTCGATCTGAGCTCTGATACCAGTTGAAGGAGTACGAGTGGAAGTGTGACACGAGAGAGAGTGCGAGAAGAAGAGCACGACGATATGGTGAACTCGCTCTACTGTAATGTGTAGAGCATAGTGAGTTCTTATTAGGTTTTTACAAAAGAATATGTGTACATACCTGGCGGCCCACCCACTTACCTGGGCGACCACATTGGGCTTTATACCCCAACACTAGGGGCACCATGGTTTGATTGCATGGCTGCCAATGTTAAATTCCCTGAAAGGAGAAACTCCTTTAAGTTAAGGGAAAAAGATATGTATATAGATGCTAAGGTAATGGGTCACACTATACCCATTTTACATACACAAGCTTTCAACAAGTCAATAAAGATCTCTATTTCCGTGTACATGATTTTTGTTAAAGACTCTCAAAATGAACCTAATGTTTTAGCAAAAGAAAATATACACCAAAAGGAATTAGAGTTATCCAATTTTCTCAAGGGGTTTCAAGATGTTTTTATTGACGACATCCCTTGTGAGCTACCTCCTAAACGAGGCAATGATGACCACGCAATCGAACTTCTTCCAGGAAGTTCACTGCCTAACAAACCTCCTTATAGAGTTTCTCAAGCTCAACAAGAGGAGATTATGCGGCAAGTGCATGAGTTAGTTGAGAAGGGCATGGTTAGGCCTAGCTCATCTCCATTTTGTTCTCCTGTGCTACTAGTGCAAAAGAAAGACGGCACATATCGTATGTGTGTCGACTATAGAGCACTAAATAGGATCACTATCAAAAATAGGTTTCCCATTCCACGGGTAGAAGACCTATTTGATAAGCTACAAGGGTCCACCTACTTCATTAGGATTGACCTAAAAAGTGGCTATCATCAAATAAGGATAGTTGATCAAGACATTGTAAAGACTGCATTTCACACTACGTTTGGTCTTTACGAATACATTGTCATGCCTTTTGGCTTGACCAATGCAGTAGCCACATTCAACCGCTTGATGGAGAAGCTATTCAGGCCTCACCGAACCTTTACTAGAGTGTTCTTTGATGATATCATCATCTACTCTAATTCATTATACGAACACAAGCGACACCTCCATGTAATATTTCAAGTTCTAAGAGAGAATAAACTTTATATTAATAAAAAGAAAAGTGAATTTTTCTTACAAGAAATTCAGTATTTAGGTCACATTATCTCTCAAGATGGCATCCAAATGGATCCATCAAAGTTAGAGGTAATAAAAGGATGGCCTAAACCAAAGAATCTTCATGATTTAAGAAGCTTTATAGGTATGTGCGCATACTATAGATGCTTCATAGAAAAGTTCTCACTAATAGCAGGACCATTACATGACCTAACAAAGAAAAACGTTAGGTACACATGGTCTACCAAGGAGAACAATGCTTTCAAAAAGCTTAAAGAAAATATTATCTCTCAACATGTGCTTACACTACCGGAACTCTCAAAGCCATTTGAGGTCCAATGTGATGCTTGTGGTGATTGCCTTGGAGTTGTTTTGCTTCAAGAAGGGCACTCCATAGGCTATGAAAGTCAAAGGCTTGACCCTGTTGAGCAAGCTCTAGGCATATATGAAAAGGAACTCCTTGCAGTTCTACATGCCTTAGACTCATGAAAGCACTATTTATTGGGGACTCCTTTCATTCTGCGAGAACGGATCACCAAAGTCTTAAGTACTTCATGATACAGACCAAGCTCTCCGACAAACAAATGAGGTGGGCAAATTTCCTTTCGCAATTTCATTTTCATATTGCTCACATTGCTGGCAAGCATAATCAAGTAGCCGATGCACTCTCAAGACGGCCAAGAGTGAATGCGGTTTCCATAGCAACTCACAATGATCTATCTTCTATGATAGATGAGTATGCTATTGATCCCGATTTTAGAGATGTGATTTCAGCCCTTGCACTAGGGAAGAAAGAGAAACCATTTACTTTACAAGTTGGTTATCTTCTCTATGGCAATAGACTATGCGTTACTAGCTCACTACGTGAGAAAGCAATGTATGAATCTCATGCTCCTCCTTATGCAGGGCATAGAGGGATTTAGTCTACCCTAAAGGGGATTGAAACATATTTCTATTGGCCTACCATGAAATCAAACATACAAGAGTATGTTTCTAAATGTGTGGTATGCAAAAAGACGAAGTTTGATAGAGGGAAGCAACTTGGATTGCTTCAACCTTTGTCAATCCCTAATTCACCATGGGAGAGCATATCCATGGATTTTATCTTTGGATTGCCTAAGTCTATCCATGGGAATACGAGAATATGGACGATAGTAGATAGGTTCAGTAAACAAGCTCATTTTATACTTGTCAAAAAGACTATCAAAGCCCATCAAATGGCAACCCTCTTCATTTCACAGATCTTTAAGTACCATGGCTTGCCAATGTCCATAGTGTCAGATAGAGATCCTAGAATGACCAGTAACTTCTAGAAGGGTCTCTTTGAGAATTTAGGAACAAGGCTAAACTTCTCTTCGGCCTATCACCGCAAACGGATAGCCAAAGTGAAATAGCTAACCTAACAATTCTCGATTTACTAAAAGCCTATGTAACGGAAGTAGATCAAAGATCCCAATGGGAGAAGTACTTACCCTTAGTGGAGTATGCCTACAATAACATTGTACATACTTCCACGGGAAAAGCACCTTTTGAGGTAATTGAGGGAAGATCAAAAAGTCCCTTGCTACTTAAGGTACACGGGAAGATCTTTGTTGCAGATGAGTATAGCCGAGAATTACAAGAAGCTTTCCAAAAGATTAAGGATGCTATCTCTATCTCACAACAAAAGGCAAAAGGCTGCTGCTGACAAGCACAGAAGAGCCCAAACCTTTAAAGAAAATGATTGGGTCTTATTAAAATTTCCCAAGGCTCGATTAAGGCACACAACGGGCAAGAATCCTACGGGACACCAAAAGTACTATGCTAAGTTAGCAAAAAGGTACTATGGTCCTTTCCAGATTCTTGGGCCAATCAATGAGATGGCCTATCAACTCAATTTTCCCAGTCATTGGCTCATACACAATGCTTTCCATGTGAGCCTACTAAAGCCTTACACAGGAGAGCCACCTCAAGAACCAACTATTGAAGACACGCCGGAGATTGAGGACCAAGAAGAGGTGTTGCAGCTCGAGTCCATTCTCCGACATGAAGACAAGGTACAAAGAGGCGATAAGACTATCCAACGATATCTTATTAAGTTTAAGAATTATCCTTTTGAAGATGCTAGATGGATGCAAGGCATACAATTAAAGGATAACCTAAACCTTGTCAATGCTTACAATGCTTCCCAAGAGTAAGCAAATGTACAAATGTTAAAAATGAACAAAATTTTTGTGTTATAAGACTCTCTTTTCCTTCATTGTGCACAAAAATGAAGTAGTATGCATGCTTAGATCAAGTTTGTGGAGACGACATCTCCCGAACGCCAAGTAGAGCTTGTCACTCTACTATGGAAGATGATAGGACTAATGTGTAGACATGCTTGCGGCAGCCTCAGGCTCTCAAGCGCCAAATGGACTAGTCATCCATTGTGGAATGATGTCGTAGGGTAACATAGGGATCCTCTACCCGCTAAGAAAAGGACTAATGAATATGCTTTATCTTCTCTACCCCATAGTCGAGGACGACTATGATTTCAAGAGAGAGGCACGTCATAATAATCAATATCTAATTCTCCTAAATGAAATTCTCATGTTAAACTCATCATTTAATATGGGAAAGTGCCAGGGGAGAAAAAGCTAGAATATTGGTTAAGCTAGCAGACCGGCCACAGTAGGGATCCAAAGGAGGGAAAATAGAGATCCAAGGGGGGGCCATCTATAAAAGATCCATGTGCACCAATGGGCTTAAAAGACCCTAAGGTTCAGCCCATTAAGACTCCCAAAATGCTAAGGTTCCAAAATTCAAAGGTGTGTCCAAAGGTCAAACATTGGGGGAATTGGATGCTTTGTGTGTGTCCCAAAAGTCTTTGGCAATCCCTACATAGGAGGGGGCGAGCCTTGCAAGTAGGGGATGAGAGAGAAAATCACACACACACACACACACACACACACACATACACACACACACACACACAAGCTCCCTTTACACAAAGGGAATGAGGGACACATGTCAGCTCCCTAGCCCAGATGCCCACAAGCTGTACCCAATTCCTAGCCCAGATGCCCTTGGAGGTGGACCAATGAGAATCAGGCTAGAGTAAATCTAGTTTAATTAATTTAAAACACTTAATAAAAAAACCAATAAGAATTAAGCTCTCTAGAAGACTATTGGACAGTCTCCCAAGGGGACCAATGAGCATTCAGCAGCCCAATGACTTACCTGATTCCTATTGGCCAGGAGGCAAAGGGGTCCAATGAGAGTTTAGTTGAATTAAATAATTACCTAAAGCTCTCACAAAATGGGAAAGGGGGACACATGTCAGAAGGCTATCACTTATGCTGCTTAATTACCATTGGCTAAGCATGGGGAGGTCCAATAGGATGCTAGCAAGAGCAAATAGCAAGAGGGGTCGACCAAGAGAAAGAGGGGGCTGATTTTTCAAAGGCATCATCACCTACACAGTCACACTAGCTCATGTGTGAAGTAAAGAAGACTCTCTCTCCTTCTCAAGCTTTAATGGAAAGCTTATCACCTACTCCAAGCTTGTGAGAAGGGAGGCCTACACCAACAACTCTTGGCTTTGTGATGCAAATCCAACCAAGAGCCAAGCTTCAATGCATGCTCATCTCCTCTACCATGCTAATTACTAAGCTAAGCTATGCTAATATGAGTTTTTATGTGAGGAGATGTACATCTTTCTCGTAAGAATACTCCTTCTTCCTCTCAATCTACTCTCATACCCCGCTAGCTCTCACCATCTTCGAAGGTGTGTGAGGTCTTGGGTCTGAGACCGTGAGGGAATTGATGTTGTGTTTGATAAGTGTTTTGCTTAGCACATGAAGTTTCCATCTTCATTGCACTAGCCAGTATTGAAGGAACACAAGAAATTGTATTGTAAAATGTCTCTCTTGATGGGAGAAACCATAATACAAAGCCTTTTGGAGGGGGGACCGGCTCCATGCAAATCCGGTCATCAACTGTTGTCAATTGCTTAATTTCTCTCTCTTTTGAAGTATTGTTCATGCTATCTAACTAGGTGTTATGCTTTTTGTTGCTCTCTCCACCCAAGCACTCTTGTTATTCTCATTAGGAAGTTATTCTAATGAAATGCTCACTATGTTCATGCTATTTTCCGCTACACACAAGTTACTAGACCATTAAATGTTACACCTCCTATAGACAGATTCATTGGTACTACTACATTGTGCCACAATAGCTACTGTTACTTAAGTAGCCCATCTTGTACACACTTCTAGTGTGAGTTTATAGTCAATAATCTAGTTCATTCTTAGCTTCTAAAATCTGTATGTAATCATGTGTGGGCATGCAGTTGGAAGACCCAAGTCAACCACAAACCTCCATGGCTAATTAGTGTTTGATTAGGAGAGCCTGGTTATACTAGCTAGAAGAACCTCAATTAATTGATTGCATCATTGGATAATCAACATTTAGTTTTGTGTATAATTGGTTTCATTTTCTCCTTAATTTTCACCTTCAATTAGTTCCTATGATTTCATATCTAATTACATTAGCCATATCATCTCAAAGCTTCTTTCACAAGCTTTCAATAGAGCCCACAAGCTTACATTTTTCTCACCATTAAATTGAATAATTAAGCTGCTAATCCTCTTGCTAAATTAAGGTGTGCATTTGTCTATGTGGGAGCCTGCTATACCAAGCCAAAGATAACAATTTGGAAACCATGGACTCTTCAAAAGACCTTACTACTTATTTAGGGTCCATAGTACCTCATTCTCAACATTGTTCTATCTCTCCGTCAGCCCTCAACCCCCTTTTTGGACAAGAACCCTTCCCCATTAGAGGCTTCCGTTCCATCTTTGTTAAGAGATGATTCCCACCTCTAACAAGAATTCCTTCCAATCTCAAGGGCCTCCTCCTTCCAAAGGTGATTCTTCTAGGGGCAGTAGAGCAATCTCAAAAACCTATCAAATCTTGTTCAAAAGGGTTTAAAGCAGATCTTCAAAGATTCAATTGTAAAAGGGACTCAATAAATGGAATATTTCTTCACTCTCTCTCCATTGCCATGCTATCAAGTTAAAATTTACACATCCAAGTAAACAAATGAAATATTTCTTCACTCTCTCTCCCCATTGCCATGCTATCAAGTTGAAATTCACACATCCAAGTATAACACTTCTACAATGCATGTACTTATTATAATGTATTGTAAAGAGGTAGACACTAGCCTTGAAAAACCTTTTAGCATTAAGATCCCTCTAATTTAAAAATGGGTCTCACATATATTCTTGATGAAGAAGACAAAGCATCAACTCTCTTGAGTGCATTGCCACCCTCATATGACCACATTGTCATCATTTTAGAAGAGATAGACCCTACACCAAACTTGTAACATGTTCTACCCTATTGACACAAGGACATAGAAAGACCTCCAATTAGGTTTATCTCCCAATTGTATCCCATCATCATAAGCCCAAAGGCCCATAAGCCTCAATCATTATACTTTTCCTTGTAAAACTACCCAAGGATTGTCAAACCCTAAGAGAAATATCATCTCCTGATATTCAATTTGAAGACCACTCTTATGGGGGACAAAAGGCAAGACAAAAAGGTCAAAAAAAATTCACTTTCTCTTGAGTGGTATATGTTACTACTTTGTATGGACACACACCATAGAACTTACATGAGCCCTATGATCCTTTGAAACATGTTCCTCGCTACATGTGCATTCTTGTATATTCCCAGAAGATAATTACATGGAAAAACCCTAGACTAGAGAATAATACCCCCATTCTGAAAAATGCTTATGGTAGAATCATAGGGTTCTAGCCATGCTTCTACATTAAGGTATCTATGAATGTATATCATGTTTGTGCACATGCTTAATGGTTGTCAAGAGCAACCTTAATTTGGAAGGTCTTAGCCTTCCTTCTCCTTCAACATCTTCTAGCTAGGCTAATACACTGTCAAAAATAAGTCTTAAAAGGCACATCAAAGGTCACAAGCTGATAAAGTAATTGACGTGTTTTTTACGTAGAAGTATAAAATGTAAGTCTGATATGCTTCCTTGAAATCTAAGATAACAAAAGACCTTATTCTTGTAGACTATGTGTCTTCCATAAAGCAACAATGATCTGATCCCTTTATTTACAACAATTTTGAATTTGGACTTTTCTTCACATTATCTTGAAAAGGGAGAGAGTCATGGTTCACTACTAGCAGCTCTTTAGACTATCGACGCAAAAAGGGTGATGATTTTTGGACTTTCCCTCCGCATCGATATTTGTGTCGATATGCATGCCGCAAGTATCTACTGTGATATTGACGCAAATACTGATTATGATATTGACACTCCGTAAGGGGGGGAAATGAACTAGGCTGGGAGCTAGTTCTGAGCTATTCACAGCAAAAAGCAAATTCACTTTCTCCAAGTTTTCTTCAGGTATAAAGCTCTCTCTCTCTCTCTCTCTCTCTCTCTCTCTCTCTCTCTCTCTCTCTCTCTCTCTCTCTCTCTCTCTCTCTCTGTGTGTGTGTGTGTGTGTGTGTGTGTGTGTGTGTGTGTGTGTGTGTGTGTGTGTGTGTGTGTGCGTGCGCACAAAGAAAAACGTACACACACACATACACTATAGATCTACACATACATAATGTAGATCGGCATACACATAATTAAATACAAGTACATACGCACACAAAATTGAGAGAAATTTAGAAAAAAAAAACATTTTTTATAAGTTAGCTATTACATTAGTGAGACTTAATTTAAATTTAAATTATAACTCTTAAACTTATGATTATTTTTAGAGGCTAGCCCTAAGTGGATATGAAATGGCCAAACACTACCCTAATTCCATTTAGGGTGGCCAAACCTAAGCGGCTTGACACAGCCACCAATTGCTAACAACCAAACCATAAGCTCCTAACCCTAAGCAGCTAGCCCTAAATAGATTGAAATGGACATCTATAAGCTGCCAACCTGAAGCAGCTTTACCAGGCCAACTCTTATTGACCAAACCAAAAGCTGCTAAACCATGAGTGACTAGCCCTAAGTGGATATGAAATGGCCAAACGCTATCCTAACCCAATTTAAAGTGTTCAGACCTAATCGACTTTACACGGCCAACCCTAAGCAACCAAACACGGGCAACTTTTTTGCGGCCAAATCAAAAGCCACTAACCCTAAGCAGTTATCCCCCAGTAGCTAGCCTTAAGTAGATTGAAATGGCCAAATGATGCCCTAACTGGATTTAGAGCATCCAAATCAAAGCAGCATTACATAGCCACCTCCTAGCAACCAAACCATAAGCTCATAATCCTAAGCGGCTATCCCCAAGTAGATTGAAATGGCAAAACAATATGACCTTGAGTAGATTGAAATGGCCAACACCTAGTAGCCAAACCAAAAGGCACTAACCCTAAGCAACTAAGAGGCTATCCCTAAGAAGGTTGAAATGGAGAAATGTTATTCTAAACCGATTTAGAGCAGTCAAACCTAAGTGGCTTTCATAGCCAACAACCCTAAGCAACCAAACACGGCCAACTATTAGCGATCAAACCAAAAGCCACTTACCCTAAGTGGCTAGCCCTTAACGAACTGAAACAGCCAAACCATTGCGGCCATAATTTGATTTAGAGAATTCAACCTTAAGCATATTTACACTACCAACTCTTAGCAGCCAGACTATTTAAACCGCTAACCCTAAGCAGCTGACTCTTAGCCGATTGAAACAACCAAACCAAGAAGAACTAAAACTATAAGCTCCTAACCCTAAGAGGCTAGCTCTAAGCCAACTGAAACAACTGGAAAATTCTAAGCAGTGAGTTCTAAACGGACTATGATTTCCAAACCCTCACACTCTAACCTAAGAGTCGGGTTCTAAATGGATTATGATGGTCTAACGGATTAAGCAAATAGCTCTAAGCCAATTGAAACATGCCACAAAATCTAATATCTAACTAACCCAAATGATTTTCTCATATTGAACTGATCATTTAATGTGGGAAAATAAACGGGAACAAGAGCTAGAATATAGACATGTGCTTTTAGATCTAGCTCAACATAGGACCAAAGGGAGAGAAGGAAATGGGTCCAAAAGGGAGATGGTCCATTAAAGAGAAATGACCAAATAATGGAGCTTAAAAGACCTTAGGGTTACCTCCATCAAAGACCTCCAAAGGTTAGTGTTAAAAGTCCTTAGGCAAGCTAGGGCTGACCTTGAGGTGGGAACCTTGCCCAAGCTTGAGGTGTTTGTCATGCTTGCAAACTAAGGTGCATGTCATGCTTGCTGACTAAGGTGCTTGAGGTGCTTGTCATGCTTGATGAATAAGGTTATTGAGGTGCTTTTCATGCTTAAGGGCTAAGGTGCTTGAGGTGCTTGAAGTCAACCAAGAGCCTACAAAGGAGGGGGCGAGGCCTAGAAGTAGGGGATGAGAGAGAACACTCATTGCACACTCCCAAGGGGCACCCCTTCCACAAGAGGCATATAGGACACATGTCAAACCTTCTCTCTCAAAGGGGAAAGGAGGGAACTTGTCCTAATGCTACCTCTATTCCTTGAAATGACCTAAGCTTGAGATTTGCTAGTCTTGAGAGGAGCCAGTGAGCTTGCATTAAGAGCTAGAAGGAGGGTTCAACCCAAGCAAGGAGGGGGTAGCTTGTGCATAAACTCCCTCTCACACACTCACACACACTATCATTCTCATTGTGTGTTGAGTAACAACACCATCTCCTTCTCCAAGCTTGAGAAGTTGAGAACCTACACCAACAACTCTTGGCTATGGAATGAAAATCCAACCAAGAGCCATGCTTCAAAGTGCAAGTTTTCCATCTTCTTCATCTCCATTACTATGCTACTATGTTATGCTAAGCTACAAGAGTAATAACAAGTGAGGAGATTATTTCTTTCTTGTATGTTACTTATTCTTCCTCTTCCCTTCCCTCACTCCCTTCTAGCTCTCTCCACCTTTGAAGGTGTTTGAGGTCTTGGGATTGAGGCTGGGGATATGTTAATACTTGTGCAAGTTAATTAAGGGCATAATTTTGGTGTATGAAGTCTACCATCTTCATTGCACCAACGAGCTATCAAGGAACACGAGCTTTACTGTACCAAGTCTCTCTTTGTGGGGGAATCTATAATACAAAGGCCTTTTGGAGGGGGAACGGCTCAACATAAATTCGGTCCTCAGCTGTTGTCAATCTCTCTAATCTTCTCTCTCCTCTTTTACAAGTATTGTTCATGCTAAGCTAATTAGGTGTAATGTTCATTTTGATACCTTTAATCAATTACTCTTATTATGCTCTTTATGAATTCTCTTAAAGGAAATGCTCACTATTGCTATTTCAATTTCCGCTACAATCAATGTTATAGCCACAATCCATTACAAAAATAATGGCCAATCCTAAGCAAAAAGTTCTTAGCTGATTGGATGTCCAAACCATGATACTCTAACCTAGCCACCAACCATAAGCAGCTAGCCCTAACACTACAACACGTCGCACAAATATCGGTGCGTGTATCAATGCAAAAAAACTTGTTTTAATAATAAAAAGCATCGGCATTTGCGTCAGCATAGCCAGCATTTGTATCCATGTTGGATTACGGCCCGTCTAAAAGAGCATTGCTATTGGCATTGGTATGCACATCTAAAAGCGCATTGGAATTACATGTATATTTTTTACTCTTGTTTTGATGCATGTTTCAAAGCTAATTATGGCACTTATACCATCGTCTGTATTGACGTTATTGTACAAATCCACTTCCATGATGGGATAAAGATTGAAAGGATGCATATTAGGCTTAGTTTCAGCCTATATGTTTATTGAGCAGTGATAAGGACTTGGTAACAAGTAAGTTTAATGATAAATGTATGCCAGATGTGATGTCTTTGACAGTGTTTGATCAATATGTATGTCAAATGTGGTTCTCTTACAAACGCTCATGAAGTTTTGGATGAGATTTCATTGTAAAAGGTCATCTCTTGGAGCACATGGTTGCGAAAAATGCCCAATAGGGCTGTGGCAAGGAGACTGCGGTAGTTTCAAGTGGATGTGAATTGAGGGTCTCTCTCAAAATGCTATCACTTGTGCGTGTTGCACTTTAAAACCATCAATGGTCGCCCAAGGGGCTGTGGCAACCCAAAGGTTAAAGAGTTGGCCACCCATTAAGGAAAATAGGGCAAAATTGTGTGAATTGAAAAGGAGAATATGGGAGAAAAGCCTCCATCAACACAAGGAAGGCTAGTGATGAAGAAATCAGCTACCAAGCGTGTGTAGAGCTCCAAGGGGTGTGAATGAGAAGAGTTGTTGGGATTCACAAGGGTGTGCTCATGTGACTGCCCCCAATAACCACCATTTTATAATAAAAATAAAAAAGAAGAGAGGGCAGTGATGGTGCCGTCGTTGATAAGCCTCAAGGAGGATGAAATATGATGCAAATTTCAAGAGTATGAATAATAGCATGTAGGATTTAAGTTTTTATTTTGTCATCAATCTGTGTTTAATAATAAGATAATAATATGTTAGAACTGATTTAATAAAATAGAATACAAAAAATACAATAGATTGATTGATTATAATACATATATTTAGATAGATAAATATGATACAATAATTAAGAAAATAAAATAGATTGATAAATGTTGGTATATGAGAATATTTAGACAATAAAGTCTATTTTCAATGATTACATAGTTTTTCGCTTCTCTTTGGATTGAGTGTAATCTGGATATGCTCATGTTTGTTGGCAAGACTCCTTTTCCTATGTAATACATGATGTATTTCCTCCACTAGGGTGCTTCTATTATCCTGAACAATGTAGCACATTCGATTGGGTTCTGAATCGCACAAGCTTCACAAGAACTAACATAGTCATGGACACCTTTTTGCATATGAGGCCAATACACTCCGAGTCTCATCAGTCTTTTGCATTGTGAAACCCCGTTGCTTTTATGTGAGCTTGTCTCAAGTACAATTCTTTCTCGGATGGCTCTATACATAGCCTCAGTATTTTGTCCTTTCCCTACTTATATAGTCGTCCTGCTATAAGCACAAGTGAGCGTGTTTTCTTAATGATCAATGGTTGCCTTTCAATTTGTAGAGAACCAATGATGAGCAATGGTATCACATCTTAGCTCCACCTAGGTACCATAGATATGTTGAAAAGGTACGAATCTAGCAACTCATCATCAACTACAATAGGTGCTTCCCCATGTACCAATCCTGATAAATGGTCCACCCTCTGATGATTACTCCCTTTCTTGACCACTACGATGAAATCAAGCTCTAGAAATATAATGAACCATTGAACTATGCAGCCAATATTGCATGGTTTGTTCACCAAGTACAATAATGCCTAGTGATCCACAAAAAATACAAATTTGTTTGCGAGAAGGCAATGTCTAAAGTTTTTGACTGCAAATCATTCCCAAACCTTCTCTTTCTATGTTTATGTAATTTTGCTCCGCACTATTGAGTTGTCTATTGGAGTAACAGATTGGAAAATCCATATTGTTCTCTCTAGGTTGTATTAAGATGCATCCAATAGCATATGCCGACGCATCTATGTGGACGTGGAAGATCTTGGTCCAATCAAGAAATTTCAAAATTGGAGCAAAAATCATTCTCTGCTTCTATTGTTGAAATGCTTTCTCACATTCTTTATTCCACTCAAATTTTGTGATGAGAGCATAGAGAGGTTTAGCAACAATCACATACTTGTAAATAAACCTTTGATAATAGCCACAATGGCCCATAAAGGCTTATACCTCTCTGACTTTGGTGGGTCTTGGAAGAGCAACAATCACTTGTATCTTCTGAAGCTATGTAGAAATGCCATTTTTGGACACAATATGTCCCAAAATCTTACCTTGTCTTACCATGAAGACACATTTTTCAGGCTTTAGGTAGATGCAGTAAGTCTTGCAATTCTGAAAGATCTTTTTCAAATGTTTGATATGTTTGTCTCTTTGTAGAGAATGTACACACAAGTAATACATATAAATCTCTAAGAATTGTCTTAGAAAACATGACTCTTGTAGGCTATTTTTTTGTGTTGATCGTCCAACTTTATTGTGAGACGATTAGCCCAAAAAGCCATCAAGAAAGTTGTAAGCTTCCTTGCTCGTAGCTTTGTCAATCACATGATTTGTGATAAGTAAGGAATAGTTTTCTCTAATCGTATAGCAACATTTACATGCTTGAGATTTACGAACACTCGTAATTTGCCATTCTTTTTGGGTACTACCACGATTGGTGACACCCACTCTGTGTGTTCGATCTCATAGATAAACTCCACCTCTTCAAGATTATCTATCTCTTCCTTGATTTTCTTCGTAAACGTTTCATTGTATATATAGGGACGTTGCCTATGTGGCTTAGCGTCATTCTAAAGGGAGATCGTATATTGACATTTTTTTGGATCCACTCTCTTAAGATCTTTGTAAGAACAAGCAAACAAATATCTATATTGCTTGAGAGTAGCTATCAAAAGTTGTTCCTCCTCTTTGGTGAGATATGTGGCTATGTAAGAAGACCTCAGTTCTTCCCCTGGTTTAGCAAGGTCAATTCTCTTTGCATTCTTAGGCCCATCGTACAATGTTCTCGGTCCTTTAGGGTCCCTCATTGGTTTTTCAATCACAATACATCGGTCCGAAATGGTGTACTTTTTGTAGTGAGAGTGTGCATCAATTTTTTTCATATCATAATCCTCTTCACTTTCCATCTCAGTTATCATAACCTCTTTTAGCATCCATTTAAGCTTTTAATATACACTTTTGCATTTAGTTTTGAACATTTTGGTTGATTTTTTGGCCTTGTCCTTGGTTTTCTTTTTACTTTGCTTCTTTGGGCTCTCTCAAAACGTTGTCAGTTATAATCGTTTTTTGGTGATTTTGTCTCAGACATAGTCATCTGCGTCCACGAGCATGAGATACTATGTTTTGGTCATCAATCTTGGCATTGGCTTCTCGAATTTGTTTTGTTGTTTTCTCTGCAGGCTCAGTGGGAGATTTTGGGTGCAAAAGCCATGGCTACGATACATCTACATTAGCCGAGTCAATGTTCTTCACTATCATAGGGAAGACAACAGCAAGGCTCTATGGGATAGCTTATGTTCAGCATGGGAGAGCAAAAGTGCATCCAACAAAGTTTTTCTCATGAAAAAACTTATGAAGCTCAACATGAAAGAAGGTAGCACAATTTTTGGATGAGTTCAACTCCTTATTGTTCAGTCAATTGACATCTAAGGGCTTTAGTGATTTTGACAACAAACTCAAGTCTATATTCTTGTTATGCTCTCTACCCAATTATGGGACATTTTTTTCACAGCAATTAGAAATTCATCTCCCAATGACAACAAACTCAAGTCTATATTCTTGTTATGCTCTCTACCCAATTCTGGGACATTTTTTTCACAGCAATTAGAAATTCATCTCCCAATGGCAAGTTAGTGTTCAATGATGTCACAAATGCATTGCTCATTAAAGAGATTCGGCGTAAATATCTTGAAGATGCTAGTCATGGAGATGCATATATGGTTGGTAGTTCAACGAAGTAAAGAGACCGTGACAAGAATACTGCAATACAAAAGTAGTGCCATTATGCATGTGAAGCTTCATATCACCAATGCCAATAATGTCCGACATGTGCCCAAACTTACAAAGAGCTTGCTTTCTATAGGGCAATTGGATGACCTTGGTTACACTATAGTATTTCATAATAGTTCTTGGCTAATCCGCAAGAACAACCTTGTCATGATGAAAGGTCATAAAAACAAAGCATTTTACTCTATGTTTGTATCGAGTGTCGACGAACACTCTATTTACGTTGTTGATCTACCATCTACTAAGTTGTGGCATAGCCGGCTATGGCATATTAGCCATAAGGGAATGAAAACACTTCAGTGTTTTGGCTACTTACCTGTGTTAGATTACACAGATTCTCCATTGTGTGAGCATTGTCTATACGGCAAAACAGACTAGGTTGACATCTTCGCCATTGAACAAGAAACTAAGCGAACCCCTAGAATTAGTGCACAGTGATTCGTGTGGTCCAATGCCACATAAGACTCTAGGGGGGGCAAACTAATTTCTCATGTTCATAGATGATTCTACCAAAAGGTGTGGGTGTATCTCCTTAAGCGTAAGGAAGAAGTCTTTTCTACGTTCTAGAAATTCCTCGCCATGGTTGAGAACCAATCAGGAAAAAAGGTCAAAGCTTTTTTCACGGACAATGGTGGAGAATATGCCTCCACGTAGTTCAAGGATTTTTGCACTCGAAGAGGCATTCATAGGCAGCTTAATTCTTTGTACACACCTGCACAAAATGGGATAGCTAAAAGAATGAATTGCACGATTCAAGAGTGAGTTATCACTATGATATTTTCTATGGAGAGACTTACTCCAGAGTTTTGGGGAGAAGCTGTTCTATCAGCAGTGCACATTATCAATAGCTCACCTAGAAATTCAAAATTCCAAGGAGTGATGGACTAGGAAAACACCAAACTATGAGCGTTTACGTGTGTTTGGATGTGAGGCATATGTACATGTGCCCAAAGAACTTTGTTGCAAGTTAGATCCAAGGTCACACAAATGCATTTTTATTGGCTATGGTGAAAATGGACATATGGGCTATCATCTCTAACACCTAGAATCCTACAAAGTCATTTGCAGTTCACATGTCATTTTTAATTAATCAAAGATGCACAAGAATCCCATTAAAGAAATTGAGTACAAACTTGTTCAATTTGAGGATGTAGCCTCCAAACCAACTCAGTTTAGTAGTGATGCACTTAATCTTCAAGTGCAAGATACTACTATTGCTCCAAAGAGAGAAGAGTCCAATAGTTAGGCACTGAGACAGTCTACAAGAGTATCATATGCACTCTTGCGATTTGAGTCGGGTATACACCACCTTTTGGTCACTAACGTTGGAGAGCCAACCTGCTACAAAGAAGCTATACAACTGGATGATAACGTTAAGTGGGAGCAGCTATGCAATCAGAATACGATTTGATTGTGGCTAATGAGACATGAGATTTGGTTGAACTACCAAATGGAAGACATGCTTTACCTTTGCAAGTGGGTATACAAGAAGAAGTATATGGCGGAAGATCTCGATCTTAGGTACAAGGCTTGTCTAGTTTCCAAGGGCTTCAAGGCAACAAAAAGGTGTGGATTTTAACAAGATTTTCTCTCCAGTAGTCAAGATGACTACACTTTGCACCATGCTTGGCTTGGTTGCTATCCAGGACATGGAACTTGTCCAAATGGACGTGAAAACAAAAAAATTTCACGGGGATCTAGATGAAGATGTCTACATGAAATAGCCAGAGGGTTTCGTAGGTGAGACTCAAAAGCCAACAAGGGCAGAATTGGTTTGTAGACTTACAAAGGCACTTTATGGCCTCAAGCAAGGTTCAAGGCAATGGTACCAGAAACTCAACAGATTCATGAAGTCTCAAGGTTACATAAGGAGTCAAGAGGATCATCAATTATACACAAGAAAGTTGAATGATGGTTCTTTAATCATCTTGATCTTGTATGTAGATGATATCCTCATCGCAAGGAAATCAATTGAAAGTGATGCTAAGCACTCAATTCTCCATGAAAGACTTGGGAAATCAATTGATGAGATCAATCATTTGAAAGTGATGCTAAGCACTCAGTTTTCCATGAAAGACTTGGGAAATTCTAATCACTTTCCTGGAATGCGCATCAAGAGAGATAGGCAATGTGGAATTCTTGAATTGTCTTAAGAAAAGTACATCCACATAGTCTTGCAACGTTTTAGTATGCAGGGGGGGAAGTCATTAAGTACCCCAATGCAAGCATACTTAAAAATCAAGAGGGAATATTCTCCCAAGATAGATGCTTAGAAAGAGGAAATGGCAAAAGTGCCATATTCTTCAGTAGTTGGCAATTTGATGTGCGCTATGGTAGCCACAAGATTAGACATTGCACATGTAGTTGGAGTGGTTAGTAGGTACATTTCAAAACCTAGCAAGAAGTGTTGAGCTTGGCACGGAAGCGGATAGAGTCGCATATAGACATGGCAGAGAGAGAGAGAGAGAGAGAGAGAGAACCACACAAAATTGTACAATGAAAAGAGCCCTTTCATGAGGTTATCATAAGCCTTATAATGGGATTTATAAGGTGTTCATATATTGGTCCGCCCAAGTTGGGCTGACCCCAACAAGAAGCATTGGGAAGCAGTGAAGAAAATCCTAAGATACTTGAAGGGTACAACTAGCAAGTTTTTATGCTTTGGAAATGGCGATGCATCTATTGTGGGTTGAACGGATGAGGATTATGCAGGTTGTGTGGATAATAGAAGATCCACATCTGGCTATGTGTTCACGTTTGTTGGAGCGGCTATCTCTTGGAGATTGTGTCTCCAAGACTGCATGTCTTCATCTACCAATGAGCAGAGTATGTTGTTGCATCTAACACCAGCAAGGAAGTCATATGGTTAGCTCTTCTAGTGGGAGATTTGGGCATTTATGAGGTTCTAGTACTGCATTGTGATAGTCAGAGTGCCATTGCTTTGGCAAAGTATCTAGTGTTTCACTATCAAAACACATAGAGGTCAGATACCATGTCATACGTGATGTATTGGATGGCAAGCACATTGAGCTTGTCAAGGTTCACACGGACGACAACCCTGCAAATGCTCTCATCATGAAGAGCCTAGCCTCGGTGCGGTTTACACATTGCATAGAGCTTATGGGTGTAGGATGAAACCTGGCAATGCTTCATTGACTTTGTATAGACTAACTATACTGACGCCACTATTGGCCACCCTGACTTTCCAGTGGGAGGTTGTTGGGGTGTAGGCCAAGTGGCCATGCGAACCACCCCCTAAATTTACTTTCTCTCTAATGAATATAGGGAGAGAAAGTGAGATTTGACTTGAACTCTCACTTTTGTACTCCACTAACCCCAAAATGTTGTGTCTCCTGCTTCATCCCCTTCTCCCTTCTCTCCTTCCCTCTCTTGCACTCACTGCACTGGATCCTCGATCCTCACAATAAGGCCTAATGTGTAACTCTCAGTCCTAATTGGAATTGATTTTGACCTCCTTGAGTATGTTTTGCACTTGGTCCTCCGACTTTGGCAGTTTTGCTTCTAACACTGGAAATGGATCACTTTTCCTCCAACCATGTATGAAGCGTGTCCCATATGCCTTGAGAAGTGGGCCCATCAAGTTTGGTCCAGTTTGGAGTGGTTTTGAGGCCTTAGCTCAGAAATGATGCTTTGTGGCAATCCAAGCCAATTTCTTGTGTCCGGGGCCTTAATTGAGATTTCTTTTGATTCCACCTAGGTACATTGGTTATTACACCTATGGGGAAGCCTCCTGTGAAGTTAGAATGGAATTTCGACTCCGGGCCAAATTTCAACTTATTATCTATAAACCGCCCTAGCCTCAAGCCAAATGGTCATATGAATCATTGGGAATGTGTTAATAGTGTTTTCTATGTCGCCCTTCAAGTTTGGTATGATTTGGTCAGCAGATCTAGGAGGTACGATTGTATTTTCCTTTGTTCTTTCTCGAGAACGTTTTGCTAACCTAGGGTTTTTTAAAGCTACCCTCACACCAAAAACAAGTTTAAACATGCTCGTTAGAAAGTTAGGAATGTATCCCTCATGTCTTGTGCAAGACTGTGCAGCGTACAAGTCGGTAGTAGTGGGAAAATGCACGTAGAAAATCAGCTCTAAGAGCTCTCTCCAAGAAGGTCAAAGTAGAAATGAGACTAGTTTTGGGCTAGTTGGGCTATATATATTGGGCTTCCTTGTGAGAACATAGAAAATTCTTGTATTTTAGTTAAAGAGTTTGAAGATTATTTTTGTGTGATGTATATTTTGTAATACATATGTTCTTGTGTAGGGAAATGTACGACAAGGGTTGTGCAACTAGTAACATGCAAATGAAGGCTGGGAATATGACGCCCATTGGCAACATGTAGTGTAAAGTTGCTAGTGACATGGGACTTGGTAGGAAGAATTCTAGTCTTCAAGGGATAGTTCTCATGCCACACAATATTGGAGGTGACATTCCATTTGATGAGGAGCTATTCAATCACCTTCTAAAGAAGATGACTCGTGTATTGAACGTTGCTACCCAGAACTATCTAAGTCGTGGATTTTCTTTTTTGTCAGCTGGCACATTCAACAACTTGTGATCAATGTGTTCTTAGGAAAGAATAATGTTTCTTCTAAACTAGGGGTTTAATCCAGCTCATGACATACATTGGTAAATGCATTTTGGATATATGTGGTTGCACATCGGCACATACTAATGTTATTATTAAATTTTCAGTTTGGGACAGTGAACTCTTTTAGTTTGTGATAGTAAGTCTTCCTATAACTTTATGACAATCAGCTTCACTGAGCTTGTAACACGCTGAGTTTTGATTGAACTTTGATCATGCGGCATATTGGGTGAGACAGTTTTAGTGACACACTGATTTCTAACTGCACGGTACTTAGTGAGACAGTTTTAGTGTCATCATTTCTTTTAGTGATGATGTGTCAGGTTGTGGTCTAATTACAGATGTTGATTTTTCATGTTGTGGATGGCAAAGCTAAATGAAGTGATTGTTTTTATTATGCATGTTGAGTAATCATATGCGGTAGATAGACAGCTCAAATTGCCTACCCCCTGGCCCTAGACCTTGACGGGTAGGTTTATCTCACATAATGTACTAAAGAGTCTCTTAATGGAAGGTACTACTGTTGTGTGGTATGATGGAACCCGTTTCAATCAAAGAAGTTTATGGCCTTGAGTAGTTCTTGAATAGAATATGAGTATCTTGTCGTATTGAAAGTATGTGGTTAGGTCCACAATTAATTAAATCATACAAGAGACATCAACTACATGAGTGACAACACACTCCAAAGATAGATTAAACCCCAAATGATTACTATTGCAGTAGCAATCACTAAATATTGACGAGATAAACACATCATTGGGGTTACAAAGGCACACCTCAAGCCATGATTGAAAACACCAACAAAACATGATTGGATCCAAAACAAGGACTGGTTTTAGATTGTGGCCAAAAAGGTTGAAGAATCTTTTGAGATTTTGGAGATCCAAAGCAAGGTTTTGACAGTGCACATATGCCATATCCTTGAGGGTACTTCTCTAGATATGAGCATTAGCCCTCCAGGATCAACGTATTGTGCATACATCAATTCTACAAAAGAGATGGCGCTAGGGATACACGTGGTAGTGAAAGCTTGGCATAGTCATGGGGCAAGTGCAGAGGGTTGAATAAATGGAGTGAGATAAGGTGGCTAGGTAGGAGTAAGAACATGTGTGTGGAAATGCATGCACGTAGGGGTGGTGTGTGTTAGAGAGCTTGCACACGTCACCCTTCGAATTCTCCTCCATGGTTTGCATGGAGCATGCAATTGCACGCAAAACCTCCACAACCCTCTTCTTTTTCCCAAGAGAGAGATACCTTTTATGACTCCTTCGACAATTTTGGCTTTGGCCAGCCAGTTAAGGGAGTCATCAGCATTTGCAAATAGAAGGGGGGCCATAGGGCATCCTTGCGGGAGTGTTACCACTGATTTTTTCCGAGCAAGGACAAACCCGAGCAAGTGTTTGGACACGATATAGTAAATTTTATCGTCAATAGATTATTTATCATTTGTTATATATTCATGCACCACAGCAAAAAGGGTTATCGATGAATAGACTACCTCCTAAATTCCAAAACATCAAAGTTTACTTTTAAGAAAATAAACACAATATTTGAAAATATTATCTTCTCTCTTAGGCTCGCTTGGGCTTCACATGTTTGAGCATAAAGTAAGATTGATACAATAATAAGAGCTCTAGCCCTGTACTTAATGTTCAAGTCATCGTAAGTTTCTTTTTGTAAGGTCATTTGTAGTGCTCCTATGTCTAGTACTTTGGTTCTTGATTGTCATTTTTTATACTTGAGAGCATGTGCATCCTTCCTCATCTTAGACGCATCAATTTGATAGAAATTTATTGCACCTCATTAGTTCATTTATACACCAATGATCTTTTCCATGTCGTCTTGTCCTATCTATACTCTACAAGGCTATGATCTTCATACAAAGACACCCTTCTTACACGACACATCACTGACAAACACCATAACTAATTATGAAAGGCTTCTTTTGTTACAATAAAATCATGTTTTTCCTCAATTGACCAATATAGGAATTTTTTAATCGATTTACAAAAACAACAACAAAAATTTATACAGTTATATGCCTAGAATTTTCTAGAAAGGCATTGTCCTAGGTGTTTGGGAAAAATGTGTCTCAGCTTAATATCATGTCCTTTTCGATTTCAAAAAAGCCCGTTGACTCTCCCTCTCCCTCTTATTTTTAGAAAATGCCAGGCACCCCACATGGTGCATGAAATAACTCTCTCTCTCTCTCTCTCTCTCTCTCTCTCTCTCTCTCTCTCTCTCTCTCTCTCTCTCTCTCTCTCTCTCTCTCTCTCTCTCTCTCTCTCTCTCTCGATAAAGAAAAAACTAATCCGTTACTCTAATTCAAGACAAACATCACAAAATAAGATGTCTCATGTCTTGCTGGGTATTCAGTATTAACAAACCAGATACCAATCTTTGCTTACACAGAAGGCAAAAAGTAGTTCAACCTTGATAAAAGGTGGTCCTCCAAACAAGAAATTACCCATAGCATACACACACTCTATGTTACAGCTTCCTTTTGAATCACCGACCATGGTCAATGTTGAGGCGGCTTTGATAGAATCATGAGACATGATGATTACATGCATTACTTATTTGTCAAACCTTTTTTTTTTTTTGCCAGCAGTCACTTTAGAAGTCAGCAACAGCTTGTGAATTCCACAGGGCCACATACTGAAACCTCACCATCAATCCTTTGCTCGCACAAAGACACCTCACACAGTACTCGATCAGCACAATTATGACGAGGGCTAGCATACCTCACAAATATCGGATCAATGCAATTATGACAAGGGCTAGTATCACAATCAGAAGAACCATCAAGATGAGGGACCTCACTGAACACCCACTGCTTGTCTTCTGCCCCAGTACTCCTAGCCTCCTCTGCATAGCGTTCAGTTGTGTATTTGTTATGTCTGTGTCGTCATCTAAATTATCCAAAAGCTTTGTGTGCAAATCCAGCGTTTCATTTACAGCCAAGGCAATGTTTTTTGTGCTTGTCACTGTCTCTTCATGATTCAAAAGGTCATCATCTTGCTCGTGCATGATCTGTCAGACTGTCATTGAAGCCGAGCAATTCCATAGTTATCTAAGCCTGTTGTTCTATTGTTCTCTTTAGGTTCCCCTCTCCCATCCTGACCCAATAGATTAATCATGTTAGAAGCTTGGGAGGAATTTAGGCTGTTTGACATCTGATTCATCCTAGAATGAAGACTCAGAAATCTGTCTTGCTGTTTGCTTAAGTCCTTTTCATTCAAAGATTTGGTGAGGAAGGATTGCTCAAGAGGGACTGAAGGCTGTCAAGGTGGGTACCAAGCATGGTGATATTCCGTCTGCAGTCAAGACACAACAAGCAATCATATACGATCAGAGTGCCATTGAGCACATGGACAACTTTAAGGGATCCATTAGTAAGTGAGGCAATTTTGGATTCACAGAGAACCACAACACAAAGTTTCAAAAGAACAAACATGCAATATCACTAAGAGATGATCGAGTGAGCATAGGAGGTCAAAGAGAGAGCAATGTATTACTAGCTTGTGGC
The DNA here is from genome assembly GCF_014529385.1 of Adiantum capillus-veneris. Classification (NCBI taxonomy): domain Eukaryota; kingdom Viridiplantae; phylum Streptophyta; class Polypodiopsida; order Polypodiales; family Pteridaceae; genus Adiantum; species Adiantum capillus-veneris. The sequence continues at coordinate 152,743,370 of NC_140943.1, forward strand.
AAAAACGAGGCGGGAATTGTTAGCAGCATGGGACCCACTGCCAACGGGGGCTACGGAGTTGCGCTCTGCAATGCAGGCTGCTATATCCTCTGCAAGCAAAACTGCATCTTCAAACTCTTGGATCCACGAATCATTCTATGCCATCATATATGACCCTACAATGACGTGCAAAGGAAGAGCGGTCCCAAGTTCATGCGGGAACGAAGGGCGGGGGCACCTTCAAAACGCGTTCACAGTCCCTCACATCACGCCAATGTCAAGCAGAAAAAAAAATATGCTCTCTCTCTCTCTCTCTCTCTCTCTCTCTCTCTCTCTCTCTCTCTCTCTCTCTCTCTCTCTCTCTCTCTCTCTCTCTCTCTCTCTCTCTCTCTCTCTCTCTCTCTCTCTCTCTCTCTCTCTCTCTCTCTCTCTCTCTCTCTCTCTCTCTCTTTCTCTCTCCTTCCTCTGCAGCCCGCCACCTCTAGCGGCCTCCTTCAGGCGTCCCTTTTCACCTTTCCATGCGAGGCTCGGCCCTCTTAGCTCTGCAGACCTGCCCCGTCTAGGCAGCCCCTGCTCGGCCAACTCTGGCTCCGCGACTCGGTCCTGCTCAAGATAATTAAACGAAGAGAGAGAGAGAGAGAGAGAGAGAGAGAGAGAGAGAGAGAGAGAGAGAGAGAGAGAGTTTTACAGCAGAGAGGATCGGAGAGAATATGGGGTTTGGTCTCTCAGTTTTTAAAAAAGAACTCTGAGAGAGAGAGAGAGAGAGAGAGAGAGAGAGAGAGAGAGAGAGAGAGAGAGAGGCCATTGCAACCAACTGGTTCTACGTTGTAGCTGCTAGAGGCTCCTCTCCATTGTAACCTGGTTCTCTCTCTCTCTGTGGTTCTCTCTCTCTCTCTCTCTCTCTCTCTCTCTCTCTCTCTCTCTCTCTCTCTCTCTCTCTCTCTCTCTCTCTCTCTCTCTCTCTCTCTCTCTCTCTCTCTCAATTATTTTTTCTTTTTGCGCTTCATGGGTTGCTGTTGGGCCAACTTTTGGTACGTCGTGAAACGCCCTGCGAGAGCTAGCAACTAAGAGCGAGGCGTTTCTGCTGTGTGAGGGGGTTATCAATGTTGTTGTGTAATGAGGGGGTGTAGAAATGGAGCAAGGGCTACCTCGGATACTGAGAAGGGGCCATGGAAGGTGTCGTGCAGCACATGCGGTATGCCTTGCAGCACCTGCCATCACAACGTCTCCATTGTTGCCCTCCAGGTCTTCAAGCCCAAACTCCACATGCATCCTGGCCCCCTCGTTGTATCAGCCAGTGAGAAGGAGCGACTGCTGCCCCAGCCAGTGATCAGAAAGAGACTCAGGAGCGCCATGTAATTAGGTGTGTTGCAATGTGGTGTGCCCTGCCGAAAACATGGTGTGCCCATCCGCTCAAGCACAGCTTGTTCCACGCAATGCCAACCATGGCAAGCCTCTGCCTGCTCCTGACCATCCCATGCCGCAACTGTAGATGGGACTCCCGGCATCCCTACAGCCAACCCGATCAAATCAGTTGCAGTTGAAGTTAACACCGCCATCATGGAAGCATTTATTGCTCCATTAGAAGCCTTTGCTCAGCAATCGACCATGTTGTCTTCCCTGCCGCCTTAGAAGACGATGATGATGCGGCGACAACCCTATAGAAGGAAGCCACCAACTGACGTGAACTTCAGTTCCCACCGTCATTGTTGAAACCATGCAGCCAACGCCGTTGCCACCCCTGCTGCATGGATGATGGAAAAAATTTATTTGGTTGAATCTCTATGTAAGTTAGCTCAAAAAAATGTTTATGGTAGGACCAAATTTTGGGGCACCTGATAGACAAATGTGTGACTTTCAAAAGATGAAGTCGCTTATTCGTGTAGTGCCTCATTTCAAGAAGAATTGGAAGATGTCATGGTGGAATGCGTTTTTTTGTTGCGCAAAAAAATTTAGTTAGCAGGTCGTGAAAGTAGATGATGGATTTGGCCCGGAGTCCACACGCTTTGTCTACATTTTTCTTTGTCCTTTTGTGCATGACAGCATTGTTGGCCAAAGCTCAGTAGCTCTGACAATTTGAATTGACACCTTCTCCATAATCCATCTTCCGATGAGTCTTCTAAGTCACCTCACCTTCCCCAGGGAGAAGATCCTGACAAGTAAGTTCCCTATGCAGCTTTCAAGTAATGCTTTGAAACATATTCCATGAATAACCACACAAAACCATTCCTAAAGGATTCAAATATTTAACTAGAAGTATGCACAGAAACAATGATACTTCTCACATTCCTCTAGACAACGTTCTTATTGTAATGCGGTCGGGTGAAGTCACGAAGGCCTTTTTTGAAAGTGTGGTCGGGACGTTGCTTGCTTTGAATTCTTGCAGAACTGCTCATGCGTGCTCATTCAAGTGCTCCTCTTATTGCAGATCGCCTTGCAAAGCTTCCATAGCCATTTCACTCGACTTGCTATAGTTCCACAGCTTTCTCTCTCCAATACGAGAGAGAGAGAGAGAGAGTTCCAACCTGTGTGCTACCTCTTCGTGTATGTGTGCGCAAGTGTTTGTGCCCAGTGCTTTCATCATGAGACGCGCATGTACGAATGACCATCAGCTTCAGGCTGGCATTGACAACCCCGTCATTATCATCTCCATTTTCGATGCACATGCACGGCTCCATAGTGCAATTTTGCGGCCGCTTGGACATGACGACATTGAGCACTGCACGCGAGAGAGAGAGAGAGAGAGAGAGAGAGAGAGAGAGAGAGAGAGAGAGAGAGAGAGAGAGAGAGAGAGAGAGAGAGAGAGAGAGAGAGAGAGAGAGAGAGAGAGAGAGAGAGAGAGAGAGAGAGATCCGGAGGCGGCCGGCCATACTAGTTAACTCTAATGGGAGAGCAGGTGAAGATAAAGGCTACTGAACTTGCTAGTGGTGAACAAATCCTCCTTTTCAATCATGGCCAATGTCAATTCTAGAAGGTTCGCATTGCTGTTGAAAGCACACAAGGCATTGGAATGAAGGACACACTAGTAATAGTCCGATGGTCCCTCCAGAGTAGTTGGTATACTACGTGCAATGCCTTCACAACGTACACATCGCACTCAAGAAAGCAAAGGATATCATTCAAGTTCAAGAGCTACCTACACATTATGATGGACATGTGGCATTTGAGTTACCATCTTTTGATCTTTTTGTGCATGAACTTATGACAATTGCAACATGTGAATTTACCATGGAGAATAAGTTTGCACAAATAGAGTTTTGGAATGTGCTCAGCAAGATGGTACAGAAGCAAGATATGACTGTGTATCAATGTGTGTGTGAACACATTAAAGGAAGAGTATGGCTCTTTTGTTTGACACTATTTTAATGTGTGTGAACACATTAAAGGAAGAGTATGGCTCTTTTGTTTGACACTATTTGAGATGCAACATGGCTACTTTGCTACACTATACTCAATAGAGTAACTATTGAGATCTTGATCTAATCTTTTTCATTGCTTATGCTCTCTCGGTTTCTTGTCCGCTCGGAAATACTCGCTCGAGGATTGGGATTCCTCTCCTTGCGGGAAAGGGTCAAAAAGGGACTTGTTGAGTGTCACTCTTGCTTTAGCATTCCCCAGTAGGGTTTGGACGAATTTAATCACCTTGGGGCCGAACCCCATCATTACTAGATAGTCGAGTAGAAAAGACCATTCCAGCCTGTCATAAGCCTTATCAAAATCCACCTTGACAAAAACAAAGTCCTTCCTTGACTCTTCAGCATATTCAATCCCTTCCCACATTGCAATGACTGCTTCCATTATTCTTTTGCCTTTGATGAAGCCCTTTTGTTCTGAGGACAGCCATTCTGCGAGTGTTGTCGATATCCTTGGTGCAATTACTTTGGCAAAGATTTTGTAAGCCGAGTTAAGCATAGTTAGGGGTCTCCAGTTGGATATCTCTTCTTTTGAACCTTTCTTATGTAGCAGTTTGATGACACCAGTCTTCATCTGGACAGGGAGAGCGCCATAATTGACTGATTCCTCCCAGATTATGACCAAAATGGGGGCAACCACATCTTTAAAAGTTTGGTAAAATTCTGCAGGGAGCCCATCCAACCCAGGGGTTTTCTTAGGTTTGAGAGAGTCAATAGCCCGTTTAATTTCCCATATAGAGAGGTCAGATTTGAAGTGGGAGGCCACTTGAGGGGGGATAATTTTGCTCTTGTAGCTTCTGATGGTTTCTCTAGCAGAGGAAACAACCTCTTTGTGCTTTTCAGGGGGGCTGAATAGGTCAGAGAAGTGGATCTTGGTGATTTCCAGGTTTTCCTTCTCCGATGTGGTTGTACCGTTGGGGCCAACCAGGAGAGGAATGGCTTCCCTTTGATTCTTTCTTCTGAGGTGTCTAAACATCTCCTTAGTGGGTTTGTCCACTTTCGTTGCCCACCACTCCCTAAAGAATTCTGCAGTGTGCTTCATGGTAAGGTCCTCTTCCACACGAAGCTGATGGCGTAGTGTGGAGATTTTATCATGGGTGTTAGTGTCCTCTCTATTGGAGGATTCTAGGTCGATGAGGTCATTGTAGATGTTGTCTTTCCTTCTCCTTCTAATCTCCATGACTTTTTTCTTGTACCTTATAAGGGTCTGTTGGGTGTTGGAGATTGCCCCCGCCCAGACTTTGATTGGGTTGAAGCCTCTTGAAAACTCTTGAACCCAGACAGATTTAACACTTTCTTGTACTTCCCCTAGTTGAAAGAGGGAGGGGTCTGTGTGGAACCAATGGTTTTGAATTTTGTTACACTTGTCGTCCAGGGTGATGATTAGCGGATAATGGTCGACATACACGAGGTTAACCTGGGTTTGACTTTAATCCGGTTAAAATTCCAAGTTAGAGGAACACTAATGTAGCATCTATCCAGCCTAGCTTTTCTAGCGTTCTCCCCTTTTGAATAATTTTGCCATGTAAACTCCCCAGATGTACCTGCATCCCATAATTCTAGCTTGGATTTGAGGAGCTCCCATTCTTTATGTTCTGTGGATGCTATAGTTTGCCCCTTCTGCTGATCTCTATCTTTCGTGGCTTCTACCATGTTGAAGTCCCCAAAGAGGATGACATTCCATTGTAAGCAACCAAGGTGGCTCCAAAGTTGAGTTCTGTCTTTGAAAAATCCACCTGCATACACTGAAACCAGAAGGTCGTGGTCACGGGCTTCGATAGCCACAACCAATCAATACTCTCCTATTGATGAGAGTTGAGGATTAACCTTCCAATTTTGAGGGATCCCTATGGCAATGCCACCAGAGTCTCTAGTGTGGGTTGAGCAGTACCAACTGTGTTCCTTAGAAATAGTAAGGAGCCTCTGGTCTAGCCACCAGAGTCTCTAGTGTGGGTTGAGCAGTACCAACTGTGTTCCTTAGAAATAGTAAGGAGCCTCTGGTCTAGTTCCGCCCCCGTTGTCTCGATCTCTTAGAGGCCTATAACCTCAACCGGCTAGTTGCTAAGACATGCCTTGATTTTCTTGGCTTTGTTAGGGTCAGACAACCCTTTTATGTTCCAAGATAGACCTTTAATCTATTATTGCGACGATCTTTGTGATTTTTGCTCTAGGTATGAGGTGATGCCTGCATCACTGAGTTTTGAGTCCTCTTCTTGTCCTTGTGTACGTCCATGGGGAAGGGGCTTGTCTCAGAGGTCCCCTTTTGTTTCGAGACCACATTTTCTTTGTTGTGAGGGATGGGAGAGGCTTTATTGAGGTCAATAATAGTCTCTCTGTCTGCCTTATTTACTCGTGTCTCTAACTGAGACTCTGAGTCCTCCTCCCCACCCGAGTCATGACCGATTGAATCAGCAACCTCCGAGTCTTCCCACTTAGGTAGAAAAGCTAGAATAACAAATCTATTGGGAGCCCCGGGCTTATTTCTATCATAAAATATAATATCTAACTTTACCAAATGATTTTCTCATATTAAATTGATCAATATGGGAAGATAAAAGGGGAACAAGAGTTAGGATATATATATGTGCTTCTAGACCTATCTCAACAGGGGACCAAAAGGAGAAATGGTTGCATCTCAATAGGGGTCCAAAAGGAAACCATCTACCAAAGAGCAATGTGCAATAAGTGCTTCTAGATCTACCTCAACAAGGGACCAAGAAGAGAGATGGTTGCATCTCAATAGGGGTCCAAAAAGAGGTAGTCTATCAAAGAGCAATGTGCATCTAATGAAGATTAAAAGACCTTAGGGTTAGCTTCATTAAAGACCTCCAAAAGTTAGTGTTAAAAAGTCCTTTGACCTTAGGCAAGCTAGGGTTGACCTTGAGGTGGGAATCCTACTCAAATATGAGGTGCTTGTCGGCTTGCTAACTAAAGTGCTTAAAGTATTTGTGGGAACCTTGCCCAAACTTGAGGTGATTCTCATGCTTAAATGACTAAGGTTCTTGAAGTGTTCAATTCAAAGATAAACTCTCAAGAGGCATAAACCGTTTCCATGCTTAATTGACCAAGTGCTTGAAGTGTTCAATTCAAACCAAATGACTTAGGACGAATAACAGACACATGATGTGCTTGAATGCTATTGGATAGGCTTTAAAGGGGTCCAATGAGAATTTAGATGCACAAAAATAAATAATTAAGTTCTTTCTCTCAAAGAGGAAAAAGAGGACACATGTTCAAATGATATAATTAAACAATAAGAGAGAGAGAGAGAGAGAGAGAGAGAGAGAGGTGGACCAAGCATGAGAGGGGGTATACTCTCCCACACACACACACTCTCTCTCATTGTGTGAAGTGCAAAGTGCAAGAGCTCCATCTCCTTCTCCAAGCTTGTTAAGAAGTTGAGAGACTACACCAACAATCTTGGCTATGGAATGCAAATCCAACCAAGAGATCATGATTCAATGCTTAAGCTTGCCATCTTCTTCATCTTCATTACTATGCTATTATGCTATGCTAAGCAAGAAGAGTGATGATAAGTGAGGAACTATTTCTTTCTCCTATGAATGATTCTTCTTCCTCTTCCCTACCCTCATTCCCCGCTAGCTCTCTCCACCTTCGAAGGTGTTTGAAGCCTTGGGACTGAGGCTTGGGATAGTTAATGCTTTTTGCAAAGTTTATGTTATGCTCGGGTGATGCATGAAGCTTTCCATCTTCAAAGCATCACCAAGGTCATAAGGAACACAAAGATTGTATTGTACCAAGTCTCTCTTGATGGGAGAATCTATAATACAAAAGCCTTTTGGAAGGGGGACCAGCTCCTAGTAAATCCGGTCCTCAACTGTTGTTATGTTCTCTAATACTCTCTCTCTTGCAAAAGTATTGTTCATGCCAAGTTAATGAAGTACTATGTTTATGTTGCTACCATCAATTAAGTTCACCCTCTATGTTCTCAAAGTGATCTCACAAAAATGCTCACTCTAATTCTCTTAATTCTGCTATTCTCAAAGTTCATAGGCCGTTTCGATTACAATTTCTCTCGTTGGATTGTTTCTCAGTCGGAGGATTGTAGTCCTTAGCTGGTTGGAGGAGGGTCGTCGATGGGCCTGTAGACCTCTACTTGTTGTCTGTTTCTACTGGGGTGGTCGGTTTTTGAGCTAGTTTGGGATTCTTGATCGGACGAAGTGCCCCTTAATGCCACAGTGGAAGCATGCGTTTGGCAGATATTTGTATGAGAGTGACTGAACGAAGTATTCTCCATCGTCCACCGCTATCACCATCTCTTGTGGGAGGTCCACTGATGTTTCCATCTCTATGAGAGCCTGCGGATGCCAAGCAGGGATGTAATCGCCCCTGGGTTGCCCCCCTAGCACCTTTCTGAGTTGAGCCCCTATAGCCCGAAGGTGATTATGGAAGTGCAGAGGGAGGTTAGGGAACTCCACACAGACAGGGAAGTTTGAAAGAGCATCACGCTCTGCGTTGTAGTCCTTGTGCCACTTGAAGAGGCAAAGAGGGAGGTTCGAAGCTGCCATTGGCTAGAGCTAAGGACACATAATGCCATATCAGAATTTTTGAATACAAATACATATTGATTTTTTGGAAGGGCTTGGATGGTCTCTACCTCTACCCCTATGGGACCCTAGTGGTTCCTGATCCACCCTCTCAAAACGTCACAGCAGGGTGCGGGGACCAATCTAAAGACCTATTAGAGCTCTGTTCTCTAGATCTGCTTGAGTCTTACGAACTTGGGTAGCAGGAAGGATAACAAGAGGCTTATCGTCTGAAGTTTGTCCAAAGCCTTCTGCATCAGCAGCACTTCCGCTTCCTCCTTGGTGAGGGTATGGGGGAGCTGTAGTGGCGGTTGGAGCGATAGGGCCCTCATCAGTCGAAGAATGAAACCCTGCTGTTGGGTTGGAAGCAGGTGTCTGAGAGAAGAATCACGCACCATGTCGAATGAGACGGGTTGCTTGGAGCCTGCTCACTCAAGATATTCGCCTCCGTTTAGCAGCGCGGTTAAGTGGTTGTGGTGGGTTAGCACTTCATGGTTTAGACCATTAACTCCCCCGATGTGGGCGACAGGGGAGTTATTGTGCACGAGGGAGTGGTGCGGGGGGTCTTGAGTCGGGGCCTAGTGCGGGTGAGAACACGTGGGAGGTCATCTCCCCGAGGGAGCAGTTGAGGCGACGAAGAGGCGGAGCTTTGTAGACCTCACGCCATCGCTCTTAGGGTTACTTCAACTTAGGCCTGTGTCACATTGGGGCAGGCGGCCACCTTTTTCTCTCTGACCCACCAATCAGGTGTCGCGCCCAAGGATGCCCTTGTCACACTGGGTTGTTGCCCATGGTTGCACGGCTGACCTGGCTCTCCACCTCAGCAGCCAACTTTTCCATGAAGTGTGTCGGCCTCCTTTGCCCGCCCAACCTCAGCTCCAACACTAAAGCTGCAATTTGATTCGTTGTGCGTTAGCTTTTCCAGGTTCTGAGACTCCCCCAATGTGACACCATTCCCAATAGTGGCTGGAAGCCAGCACCCTCTCATGCACGACTATGGTGGTCAGGCCTCAGGACTAAATAACACATAGTATTAATGCGGGGGGGGTAAGGGGATCGAGGGCAGAGAAGTGCGCGCACGAAAATCGGAGAGGTTGCAGCCGTAGATGGGCACTTAAAAACTAAACCCGGCCACAGACTAAACCCGACCACAGATTAAACCCGGGCAACGCCTATATTTTAAATATAAAACCCCAAAAACCCGGGCCATGGGTACAACATGTGCGCGCGGGTGGGATGGTTACCCCATGCATCACAATCTGGGCGACGAGGCCCTGGGTTCAAATCGAGTCGCCGCCCGGGTTCTTTTTCGCGTTGACTTGCCGCGCGTCCGGGTTTAATCTGCCTCGAGCTCCCCGCATCCACTTCCGCGCCGTCGATCCCCTTACCCCCCCCTCTTTAATGTTATGTGTCACTTAGTGTCGTGGGTGGTCAGGGGCCATCCACCTCAGCAAAGACGTGCGGCCTAATCTGAAAGGGGCCGTAGGGTTACCTCTCGCTTGACGTGACGCGTCATTTTAAAGACGCGTGTTCTTTAGACTTGGGGTCCCCGTGGGAGATAGGGGGACCGGACATCGTGTCAAAATTATTACGTGGAACATCCAAATCTAGAAAGCGTTTTTGCTGAGATGAGCTCTGTGAGTCTGTACTAGGCCTACAGTAGCCTACTGCAGAGTGGGCAAAATGAACCTCTACGATGCTCTGGTGAAGGTGGGCTTTCGCGCCCACGAGGCCAACATGCTACCAGACTTCATCATTCGCCAAGGCACCAGGTCCCTCCTCGCCTCTCGCCTCCGTTGCTCCTCCAAGCCGTCCGCTGAAGCCCAATTGCAGGATCTTCGCGACTTCGTGAAATGTAAGCTCTCTCTCTCTCTCTCTCTCTCTCTCTCTCTCTCTCTCTCTCTCGCTCGTGCTCGCGTGCACACACACGCACACTCGCTGCCATTCATTGTGGACAGAGATGTTTGAAGTCCTAGACACCATATGAGTTCCACTAGTTGTTAGCATTCAGGAGTTTCCCTCCTTTGTCTCTCGTGTAAATGTACAATGTGGGTTTATATCTGCACGCTTTGACTTCTAAGATTGGCACTTAAAATTTCTCTATTGATGTTTTAACTACATAAGAGAATCACCTCCTCTCTGCTCTTTTCCTTTTTTCCCTTCTTGTTCCGCAAACAAGTGCTGCATAAGTACTACAAGATCATTTTATGAATGTGAACTTCTAAGTATGGATGTTGTATTATATGGAAGCTTTGAAAAAACTTCCAATTGCGATCCACACAGAGGCTGCCAATGAGCAACACTACGAGCTCCCTGCCGAGTTCTATCAGCTGGTCCTTGGGAAGCACCTCAAATACAGGTCTCTAAGTCATGTTTTTATTGAAACTCTTTAATGTAGTCGCTTTAAATTCTGTACCTCACCTGATTAAACCATCAAAATGTATTGTTAGCACACTAGATCTTTAATGACTTAAGTGTTGAATCAGTATAGAGCATTACATAAACACGAGGTTTTAGAAGTGTGCTCGTGTCTCTTTTCGCAGCTGTGCACTCTTCAATTCCAAATTAACTACCCTTGATGAAGCAGAGGAAACAATGCTAGCTCTTTATTGTGAGAGGGCCTGCTTAAGAGATGGGCAGACAGTATTGGACCTTGGTTGTGGTTGGGGATCCTTGTCTCTATACATTGCAAAGAATTTTCCAAATTGCAACATTACAAGTGTTTCCAATTCGACAACACAGAAGAAGCTGATAGAGGATGAGTGCCGGTGACGTAATTAAAACTGCTTTTTGACTAGAAGGTCATTTTAGAATGCTGAACACATTTTAAAATACTGAAACGGGATTGTTGGCTGCAGGCGGAATGGTTTTCTCAATGTAACTGTAATCACATGCGACATAAACTCGTTTGAGGCAAATGCTACCTTCGACCGCATTTTTTCCATTGAAATGTTTGAGGTTATGAGAAATCCTCTCCCTATGAAGATTACAGTGCTATGCCCACTTTTCTACCCTTTACACGAATGCACTAACAAGTTGGTATAAACCTGGTTTGTTTGTTTGATATTTTCAGCACATGAAAAATTATGAAAAGCTTCTGTACAAAATTTCAACCTGGATGCATTCAGAAAGCCTTCTCTTTGTTCACATTTTTTGTCACAAAACCTTTGCATATCACTTCGAGGTAAGACTTTTAATCGTCCATATGTCGTAGCATTGTTCTTCTTTTTTCACTAGAGGCAAGTTTGTTGCTGCATTTTTAATCTTTGTGGCTCTTAACAATGTATGCATGGTGAAAGCTGCATGCTTATGCTTTAAGCCTAACAATTTTGACAGGATAGTGGTGAGGATGACTGGATGGCAAGGTACTTTTTTACTGGAGGTACCATGGCTGCAGATAGTTTACTTCTTTATTTCCAGGTGTGCTTTGCGAGACCAATCATGAAATTGTATGCAACTGTCTGTTGTTTGATAGAAGTATGGAGGTTTTCCTTGAGGCACTGCCTGTGTACAATTCGAAATCAAGGCTTGGATAGTTTCATGTCAAATTTAGAATGGATGTTGTGGCAGGTTGCATCTTCATCTTGAGGTGTACTTTATTTTTAACACTTTGAAAAGAACTCATGCACTCCATATGGTATGCACAGATTGTCAGGCCATTCGCAAGTGGTGTGACACCATAAGTTTGTGGATTTGTGAGTTTGTAATTCTCGTAATCATTTTTTCAAGGGAGTATTAACATGCAAGGCTTACAACTAATGTGTGTAAGCAATTTAATGGCCTGTTTGAACTGTAATTGTAATTTCAGCTTTTGAAATGAAGCACCAACTTACTAGTTGTTAGTGACTTCATAAAATTGGGGCAAACACTTTATGGTTCTAGTTCTAAAGGATCAATCAGTCGGGCAGAAACGGGAAGAAAAACAGAGTTGATTATCAACTTTAGATTTTATTTTTTTTGGTTCAGGACCTTCAATATTTAAAACTAAAAAAATTGTGTATAGAAATAAGATGAAATATAACCTAGGAGTTGGGAAAGACTGAAAATTCTCCTTTGAAATTGAGACTGTAATCCCTGCATGAGCCACAAAGGCTTTGATTTTTTGATGCTGTGGGCCTGTAATGCTGGTTGCTGTGGAAGGCTGCTTGAAAGTTCGTTTTACTTTTTTCCTGGCAGGATAATGTGAGTATAGTGGATCATTGGCGTGTGAATGGAAAGCACTATTCGCAGACAAGGTATTTGGGAACACGGATTAGAGTTGTGGTATTATTTTGTTCCATAGCTCTTTTTGATATGACCTTTATGTAGCGAGGAGTGGCTGAAAAAGATGGACTCAAATACGAAAGCAGTGAAATCCTTGTTCGAGAAAACATATGGGCCTGCAGCAGGAAAATGGTGGGTGTATTGGAGGACATTTTTCATTGCAGTTGCAGAGCTATTTGGCTACAATGATGGGGAAGAATGGATGGTCTCTCATTATTTGTTCAAGAAGAAGTGAAAGGGTTGCCAGCTGTGAACCGTGATTTACAAATTTTGGCACTCAACGCGATCGTTCTTGATTTCTTTCATATCACTCAAATGAAAACAGTTGTTCATAATCAAACCTGATATCTGCCATATAGGATGGAAATGAACCGGATGAGATTTTTCTTTACCCTTCATGCTATTCTTTAGAGGACTATCCAAATGATATGACCTTCAAAACGTTGTACATTTGACTGATTGGTGTAAGCATCACAAGTCATCTAGAAAGAAGACTACATATTGCAAGTCCTAGACAACAATCAGATTATATCCTTTTCTGCCAATCTTACAAGTAAGTTTGTCATTAAAGTAGATGTCAGTTTTTGGAGGTTACTGGTTGGAATAACACTTGATGAGAGTTTAGTTGTTGAAGTTGGATGTTCTCAAGGAGACGATCTCTAACCATGGGATTTGTGATGACTCAGGCCAAGGCCCACATGTCATTGATATCTACTCATTTTCTTGCAACTTTTTCCGCCTTTTTCAATGGTTGGCTGCTCTCCCTCTACTTTGGTTGCAACTTTTTTGCTCTTTTCCTTTGTTGTGCACTGTCAATGATATACTCTTGTACGCCTCTTTAGGTATCATCTTGGTTTTTCTGACCACCACTTAGTGCATTGCCTATGATGCTCCTCTTCTTACTTGGCTATGGCCGAGCTTTTGGGATTCTAGAAGTAGAGTGGTCTCTCTGCCTTTGTACTAGCTTGTTTACCTCATGTTTGTGACAGTAGAGTTTTAGTAGTGCTGGAACAAACACCAGGATGTTCCGTGAGTCATTCTCTCGCCGATGTCGTGACTGTTCTTGCAGTTTGGGGTGTTGGGAACCTATTGGTGGCCTTTAGTATGGCTGGGTGCAGGCACATCAAGCTGGCATTTCTTATGTGTGTTGTTGTTGGGGGGTGGGGGGTGGCGGGTTGTTGGGACCTCGATATAGAGAAACTAGTCTTGCTTGATAGGTGTTGCTAAAGAAAGGTGTTGGGCTACTGACATAAAAGAGCGGATTTAATAATGATGAAGGATTTAGTAGACATGAAATTGAGGACATTGTAACAACCAACAAGCAATCTAAAATATATATATAATTTAGAAGTACTTTAATAGAGTCGATGATCTCTTTGATCAAAATTAAAAATAAACAAGTATGCTAGTGCATAGCTCTATTTAGTAAAGTAGTGATAGGAAAAAAAATACAATTGTATTGATGGGTGTGTGGACTTGATTTGTTGCTCTTTTGGTGCCCATCGTTTTTTCCTTTCTGCATTTCTCTTTGGATTTGCTTATGAATGATCACATTTCCACAAAGTTTTCAAAACTCTTAATGTAAGTGACTGAGCAGCAGCCTGTAAGATGAAGCAACATCATTTGCTTTTCAGTCCAGATGCTCTCATGGTTATGGTTGAACTCTAGATTGTTTCCTTAAGGCATTGTTGGTATTGTCTGCTTGCAGGTAGTGATCTGGGCGTGGTGCCTATCAAAATTGTGTACATATTGTTTAGGCACTCTTTTAGGCTTTTTAGTCTATTTTTTAGGCTTACTAGTTAAAATAGCATATCTTTCTCTCTCTCTTACTCTCTCGCTCAAAGCAATCAAAAGCAGCGTTTTGAAAACTTTCCCAATCCTCGACGTCCGCTCAACCTCCCTCTGCAAAGCATAGGCCACCAGCACCTCTTTGAGCTCCCTCTCAGCCTATGCACGGGGTGCTCTTTGAAGCCGTACCCAGCCAGCTTGCTCTCTCTCTCTCTCTCTCAGCAAGCAGTGCCGTCGTCTGCGCGTAAGTGTCGGCATTGTTCTCCTTTAAAAGGTCATGAAGTCTTTTCAAAGGCATACGATGATTATCATTAGTAGGTACATAGGCACGCATGGAGTGCACATCATATCATGTAGTATGTTTTATACACTAGTATATACATCTTCAAGTTGCTCATTTTGTTGAGTATACACGTTGTCTGGAATGGTGATATGATAAAATTCTTCAAAATCCAAAACTAAAAGGATGTGAAAAGAGTAGAATAACTACTTACGACAATAGAAACAAATCAATTTAAAAAGGGAGTGAAAAGAGTGAAATCTAACAGGACTTTCACATGATCAATTAATTATATAACGATTGTTGCATAGTTGTTTCCAAAATCATGGACGAATTGAAAGAATTATGCAGACCACAATTTGAAATGATTCTATAGAATTACGTGGACAATTTTGAGTGGAATAAGGTGTAATACATCTATATATTTGGGGTGCGCATGGCAAGAATTGTAAGGTTTTGACAGAGTCTATGATTCGTGACAACATCACATGAATAAGACTTGGAGCAAAGACATCTGTAGAAGGACCCAATTGAAAAGTCTTGTGCCTTGTGCTTTGTGTCCAATCATGGTATATGCCCACCGAAGTCTATTTGTGCTTGGTTTGACGGAGTGCTATTTTTTTTCTAGTGCATAAATTAAGGAAAGTAATGCACTTATGCTTGATCTTTTGTTGGCACTGCCTGCTTGCACTTGCAGGTAGTGATATAGGCATGGTGCCTATCAAAATTGTGTACATATTTTTTAGGAACTCTTTTAGCCTTTTTAGTCTATTTTTTAGGCTTACTAGTTAAAATAGCATATCTTTCTCTCTCTCTTACTCTCTCGCTCAAAGCAGTCAAAAGCAGCGTTCTGAAAACTTTCCCAATCCTCGACGTCCGCTCAACCTCCCTCTGCAAAGCATAGGCCACCAGCACCTCTTTGAGCTCCCTCTCAGCCTATGCACGGGGTGCTCTTTGAAGCCATGCCCAACCAGCTTGCCCTCCCCCCCCCCCCCCCCCCCCCCCCTCTCTCTCTCTCTCTCTCTCTCTCTCTCTCTCTCTCTCTCTCTCTCTCTCTCTCTCTCTCTCTCTCTCTCTCTCTCACAGCAGGCAGTGCCGCCGTCTGCGCGTAAGTGTCGGCCTTGTTGTCTTTGCCATCCCATTGATAGTGCTCACATCGATTGCTTGCTAGGTCAGTTATCATGCAACGATCGCCAATTGCAATTGAGTCCAGCTCCTTGAACTCAAGGTCTACGCGCCATTGTTGGAGTGCTTACGTCTCACATTTCTCTCATCTCGCCTTGTGTAATTTCAACCTTGATTATACGACTTATTCAAGGCAAGGGTGATGTAGTGTTATTCGTCTCATCTATGAGTACAGATTATTGTAGTGGAAGGATTGATATAGTCATGTACATTTGCTTCATTTATAATACATGCGCTCAAGGTATAGTTGATTTCATGCACTGTTGGGTTTGTTTCACAAATGATGGTTAGGAAGTTCAGCAACTCGGGGTCATTTGTTACTCTACGTAGCGAAACTCTCCCAAAATTTCCATACAATACATACTCTTTGAGGATGCACACACAAATCAAAGAATATTGGGTGTAAGTGACCTCAATCATTGTCTTGAAAGTAGAAGCTCAGAAGTCATGTTGTCCTCCCAAAAAATCACTTTACATCGAGAAGTCAGTGAAGCCTCTTCCTTGTCTTATTGGGTGGGGAGGAGGATTGTGTTTTCTTTATTCTATATGCATTTCGAAACCTCTCTTAGACCATACTTTGTTGATGATTTTGATATTTGTTGTGATATAATTGCTAGCACTAAGAGGGAAAGAGCCACATGAGATTGTGATAATTAGAATTGTATAGATACTATAGTTTTTACATAAAAATTACCAACATTACCATCACAATTTTATGGAAATCCCCAAAATACCCTTGAAATTTCCAAAAATGTCTTATATCAAATTTTGAATGAAAAATTAAGGAATTGGGACTTAAGAATAACGCAATGAAGCTTAATCCTTATACATGGCAAATATTAAGCTATACTTTTTAGGGAAAAAATAACGACATGGATCTTGGTTATTGAGTGATGATTGTGACCAATGATTTTTTATATATTAGGATATGACACATACTTCTTATTCTAATGGTATGTGACATAAAAATATGCAATATCATGGTCGAGTAAATGCTTAAGAAAATTACATTTAAGTTTTACTTTAATATATTAGGTTTTGAATATATCATCTAGAGTGAGACTCAAAAACAATATGAACCCATCATAATTTTCCGCCACATGACACTTTTGGTTCTGTATTGGACATTTGATGTTGTTCCTATGCAAGGCTTGAGGCTGCTCTTGTAGAAAACATCTTTCTTAGAATGGTCAGAACTTAATGTCCTTCATATGAAAATATTGAGAATACTCGAACTCAAATGTGCCGTTGATTGTCTGTTGCTTGTATGTCTGATGAAACTCTACAAAGAAATGTCTTGCAGAAGCCAGCCACTCTTGGAATGAGAAGCTAGGGTTAAATATTGCGTTCATTTCCTACTCCCACTGCTCAAACCCAAATTGGTAGAGAAAGCGGAAGAGCTTCTTCTTAGGTGCTTCCTTTGAGCAAGGCAGCTTCTCCTCTATCTCGATCTAGAAGGGATCCACTTGTGGAAGGAGGCAAAAAAATCTTCAAAGGCAAGGACGGGAGTAAGAAGGATTTGGCTAGGACTAGGAGGGCAAAGAAGAATCTCATATTTATAAGAATTTCATGATGTCATTTTAGCCGCTCTAATAAAGGCAATAACATCGATGCATTGAAAACATCACACAGTCCGAGGCAAGCTCAACCACACCATGACACGTGTCTGGGTTGGGTGAGCATCGTGCTTATATAAAGCACATTGAGTGCGCAATCCTAGACTCGCCCACATCTACACATATCGGGTATGGAGAACAAGAAGAGCGGTAAAGAAGCGGCTCTCTCATAAGATGATGATGGATATAAAGGAGGTAGAGAAAACGCTAGCCGAAGCAAAAGCAATTCAGAAGGAGCCAAAGAAGAAAAACAAACCAAACAAGAAGGGAAAGTCTTTGGGAGAAAGCAATGCAAATAAGAAACCATTGAAGATAAAGGAAGAGGGAGATTAGTAGGAAGGGATAAACGAGATAGTGTATCGATCACCTCTTGAGCTTGTCTTTCTTTGAAATTACATAATTGTTATACTATCTTGTTCCTTTACCTGCACCTCTATATTTCATTTTTGATGCTTGGTAATAATGTCAAACTTAGTGTCAATAAGTGTCGCGACATAACGCAAGGAGGAGGTCTACATTCCGCGACCGCTCACTACTTAGCGTTGTGGCATGACAACTATTTCTGTGCCACTATGGATATTCACATAAGCTCTTTACTTATTTATGTCATGCCAAAATACAAGACTATGTTGTGCTTACGAGAGAGATAAATGTCATGCTATAATGCGAATAGTGCATGAGGCCACTAGTCGCCCCTCCATATCACGTTGTAAGTGTCGCATCACAATGTGATATGGAGGGACTTCCATCGTAGCCAACCCCCATATCGCGTTGTGGTGTGACAAAGTGTCAAGTGTCGTGCCACAATGCAATATGGAGGGACGTCCATCTTAGTCACCCCCCATATCGCGTTATGTCGTGATACAATGAGATATGGGGGGATGCCCATTATAGTCACCTCCCATATCGTGTTGTGGCACGACAAAGTGTCGTGACACAATGTGTTTGAGGATTGAACGAACGGGCGTCCACCTGGCCGGACACATAGCTGGACACCACATTTGTAGTTTATTATTTTGATGAGCTAGTGTAGTGATACTCTATGTAAATCTAATTTTAGAGTAGCAGGTCAATTCCCTGAGTTATAATTCTGTCATGACAATTGTAAAGGTCCATGTGAACCAGCCACCATTGGCCATTTAGAATGTCCTAAGTATAAAGGTCAATAACCTTAATGTGAAAGAAGGCTTATCTTTAGAAAAGAAAGAGCTCTACTGTACCTACGCTCAAGCGACTATGAAGCTCCAACTTGTAACCATCGCAGCTAATGATTGGGTAATCAGATTTTAGTTTTGAAACTTGCACTATGTTCTTCTTTTTTTGCTCTTTTATTTAAGTGTAAGCATTGTTAGTTTTGCTGTGGTTCGCGACTACGCGTTTGTGAGCCTTAATTGCAGATTTGAGTGCTTAAATTACTATTTTTAGTCATTTTGACCATAGGAGAGTGTTCTTAGACCATATGGCGACATTCCTAATATGTTTTGTTGCAATTTTCAGGACCTTTTTCACGATGGATCGTGATTTTGGTACCTTGTTGGATTGCAACTAGGCTTGGTAGGATAGTGTCCCTAGTTGTCCTAGACCTCCTCCTAAAGTTTTGTTGCATTTCGAGTCCGTTCGAGTGTCGAAATGGCGTGATGACCTAGAGCTGTGAGAAAGGACATAGGCAGATTTTCCTGATCATTGAGTGTTGGTTTGCTTGTTGAGTTGGTGTGTTTGCTTGTTAAGGTTCACTTCTTGAGATTGACGATCTCAAAGAGTCTCCGTGCCCCATCCGAGTCACTTCCCCGAGTATTGACATTATGTTTGTACCAAAAAGCTATGCTGTAGACGTCTGTCGCAGCAACCCGCTAACACAACGCGATATGGGAGAATGTCCATTGTAGTTTCCCACTGTTGACCCGTGGGTCAACAACACGACATAACTTAACAAAGCCTTATTTTTTAAGAGTTATGAAATGCTACGGATTATGGTTAGAAACATCATTTAGCTAGTCTAGTTGCAGAAGCCAAGGTGCAATGGCACTTCCAGATTGTAAATACAAAGCCATTTGACCCCTTGAACTCTATTTTAGGTTTAACATATGGAGGTCATTTTGTAATGGAGAACTTTTATCATGATCAAGTTTTAAGCTGCCGTCGACTGTGTGTGAGAGAGAAAGAGAGAGAGTGTGAGCTTCTTCCTGACGCAACTCCCTGCTCGTTCATCACATTGGAGATCCGACAACACCATCGTGCTAGGCTCGGCAAGAGCTATGTATGCGTGGGATAGTCTCAGCCCGACAAGCTAAAGACATTGCCTCTGTGCGCCTATCGGGTCATCTGTGTCCTAGATTGACATTATGTTGATCTAGGTTGTGTTGCATGCACCTTATAGGTGTTGTCATTCACTCCCACAACATTGGCGCCATTGCCGGGGACACAAGGGCTTGAGTAGTTAGTCCTACTAACACTCGTGTGATGGTTGCTAGCTTTAGTTTTGGTTAAAGAAAGCATTTTTCTTAAGTGGATTGGGAAGAGGTTATTTCAAGATCAAGTGGATAGCCAGGAAGCCTGTGTCTTGCCGAAGGTCTACGATTAGATAGATTTAGTTAGGATTTGTAGTATTAGTGGTAGATTAGAGTAGTTGCTAGTGGTTGAGTGATTTGTGAGGTGATAAAAGTGTTTGCTAGTTCGTGTGTGGCATTGAAGCGTTTTTCTATTCATAAATGCAAAATCCCATATGATGTGTAGGAGTAGCTTTAGGTAGGACATGTTGATTTTGATCTAGAGCTATTCATCTCATTGATTTATTTGCTGAAGTATTGTTTACATTTAGAATCTCTGAAAAGTCTGCTTTTGAGGGAAAAAAGCAATAAACAGTTTTTTGTTGACATTTTTTGATGACTGATTGGTGTTGTGCATATAAGAGGGCATATGCAAGGGTGTTGTGAAGAAAAACTGAAATTCTGTAAACTTGGACTTCATACGTGTATGCTGTCTCAACAAGCATTTGGAGACCAAATTTGAAAAATTTGACTGTACCAGAGGGTTCATAAGGAGGGTTTTATCCTAAGTACATCTTGAAACTAATGTTTTGACCAACCCTGGACACCCAAAAGACAAAAGACGGAGTGTCGAAAACACAAAAAAGAAAAACTTGTGATTCTGAGCACATTTTTGCATGAAAACTGGTAGAAGTGCTTGAAAAGCAGTGCTAGAGGCTTGGGGATGCTTGTGAATGAATTCTATAAAAAAATTCATCAGCAAACATCATATGCATATGATGTCTGAGGGGTGATTCTGACAGCAAATTTGAATTTTTGACTTTTTACCTATCTTCTGCATGTTGTTGTGTTGAGTACATACACCAAATTTCATATCATTTGGGCTTATAGATTGAGTTTTGAGGAGATTTTACTCTTTGAGGGGATTTCCTTGTCAAAAGTGATGATTTTGTGCATTTTTGAGTACCAAAATTTGCTATGAGCACATATTCTTGCTGTACACATCAAGGGGCACCTTGGGTAGAAACAGAAGTCCATTTTGAGCAGATCTGAGGTCAAAAGTTACATCTGAGTGCACCGTTGTGATCTACAGCATTTAGAAAGCAAATAGGCCAAATTTCATTAAATTTGAAGCATTTTTGGGTTTGCAAAGACCACAGACAGATCTAGGCAAAGTGATTGCTTGGAGTGATCATAAATTGCACAAAAAGTGGTTAAATTCAATTTTGAAAGTTGTTGTGAGTTGCCAGTGTAGTGAGGAACCTCTAGAGCAAATTTCACTTCAAACTGACCAGTTATACATCATACGCGTATGATGTCTAAAGGGCACTTTTAGGGATCAAAATTGAGATATGAGCTTACCAAGGTGTTAAGCACCGCAAGACAAGCTTAAAGACCAAGTTTGGGCCAATTTTGAGCACATAGACATCATACTCGTATGATGTCTCAAGGCCAGATCTGACAGTCCAATTGCACTTTTGACCACACAGGGGGTTGGGGAATGAGGAGGTTAAGCTTGCTTGCAAAATTTCATCTCATTTGGACACATGTTTTTGCATTTAAAGAGATTTTTGCAGATACAAAAAGGCAAGGTCAAAAAGTAGTGATTTTGAGCAATTTTGACATCCAAAATTTGATGTGATCACATATTGTTGTATGTATCAAGGAGTACCTTGGGTAGAAGCATAAGTGAAATTTGAGCAAAAAGACATCATACGCACATGATGTCTTAGGAACCAAATCTGGGTATCCTAGTGTCCTAGAGCATAAAAGAAGACCATTGCATTTGGAGCACATTTGGGCTAAAAAGTGCCAAAAGGCAGAAATTGGACAAGGTTCTGCTTGTAGTGACCATAAATTGCACAAAAAGTGTTCAAATTGAAATTTGAAAGTTGCTAGTTGCTTGAGTGATAAGGAGTTAGTGGGACAAAAATCACTTCCTTTTGTACATCATACGCGTATGATGTCTCAAGTGCCAAATTAGAGGTTAAAAGTTACATCTAAGCTCACAAAAGTGTTTTCCATCACAAAATAGGCATAGAGACCAAGCTTCATTATATTTGGATCACTTTTGGCTTAGTAAACCTTCCCGAGAAGTTGCAGACAACAACAAACAGAAAAAGGACTGATAGACTTGTCTAAAAGTGTCAGAATCACAAACTGAGACTGGTTAAGACTACATCAAGGAGAGTCTACAGTTAAAGTTTGGAGCAATTCTGAGCCAATAGACATCATACGCGTATGAAGTCTCCAGGCACATATTGACTATTTTAACCATAACTTGAGTATCCGATATCGGATTTAGAAACTTTTTTTTATCAAAATGAAGCTCCAGAGTAGCTCTACAAGATTTAGTGTAAACCCTGGACAACAATTAAAGACCCTATGGGTGAGTGTCAACCCTGAACAACAATTAAAGACCCTATTGTTGTTCAGTGTCAACTCTGAACAACAATTAAAGACCCTATGGGTCATTCATTATTGGTTAGCGCCAAAAAAACTTCGTTTAAGGCCTCAAAGTTCATCCGGAAGTTAAGGGTGTCTAAAATCAACAATTTGAGAGAATTGTGAGAAAACGGTCGCGGTTTTGGACATAGTTTCAACTTTTCCATAACCAATGCACTTCAACACTTTGGAATAAGCCTTCTTACATCAAGCTAGATCTGTTAAGACCAGAGATCATGTTCTCTTTAGAGTCAAACTCACCTTATACAAGCTTCGAAATCCCAGTGATAGAGGAGCATCCACCCACAATGGATCTTCCAAACTTGCAGTTGATAAAGACCAATTTTGTTGAGAGAAGTTGGATGAACGATCATGAGAGTGAAGGACTGAATAGATATGTTCGACGACAATGAGGTCAACCTTTACATGTGCTCAGAGCCATACCCAGAAGAGTTGACAACTTACAAGCTCTTATATGTAGATACATACGAAGTCGATCATCAATGGAAGTCTATAGTTGTTGACAAGTATGGATGAGAATACAGAGCTGTAGAAAGCACAAATCCATGGACTGCATTAGACATAGGTGGATATTTGGTCAATAAAGGACCACAAATGCCTTCACCAAACATGAAAATTCCTATGAGAATTCCAAAAAGAGAGCCACCTGGATTCCCTTCTAGAGCGATAACGAGAGATCAAGTGATCATAGAGATGGTAAACATGCCTTCTCAAGGACTAATTTCCAACAGAACGACTAATCCCTTCGAGGAAGAACCTAGGCATAGTAGAAGAACTGAAGCGAGAGAAGGATTGGGAGAGTCTATGGTTAGACTTGTAGATAATCGGTGAGTTAGACCGTCCCAAGTCCAGAAATGGTAAACAAGAAATACTCCGGAGATAAATACCCGAGAGATCACGTAGCGGCTTTCAGAAGAGTAATTACTGAGCAGAGGACGTTTCAGATTTTGTGACGCAATTTGCGGGATTTGAACTGACTCTGGAGGATGAGCGGCTACATGGTTTGTTGACTCAGTGGAAAGACCTATATGTCTAAAGTTCCATATGCTGCAGCGGTAGGTTCTCTAATGTATGCTATGGTCTGGACAAGGCCAGACATTTTAAGACTCTAGACAAGCTGTTTGAGGAATTCATCGAAGCATTATCGCAAAAAGGCATAGCTCACAATATGGTCTCACAAATCCACAGATTCAAGCAAAAAGAGAGTGAATCAATATGCAAAGTGGCATTAGGGCTCAAGAAATATGTCAAGTTCTGACCAAGAGCGGGACTTCCTACGCAAGCATGGTTGATGCTGATCTTTATCGAGGGAATGATGCATGTGGGTCTTCAAAAGGATCTACATATGATAAGGAGCAAGACGCTAAAAACGAATTGATCAAAGAAGCTCTTTATCTGGTGGATAACTATGAGAAAATTACGGCTCAAAGATATATGTCAAGTTCTATCCAAGAGCGAAACTTTCTATGCAAGCACGGTCAATGTTGATCTTTATCTAGGGGATGAGACATGCGGGTCTTCAAAAGGATCTGCATATGATAAGGAGCCTGACGTTAAACGAATTGATGAAAGAAGCTCTTTATTTGGTGGATGAACAACAAAAGTCTGCTGATTTAACCTTATGCGCTCCCTGGTTCCAATCCTTGAATGCTTTCACCTATTGAGGAGTAGGATTCTCCTCGAGAAACATTGGTGCATCTTCATGCTCACATTTGATGTACTCTCAATAACCTTTACCTATTAGGAAATTGGTCATTCAAAAGTCTAAGCATGGAAGTCGTTCTTGGTTAGCTTCTCACTGACATTACCATTGATTCCATCATTGTTTGATTTGTTTGGAGAAACTCAAAATTTTGCACAAAATCCAAAAGCATCATGTATTTGTCACAACCTATGGCCACACTATGTGTACATGCACCCAATGTATTTGTTTGATTTGTTTGAAGAAATCAAATTTTTTGCACAAAACCCAAAAGTAGCATCTATTTGTCACAATGTATCACTCAAAGCACCCAATGTATCACTCCACACTACTATAGAGTAGTTGTAAAAACTGTATCACCCGCCAAGCTTCGTGCTGCACCAAAGTGGGAGACCTATAGAAAACCATATCTTCGCATTCTTGCACCCGAGCCCACTCTAACTCTTGAGAAGAGGCCAAAGCATGCTCAAAACCGAAAGCTACTTGTTGCAGAAGTTCATTCCTAAAGATGACACAAAATCTCGAGCCACATAATCTCCCATAGAAATACCGAAATCAAAGATTATTGCAATTGCCTCCTGAAAATCCCAGGGGTGAGTGTAGTACCTATGCACGAGGAAGGAGAATGAAGAAACCCTTAACCCCAACCGCTTCTTTTATTGCTCCTGCTTGCTGCCCATAACTCCTTAGCCACAACTAGGCTATGATACCATGATAAGAGATACAGGAGGGAGCTTGAGCTGCTACTTCTTCTTCACTAGAATGACGAATTCTACAAAACATAAGTGGAAAAGACAACAAAATAAGAACTATGTATAATGGTCAATGTGAAATTAATAGTTAGTGAGCAACAAGACAAGAGGCCATCACCCATTGTAGGTAAACCTTGTCAATGACGTCGAGTTGTAGTGTCACTAGCGATGATTCGCATATCCACTTGAAAAGATGCACCAGTGCTTGAAAAAAAACCTAGGTTCAGTACAGTCCAACCTACAATGTTTGAGGTTTACCTCCAAATTTTAAATTTGATATTGAGAAAACCTACAAAACTCAGAGAAATTGAATGTAAACACCTTTAAATATAGCAAATGTTTAATTGAAGAATACAAACTGGGGTGACGTGGCAACGACATACCGCTATTACGCAGGAGGAACGTCAAAGTTCAAATCAAGGCCGTTCATGGAGGACATGTCTTTGCCGGCGGAGGAATACCAGAGGCTTCTCTTCTTTGAGTCTGCTCGCGACAAGGCTGCCGAGACTTATCAACATGCTCCAGAAGACTCTGATGTGAGTGTAGCGTTGTACGGTCTTTCCGGTTTTCATCTGGTTGATTTTTGTTATTCTGCTAGCTCTATCTAATTCTGGAGAGTATCAATGCGCTAATTTCTCCGCTGGAGTAAGCTGATTGATGCTGATGCAATGTGGTTGTACAATTGGATGTTCACAATGGATGTAATGTGTTTCTGTGGACACCATTGCCGTATTGAGCTTATTTCTTGTACGTTTGTGACTGTTCATTGCATGCTGTTGGGTCCAAAAGCTTGCATGTCCCTTTTTTGTGTCTCTTACAGGGTCATAGACTTACATGGAGTTGTTTTATCTCAGAACTTGACGAGATGGGGAGGAGCTTTGTTGGAGCTATCTCAGATTCAACAAGGCCAGCACTCTTTGGACCTGGTGAAAGGTTATTTTTAACCCTATTGGAAGTTGAGTCCAGCTTGATTGATGGAAATGTATGTGGTATTATTCTTTGTATGAATTTTCACTAACAAATGGTCATATGTATACATGCACATTAACCTTTTTTGCCAGCACTGCCACAAGCTTGTGCTTTAGGTGCAGTTGTTTAATGGGGTGAAAATTTAATACGGGCTGCTCTGCTGTGAAGATGCTGTTTCAAAGCTGGAAGAGGCTCGAAATATAAACCCACTGAAGTCTGACACACTATGGTGTCTGGGAAATGCTTATACAACACATGGTTTTCTTATTCGTGAAGGAAGCTTAGCCAAAGATTACTTTCAGAAAGCATCAGGTTGTTTCCTGCAAGCATTGGAACTGGTACTCAACATAACTATATTGTGTTAATGAATTCTTTTCTGCTTCTTGAGAGAGGAATGTATGGAAAATTTTTCAAAAAAACTTGAGGTTCATTATGAGAAAACACTCTCTCTCTTTCTTCTCCTCTTTTTTGTAAAGCCCATCGGCAGCTGCGAATTGGCTGACTGAAAAGCTGTATCTTTTTGAATGTTTTTTTTCCTGAGAAAAAGATCATTCCATTAGTTAATAAAACTGCCCATAGAGCTACAAACCACCTCTATTAGAGAGAGCTACATCAAAAGCATGGGGAGACTCTCTTAGTGAGTAAACACAATATGTACAATGAGGGCTAAATCACAAAATGGGAGGAGGAAAAAGCCACACTGGTGGCCGATAGTGCCATCTAGGCATAGCCTGGACCATGGTGAAGAAAGGCCCTAGGCACCAGAGTCGTAGGAAAGCCTCTCTGCGCTCCTGCATGCGGTCGGAACTATCCTAGAGTCTCTTGAACTGAGCCTTGAGAGTGTGAATCAGCTCCAGCCAAAGGTTGCAAACAGTCTCTGCCGGTGGGACAGGGTGAGCCTCGAAGGTGCGGAAGCAGCAGGCGGGCCCGCCAAATGAACCAGAGTGTCAGGCCACAAACGATAACATAGTAACTCTCCTCGGCTGCCTGCAATCCCACAACCGCTCCAAAAACTTGAGAAGAACAGCTGTGAGACCCTCCTCCTGCCAACAAAGTGTTGCAGCAGGATGAGCCTCTCTCCGTGCTGCCAGTATGTGATGCCCCAGTTGTCACGTGACAAATCCAACCCTATGTGTCCATGGACAAGCTACTTGATGACAAGGGTTCAGTCCAGTTCAGTCAGTCTAGAATAGGAAGTGTTTTGGCACTTTTGTGAGTTTGTTCGCAGACTGTGCATGTCCAGGCACTTAGAATAGATGCATATCCTCTGGTTGCACACATTATGACCATCAGATTCTAGTCAGAACCCATGATAAGCATTTTTACAGTGCATAGACCCGTTTTTCCTATTTTTGACATTTTTCACTTATTATTTTTAAGTGACTTTTGTTGGGAACTAGGTAGGGCAATTTTGCTAAGTTTCTATTTATAGAAACCTAGCGCTAGCACTTTCTGGCAGAAGAGGCAACAGGAGCGTTTTCAGCACGTCGTCGTCACATCGTCGCCATCGACATAGAGTCAGAATTTAGCAGATAAAGATTTGCAGATTTCAGCCCTTAGCATTTACAGATTTCAGCCCATCTCGTCGTCGTCCTCATCGTCGTCGACATCGTTGGCAAGTCCAAGCATTGTACACCTTGCCATAGAGAGTGGGGCCCTTGGAGGAGGGTTTGACAGCTTCCCGGTGTCATATTCTCTTCTCTCTCTATCTCTCAGTCTCAGCACCTTTACGCACAGTGTCTATCCACTTTGTTTGTGATCACTTGCACTCTCTCATTAAGAAACGGAAGGCTCTCCCTTCCGTAAGTAAAAGGAACCCTTGAGCACAGTTCGGAGCACTCATCTTGAGCAATGTAAGGATTCTAGGTACTAATCCTTAATTAAGTACTTAAACTCATGATTAAGACTTAAGAAACTTGAACTGAACTCAGAAACAAGACTCAGAAGACTCTGTGTCGATTGATTGAATGATTGACTTGTTGAAAACTGAGTACAATAGGCTCCTTATATAGGATAGACATAAATGAAAAGACATGTCTCTTGGTGAAGAGACATGACTTTGGACGTAAAGACACATCCTTTCGGCGAAGAGCTACAACCATTGGGCGAAGAGTCGCACCCGTAGAGCGAAGGGGTGTGACCAGTCGTCGAAGGAGTGTGGCTTTTGGCGAAGAGGCACGACTCTTGAGCGAAGGGCCGTGACCATCTAAGCGTAGGGGTTCTCCATGGCATGGCACTTTTCGTATCTGCAACTAGGAGTAGATGTAATACTTTTAACATAGTCACAATCATGACATTCCCTCCCTCTTTAAATAAAACCCAGGGTAGTTGTAGAAACTCTGGGAGAAGGTATTGTTGTTGTGCTTCTGCATCCAAAGCTCTTTCTGTTAAGTCCCACGTCATGGCACTGTTATTGACCATGACTATTTTGCCAAACTAAAAACTGATGATATCTGCAACTTGATAAGTGCCTTTATTGAAGTCATTTGTAACTTCGAGCTTTATCGAAGAAAAGATTGAATCTGTATCTGCTTCGAGTGAAATTATTGATAAACTGACTTGAGTTTTCTGTTGAGTGATGACTATTGGTTGGAAATTTGTAAGGTATTCCATTGGTTTGTCTGGGACAGTAAAATCCTCCTGAAGGGATGTCTTAGATTGAGGCAGAGTAGTGTTTGGAGGTATATCCATCTGTAAAGGTTTATCAATAGAACAAGTTGTGTCCAAAGATTCATTTGCAGCGACTAAAGGCATGTTGCAAGAGTTTGCATTTGTTTTATCCTTTGCATCATTGAAGGAAAGGAATGAGTCTTCAACTTTGAAGAATTATCATTCACCATAGCATCTGTTATCTGTTTAGAGACAAAGACTGTATTCTTCAAGGGCAGTGACGAGGCAACTTTTTCTGCTTGGATCACGGCCATAGAAGGGGTCTTGTGCTTGTACGTTGTCACACAAGAACTGGAATCTTGTGAATCTTCAGCTTTCTGAGCGGGTATTAAGGCTTCCAATTTAAAAAGGGGAGGTCGAGGGAGCTGTTGCCTCTTAGACCTCTGAAGGATCCTCTTGCACAAGGAAAGGATCAATAAATCTTCGACTTTACCACCATCAGATAAGAAAGACTTAAATATAGGGCATGGCTCGCGAGGGGGAACTTGTCCAGCGTCGTGGCATTCACGACCGAGTACTCGACTAGGGTCGGATATATGTGCCACTAAGTAAGCCCATATTGATATCACTGATGATCCTTTGGAAGCTTCATATTGCTAGCTTTTGTTGCTGATGATTCCAATAAGAAGTTGGCTACTTAGAACTGTAGCATTTCCAAGAATATTCATGATGAGACTTTTGCGGCGTCGCACGAAGGTACTTTGTGTCTAGTTGTCTCTGAGAAACCATGCTTTGGGTGAGAGAATTTGAGTTCCGAAGCCTTTGATTTGAGTGGTTCTTCCTGGTCGACCACTGAAGCGTCGGTAGAAGATGGTAGAGAAGTAGCATTCGTCTGAGAAGCAGTAAGACGACTTCGGAAAGCGTTTTGCGTCTTCATCTGAGGTGACTCGGCCAAGGATGTACTCAAAGTGCGGCAAATGGAGTGGTTCGCACGTCAAGTAAATATGCCACACCACCCACGTCTGGAACGGGTTTTGGTTATGGTGAATCTGGAATCACGATGATGTCGGGTTCTGGAGTATCCCGCATAATGATCACCTCGCGTGGAGGGTGGTTTAAATAGGCTCTATGTACTTGATGTAGAGTACATGAAGTCCGCCATCGGCCATGTTGCACATAAAGGGAGAGTTCCAGAAAGTTCAGCACTGGAGAAACGAAGGAGCGCATGCGGGTTAGCTAGCTGAGCGTGAAGGATTACCATTCGCTGGAGTTTATTTGTTTTTGTTAAATGTTTTACGCTTTGGAGCTGTTCACATTATTGAGTAGTAAGTTGAAAGGCTTTAAAAATTTAAACCCAAATTGTATATGGGCTGGCTGCCAGCGTAAAAAATGTCCAGCGTTAAGGAAAAGAAGATGCGCTGCTGGTTTTAATAATTGGGTGTTGCAGATGTTTTACGTGAGGAGGCCACTAAAGAAGTATTAACGAAGGGGTCTTCTGAAGAGGTGCTATTGGATATGCTGCTGGCCGCAAATGTGCCGTTGTGCGCTGCTGGCTGATTGGCCGTATTGTGCTGATTGAGAAGGGCACACTGGCTGCAAATTACCCCATGCTGGCTGCAGGGCATAGGTGTGTGGAAAACCGCTAGGACGCCAATTGAAGGAGGGTGGGTACCCGGGTGAAGAGGTACGAGGTGGTGTCTCTTCACATCAAAGTGTGCGAATCAGTTCCGAAAGGACACATCCCGATGAAGAGGTTCACGAATTGGACTCCAACGCATACTCTGGGGGTATGCCATGCTTCCTTTGCCATGGGGTGTGTGGGGAAGGGTGCCACGAAGGGGCACATCCTATGTGCAACCCTTGAGGGGGCAGGGTGCCTTCTCAGTGTACAAGGTTTTCCGGGTACGCCACGCACACCCGTCTCTCGTCTTTATATGTGTAGAGTATAGAAGTGAACAAAACAATTCAAGTTACCTCATGCTCGTTTGTGTGTGTGTGTGTGTGTGTGTGTGTACCACCTTTCTTCTGCTTCCATGCAACTTCGGAAAGGGGGTAGAGTGTAGTGGCAAGGATGAGAGGCTCAAAACCTTCGGGTCCTGGAATTTTTTTTGCTCTGATACCACTGTAAGGATTCTAGGTACTAATCCTTAATTAAGTACTTAAACTCATGATTAAGACTTAAGAAACTTGAACTGAACTCAAAAACAAGACTTAGAAGACTCTGTGTTGATTGATTGAATGATTGACTTGTTGAAAACTGAGTACAATAGGCTCCTTATATAGGAGATGAATAGACATAAATGAAAAGACATGTCTCCTGGTGAAGAGACATGACTTTAGATGTAAAGACATATCCTTTCGGCGAAGAGCTGCAACCATTGGGCGAAGAGTCGCACCCGTAGAGCGAAGGGGTGTGACCGGTCGTCGAAGGAGTGTGGCTTTTGGCGAAGAGGCACGTCTCTTGAGCGATGGGTCGTGACCATCCAAGCGTAGGGGTTCTCCTTGGCATGGCACTTTGCGTATTCGCAGCTAGGAGTAGCTGTAATACTTTTAACATAGTCACAATCGTGACAAGCAAAGTTCAACATTCACTTCCGCTGCACCTTACACCAGTTGAACTGTGTACTGGAAAAAGGAGATCCCAGGGTGATCGGCTGAAGAGAAGGGAATCGGGATCCCTCCAGAACCACTTTCCAAGATCCCATTGTACTCGTGCCAGAGGGCAGCTCTCCCAAGCCCAAAGCTGCGAGTGGCTTGTCTCAAGGTCTGCTGGGTTGGGATCTATAACACAAGTTCTCCCACAAACGCCCACAACTCGTATCCTCTTAAAGCAACACTCTACAACCTGTGGAGCCTCTACCGAGACTCTGTGAAGGCGACCCTCTCCTTGAACCTCAAAGAACATGTGGGGTACGGACTTCGAGCAAGCTTGAACTTCGATGAGGACCTCCAGTCGCGTGAAGCCCCCATCCATCTAGGAGTTGTTGCCTCTAGAGGGGTTAGCCACTCAGGTGGTAAAGCCTCTGTAATATCTTGACACTTGCTCTACACCCCCCTCATGCTCGTAGTTGGATGCTTTGAACCTCCTCGGACAATCCTGAAAACTGAAGCCAGTCGCTGTGAGTGCAGGTTGGACCCTCTGCCATATGGGACCCCAAGAAACATGAGACCTACTACCAACCAGGTGGCCTTTCTCAGTGCTAACCATGGGGTTCCACAGAAGAGGCTGCCTCAAGCGCTATTTCGTGCAAGTGGGCTGATGCTGCTCCAGGCCACTCCTCAACTGCTCGCAAGACCTAAGCAGGCTCGCAGCAAATTGATCTTCCAACCTCTTGCTCAGACCAGCTCTGCACATCTCTGTAAAAATCCACTCGATGGAAGGGCTCCTAGGGCCGTCCGCATGCGGAACTCGAGCTCGAAGCCAGTGATAATGACTCCTTCCAGGGCTCCTAAAACCGGCCCGTAGGGCGGTAGACGTAGGCTTTCACCTGAAACTTTACTTTAGACTTTAGGACACAGAGAAACTTCACGAATAAGCCTGTGACTGGAATTCAACACTGCAAGACCACGGCCTGGCAGCTAGAGCGCTACCAAGCAGACAACAACACCCTATTGCCCCCAAAGAGTGGCGCCCCTTTCGGTATTTCTTTATTCTTATTATACTTGAGAAAACCCTGTAAACTTCTGTCCCACTTTTATCAAGCTGAAATTCCTTTACTCTAACCCGATTTCGGCAACATAACCACAATTGAAGTCTCCACGTACAAAATCCCAAGTAAACATTGACTTTCCACGCACTTTAGAGCTCTTTGCAAAACGTGGCGAGAAATTGCAGCTCGCTGAATTCTCTGTTTTGCGCTCCGATCCGCGTGACGATCACTTTTTTGGGTAGCCCTTGAGCTCTCGCACATGTAGGGTCACTCGCCTGTTGAATTAGACGAGATTCCTCACGGGAAATCTCTCTAAATTGTCTTGTACAAGCACCCAATGCTTTCCCGAGGCTCCCCTAATAAATAAACGATCCGAACGCTTCCACCTAACGCTCACCAAGCTGTCCAAACCTGTCCATGGCTGCAATTGCAGGTGTTTGACCCAATTTCGCCAACATATCGACGCAAATGGTTCGTCCCTTTCTGTAGTCAAAGTCGCTTTTCTCGCCCGATAGTCGACCACGGCGTTGTTCTCATGGTACGAGGGAATTCCGAGGAGGACATCGCAACCTTCCAAGGGCATTATGTAGAAGTCCTCGTGTCTCAAATACCCCTGACACTGCGACCGAAGTTTGCCAATGACAGGTGTAATGGCTACGTCCTTGCTGGGTGCCGCTAGAATTGCCTCTGCTAGTGGTCCTATCCGATCGGGTGTAATCTCGAGCCGCGCCGCCAATTCAGGTGAAATGAAGTTGGCCTTGGCTCCTCCATCAAAGAAAATCAGGGCTTCTTGATCTTTCACTTTCTCCCAAGCTCAACAAAAAAGTTATGTACTCTCATCAATCGTGCTTGGGTCAGTACCCATGAAATCTGGAACCAGTCCTGCTTTCATCTTGCCTTACCGTCCACGTTCCTTAGCTGCTTTTGAACTCTCTGGCCTTTCTTCATCTTGTTCTCTCTGTGCCTTTTTAGGGCACTTCGCAGAGATGTGTCCTTGTTGCCCGCATTCAAAACACTTCCCCTCTTTAATGTAGTTGGCTCTCTCCCGAGGAGTGGGCCGGGGTCGTGCATCCTTATCTTTCTGATCTTGGGGGCTCTTCTTCTTTCTACTTTCATTTTTAGAAGTCTGTTCTGTTTTCTGCGTCATGATCTCATCTGTGGGGTAAGTCAAACCGCTTGAGTGTATGGCAAAGCCCGTTTCTCATGACTCATTAGTTCTTGAATAGAATCTGACTTTTGCTCTAAGCAGTGATCTCGGATCTCCGTAGGAAGTCCCAAGGTAAACTGCTCAATCTGTTCTTTAAACGAGATCTTCTTAAATGAAGAAGCGGGTAGAAAAGAGCTTCAAAATCTCTCGCAATATGCGTCCAAGGTATCTTTCTTGGTCATTTGGAGATGATTCCAAGCAGTTCGTATATCACGTTCGTACTCTCGAGTCAACCAAGAAGGAATAAAAAGCCTCTTGATTTTCAGCCATTTAACTGGCGTTTTCTTGTTCAACAGAAGAGTGGACCACCATGTTCAAGCATTTCCCTTGAAGTAAGAGGTAGCCCTCCGAATCTTGGGGTGCTCTGAGTAATGCCCTCTAGAGAAAGCTATATCAAACTGCTGTATGAAGGCCAAAGCCCTCGAAGCATCTCGAAATCCAAAACAAGTGTCAAATTTAATTGACTGTCCACCTTCTTTAGATTCTCGAACTTTCTTGCTTTTATCCTCCAAAAAGTCATACTGGTTGGCTTTACAAAAATTCTTCTTCTTTCCATTAAATTTGTGATCATCGAAGTCCGAACTGTCTAAAGACGAGTCCTTTGTTCTTTGCCTTTTTCTTACCCTTTCCAAAGCTTTGTTTTTCGCTTCGCTTTTTCCCTTTCCTGTCTTCTTCGCTCAAGTCAGAAGAGCTAGAAGACTGGTCAGAAGAAGAAGAATGAAGAAGAAAAACTGGATACTCCTTCAAATCTGACACGCTTCTTGTGTTTTCTTGCCGAGGCAAAAGCAGATTGATGACCCAAATAACCCGGGAAGTCAGTTCCTTTCTTCTGCTTTTTGTCGTGCTTTTTGTCTTTGTTGGTTGCGTCAAAAAGCTGGGTAATCCGTGTATCAACGACCTCTTCTAATTCTTGCTCTGTAAACATCCTCGGAGTAGGAGGTTTCTTGAGTGCCCATTTAAGGGGTAGTTTTAACTTTTGTGGCCTTCCGCCACTGAGAGTGCACTTCGTCGAAGAATGTGTGCGTCAAAAATTTTGCAAATTTGGGATCCTTCGCAAGATTTATCATCTTTGTCGCATCGTCAACCAATCGTCGACGCTTCATCTCTTTAATCTCTGCCTGAGTAGGCCGTGGCGGGCCATACTCCTCGTGAGAATCTTCTTTGCGATCTCTTCTTGCATCCGCAGATGCAGAGAAAGTCGATTGATCTCTGTTTGAATCCATAAGTGTCGCGAGAAAAGGATCGGATTTCCCGGTAGAAGAGAAATTGGCCGTGCTCTGATACCATTGTAACGAACTTGGACACTCCAAGTCAAGATTCTATCGTGACATAGCAGAGATTCACTTCAAAACAGTTCACAGTTCACAATTGATTTGACACGGCCTGGCGGAGTTCCGTGCCTAGAGATATTGGCCCCAAAGATTGGCGCCCCTTTCGGTATTTCTTTTTTGTATTAATCTGCAAGTCAAAGTACAAGGAGTGGGAGGGGTCTCACTCTCAGACTCTGCGTCCAGATGCTCTGCAGAGTGGGAGCCCAACCACTTATTTAAATGTTTTACAAAGGATGCCAAAAGCAGAACTCCAAAAGCTGCCATATTTTAAAAGCATTTAAAAATAAAGCAATTTTTCCCAAAAAGCTGCCCAAAAATTGCGTAGATTTTCAGCCTTGCCTTGTGTAGAAAAAGCAGGTTTTCCGTACAATTTTTGCTACATCAGCAGTCCGTACGTTCTACCGCAAATTGCATCGTAAATCATGGGGGTCCGTACAAGTCACGTCAGCATTGCAGCGCGTTTTCCGGGTTTCTGCAGCCAGCCAGCCAGGGGGTGTGTGTTTCTGCTTCCCAAATGGCCACACCACGTCACCGGTTTGTGACAAGGATTGTCTGGGTGGTGCTCTTGCATCCTCTGTAAGGAACCAATGCCCCGTCGGAGACGCTTCTCCTCCTCCTTGGCTGTAGCTAAGTGAGCTACAGACTCTTGGACGAAGAAGCGACTAAGCGTAGCAAGTCCAGAGGCCACTCTACCAACAGGGGTGTCCTACGTGTCCAAACTCTTTGTCCAAAGAGCCACCACCCGCTCTCTAAGCTTTGGGTCAAGCACGCTCTTAGGGAATGCCAACAACGTACTCCCCCTCCTCTGTCGGTCCGTCGCAGTGACAATCACTAGTGCATGGTCGGAAAAAGCATTCCTTGCCAGAATGCAAACATATCCACGCGTCACAGATGTGGTCACTGACGTAAAAGCAATCTAACCGAGATAGATACACTCCTACTCTGCGATCAGAGCGAGAGAAAGACAAGCTGTTTGGGGACGCACAAAGCCTGTATGCTGCTAGATATCAGAAACTCTCAAGGTCATACATAGACGCTCCCAAGTTCCAACTCAGCCCCGTGCTCAGTAGCATGGCTACCTCCAACCCTGTCTGAGGGGTCCTCCAACATGTTGAAGTCTCCCCCAACACACCACTACTCTGCATGCGGCAAAGACTCTACAATATGTGACCAAAACTCTGATCATGCATTTGCCACTATGGGCGTATATATGTTCAGGAAGCCCATGAGGCAACCCTGGACCTTCATAGTAATCCACTGAGCCTTGCTTGGCACAATAATACCTCTGCCCACAATGGCCTGCTGCCATGAGTCCGCAATAGTCATACATACCCCTCCCTGGATACCTCCAGGCCCAAATGCAGCTAACCAAAATGTCTCATAACGACCACGCAAAATCTGATCACATCGTCTAATGCGGCTCTCACAAAGATGATGCTCTTGAAGCATAAGAATATCAATCTCACCACCCACAAGGCATCACTGAAGCTCCTGACGTAAGCGATCCCGCTAACGCTGAAACAAGGGTCCACCTAATCCATGCACATTTCATGAGACAATTCTCATGGAGTTAGTGAGAGAGAACCGATGCTGCAACCGCAGCCAACCTCACTATTTCTGAGGCTTGGATGGGGAGTAATCCGTATCCGAGTGACCCGAGATAGTCGTGACTGTAGAGACTGTCCAACCTAGGCCCAGAAAGAGCGTTTCGTCCGTCAGACTACCTCTTCTGGGAAGGAGTCCTCATGTACATATGCTTAGCATGGTGGACTCTGCGTGTCAACAAAAAAGTGTACCACAATGTGTCTACATACTGATTTGTCCGGAGGTGTCACCGAGAACTTTGCCAACGGCCACAGAGTCTGTACCAAATCTGTCACCCCCAAGTCTCCCGTGTGATGAAACTTGAAAGAACTCAAGAACCTGAGCCTGAAGCTAGTTCGTCACCGAGTCCAGAGTCCACTCAGTCTGGTCCCCGCCACTATCCCTCTAGCTGCTATAAACAGTACACGGAGTCTGAAGCAAGCCGCCTGAAAGTCTGGTGTAGAGTCGCCGAGGAATAGTGTGAAGTCGTAGGCGAAGAAGTCCCACCAGCGACGGATGTTGAAACTCGTCAATCCTCGAGGGGCTGCGGAAAAAGGTGACGTCTGCACAAGAAGGGGGGTCCGCAGGTAAGTTTGCTCCTCTCTCACAGGCGGCTCGTGGCAAAAGCGTTGCCAAGAGACCTCCTAGCAGGCGATGAAGGTCCTGTCCCTTGAGCCAGCTGTGAGGTAGGAGCGGGAGAAGTTGATGGAGCACGGGGGCTAGTGGGTGGAATGGGAGGAGAGGGGGCGGTAACTGGGAATGGGGGGAGGTGGAGGTGGGACGGTGGGTGGCGCGGTAGGAGGAGGGGTTGTTGGTGGTGCAGTTGAGATGGAGGGGGTATTTGTGGGCTCGTCCTGTTGTAAGGGGTCGAAACGGTACCTTGTGGGAACCCAATGCTGCTGGCTTGGTGTAGGACAACCACTAGGTGGGGCAAACTGGCGACGTCGACCACATACCTGCTGCCAGCTCTCCTCTGCCTGGGCATCAGGCTTAGAGGAACCTGCCTAAGCTCCCTGTGTCAGTCTGCCGTGTCTGGGCCCAGCCTTACGAGGCTGGGTCTGGGTCTGTGCCGAAGGTTTGGGCCTCCTTTGTGGACAGGCCTTCGCTAGATGACCCATCTCTCGACAAATGAAGCACTGATTCAGGAGGCCTGAATACGCCACATTCTGACGGAGCCACCCACTACTCACCTGAGGTAGTAAAACGACCTCAGAAGGGTGTGGGTGTCCCGAATTAGAACACGTACTGTAGGTATGCCATCAGCCTTGGCAGCTATTGAAGTTGCGGTGTGAGGTGTCTCCAAGACAGTCCCAATCTCTGAACCAATCCTGGAAAGGAGGGGGAGGTACTCTCTCCTTAGGTCTGGGAAGTAGACTGAGATGAGTAGGTCTGCCTCCTCGACGAGAGCATCGGTAGCCGGATCAAACCCATGGCGCCACTGTAAAAAATGAGCTCTAGCTGCTCGGATGGCGAGGGGGCTCATTGCAATGACATTGGACGCCATCTCGGAAGTCTCAAACTATATCTGATAGTAGTCTTGGCCGAGAAGCTGAACGTCAATGATCTTGCCCACCTCTGCTAAAAGGCGGTCCTGGAGGAGATCACTCACCTTTCCTCTGCTAGGTCGGGTGCCCATGATCTTGCAGATGACGGATGTTGCCTGGAGGTGCTCCACCTCTGTTGCGAGGCTCGCTTGCTCTGTCGGCGAGAGAGCAAGTCGGGTGGTGGGCTTTGTAGGGTTGGACGAGGGGGATTATTGAGAGTCCCTTTGGGACGGAGCATGAGCCTGCATTTGTGTCTACTGCTGTAAAGGATAGGGGGTGAGTGAAGATAACCCTCTGAGGAAGCAGCGGCGAGCAATGTCAGATAACCATCATTGTCGAGGCAAAGGCAAAGCGTAGTCTCCCGGGGGGGGAGGGGGGGGGGATGGACGATTGGGAAGGAAGCGGGCGGGCAGGGGGGCAGTGAGGGGGGAAAACAGCTAGGGCTGCATGCTGGCAAGGGAGAGGGTGGGCTGAGGATAAAAGGGCAGCAGCGGGTGAGCTGGGTGGTGCAGCACGAAGGGAGAGGGAAGGGGGGGCAGCGCAAGGGGTTGGAGAGTGAGCAACGCGAGGGGGACTGTGGGGCGGGCGAAGCACAACAACAGCGAGCGCGTAAGTTGCGTTCCATCTTTTTGAATGTTGAGGAGAGGTGGAACTGGTCTGTCATTTGACTTATAGCATGGACATGTGCTGTCTAAAATATTTTACTATGTGCGAGTTGTGACCAGTTGATACCGTAGATACTAATCTGGTAGTGAAAAAACCCCTGGGATATGACAGGATTACACTCAAAGGGGAAAACCCACAAGCGATGCAGATGGATAAAAAGGCAAAGCTAGAGGCAAGGGAGTCATGGAAGATTGGAGAGAGAGAGAGCTGTAGTGGACACAGGCAACCCCAATCTTACAACTAGGCAGCCGAAAACTCCACCAAAGAATCTCTAAGAGCAGACTCCAATCTCCACCACACAAAAGCACTACATCAAACACCCTTGCTACAACCACCGACTCGGTATCACTCGAAGGAGAGACTTCATCAATCTGTATAAGCGACAACTTATAGCAGGGCAAGTTGATGAGAAGAACCCACCCCACCCCAAAACCACCCAACCCCAACGCCAACCCCATCTCTTGACAAGCCACCATCAAATAGGGGAAACAAAAGCAAAAAGAAACAAGAAAAATGGAAGAAACAAAGAAATCAAAGAGAAGAGAAACACATCCACACCCACAAACCCAAAACATAAAAACATACAAGGGAAACACAAGAAAAGGCAAAACGCAGAATGGCCTCTATCAAAAGAAAATGAAATCAAAATGAAAAAGGACGACAAGACAAAAGTGTATAGTAGCCCAACAAGAAATTTGGGGGGGGGGGGGGAGGGAGAGCAAACTCTAACAGCTAGGATTGAACATGGCAGGCATGCGCAGGCACGGCAGTATGCACTCTCGTCACTGCATAAGGAATCGACATGGGTGGAGGACAGCGTGGGTGCTAAGAGGAAAGGTCGTTGTATACATGACAACATTCATGTGGATAGGTCGCTTTTGTCTATTGACTCTCTCTCTCTCTCTCTCTATCGCCCTCCTCTTGTCCCCATCGTCCCATCCTCCATTGCAAAACATTGATAGACGAGAGGGTTCCTCCACTACGCTATCGAGCTGGCTCTGGTGGGGGACTACTGTCACCAGCGTGTGACTACTATCTATCCTTTTTGTTGATTTCTTTCTTATTATCTATTTACTTTCACTTTTTGGAAACACCCCTCGAGAAATCTAACTGCCCTGCATTGCATAGCTAGTGTGGAACTGTCCAGAGGGAGTCCAGGCCTGAGGGCAAGAGAGCACTAAGGTTGGACAAGGACTATGGTTAGCCAAGTGGGGTCATTGACTAGCCAAAGTGGAATCCTTTGCTACAGAGGCTACATTTCAGTTCTGGATGTGGCCGCAGTGTACAAAGAGGGTCGGATGACCTAGAAAGATACAATGGCAGCATCTCCTAAAATTTAGGGAACTGCTATTTTGGGACCTGAAAATGTGTTGACGTCATTACCTCCGGAATGACAAAGGGAACATTTTCTTACTCTGCCGTGAAGTCAACTGGGCAACCGGTTGGGAGATTTTTAGGCGGCAACCCCGAAACGGGAAAATGCTTATAAATGTGCCAAGTGGCACCTTTTGGTGCACTTGCCTCATGCAACAAGAAGTGGCGCTGAATTTAGGAGGGGGAGAGCCTCATTTTCAGTTTTTGTCACAGGTTAAGAGCTATGGAGTGCTTGCTTTCCCTCTTATGCACAGTGCGGTGCCAGGAGTGATGCCCGACACGCTACGCACTGCCCTCTCTCTCCCCTTTGGCAGTATGTTATGCCCCTCTAGTGGGCTCTTCATTTGACCAATGTACAGTTGTGTGGGTTCATGCGCGATTGCCGAGGCAAGAGCCTCTTGCACAGGTACTGGATTAGCTAGCGGCTAATTCCCCCGTAGGTACATGTGAATTCGGAGAGGTTTCACGCCAGAAATCTCGTCCGATTCAAAGGGCAAGTAGCCCTACAGGTGCGGGAGCTCGAGGACTTGCTACGGATGCGACCGGCACGCGAAACGGAGCCCGAAACAGTAAATTACAGCCTGCTGTGTATTTTTGCAGGTTTAGGGTTTTGGCCCTAAACGGACCCTAATACCCCCAAGAGGTTCGGGGACGCAAGGGGACCGCTGTACAGGTGATCTGGCGCATTTTCAGGGCTGAAAACAGAGAATTCAGCGTGCTGCAGATTCTCGCCAGGTTTTGCAAAGTGCCCGTATGCGTCGGGAAAGTCAGTCAATGCGTGGGAATACTGACTGTGAAGGGTCCTAGTACAATTATGCTGCCGAAATCAGGCCGGAACAGTTGAAATTCAGTCAAGTTTGTGCGGGGCAGCTTGTAGGGATCCACAACATTTATTCCCTCTTTTAAAGAATAAAGAAATACCGAAAGGGGCGCCTAAGTTAGGGGCCAATCTGGTGTCAGTCTTCTCATACAGGTGCATTCTAGCATCTGTATCCCATTCCTCTCTCTTGTGTCTTGAAAGTACAGGTAAAATAGACGACTAATAATGGGTGAAAGCTAAATCAAGGTTTAAAGTAAAGTCTACCGCCCTTTTTGGATTGAACAGGCCGGTTTCATGGTTCCATCGACGGGATTAAATCACTTTTTCCCATAGAAGTGAGCCTTGGTTAGTTTTGGGCTTGAAGACACAGGGGATCATAGACCAGACACAGGGAATTGCAATTATGGCTGACAGACCAGATGATGTGACTGAAGAGGTTTCCTCTTCACAGGGTCAACAGACACATGAAGTGGGTGAGTCCTCAAGACCACCACAGACAGATGACGATATATTCAGGACCCAGTTGGCTACTG
Organism: Adiantum capillus-veneris; assembly: GCF_014529385.1. Taxonomy (NCBI): domain Eukaryota; kingdom Viridiplantae; phylum Streptophyta; class Polypodiopsida; order Polypodiales; family Pteridaceae; genus Adiantum; species Adiantum capillus-veneris. The sequence continues at coordinate 152,784,135 of NC_140943.1, forward strand.
CTGTGGCTATGTTCACACAAGTAAGGCAGAACCTAAGGTTTTTAGCCTTTCTGCAACCTCCTGTTCCGTCTCAGCAAGTTGGGTCACTGGATCATATTCAAAAGCCTGTTAAGGCTCGAGCACAGGTGATTCATACCGCACAGTCAATGGAAACACCTGTACACTTGACGGAGAACATGCAGTCTCCACAACCTATGCCTAAAGTGCAAGAACCGGTGGCTGAGATGCCAGTCTTTCAAGCTGTACCAGTTCAGCTCGCCACCTTTCAGCAACCTATAGCTGGTTCTAATGGGCAGGGAAGCAACTTACAGGCTATGCAACAGGTCTTCCCACCACCTTCAGTACACCCTGGCTATTTTGGAGGTGGATCGGTATTCTAGAGCATGGCTGGTCATGCACCTGGAAATCAGTTTTACACGCCAGGAACAGTGTTTGGGGGTGCTCAAACGATGATGCCTAACCCCATGTACAATGTCATGGGTATGCAACCAGGGTTTCAGAGCACTCAGGGCCAATTTGGGATGCCCCAGGCAAATTTTGGTATGGCTGGAATTACAAATCAGCAGCCAAATATGGCATTTCCAGGTCAAGTTAATAGCGGCCAAGGAACACAGATGAACCCTAATAGTGTTCCCATGTTTCAGTCACTTCCATATGACAATTTAACGCCGCTGGAGAGGCCAACTCCGTACAAAGAAGGTGGCAAAGGTGTGTCATTCACGACCTTTACATGGTTTGATGACAGGAAGAAGGCTCTCTCATTCCTCCAGCAGTTTGACAAGGCCTATGCAGGGGGAAACTTTACAGAGGCTTCAAAGGTCCGCAAGGCAGCCACTTTCTTGACAGGGAATGCGGGACAATGGTGGACAACTTTATTGCTTCAAGGGCAAGCTCCGTCCACATGGATTTACTTTAAGCAGATTTTTGCAGCAGCATGGTTATCTGATGACTTTGAAGCAGATGTCATGACAGAATGGCACCAGCTAAATGCTGCCACTTGCAGAAATCTGGATGATTACAATCGGAAGTTTTGGAAAGCTCTACTTCCAGTAACTTCCTATAGGTTTGTGCCATTGACAGAACAGATTGAAAAATACTGTTGTGGCCTACCCAAAGGATTGAGAAAATACTGCACGAAGACAAAAGTCACTACTTTGACGCAGCTCATCGAGGTAGCAAACACTGGCAATGGTTTGCTCAAGGGAGAAGATTGTGAATTTAACACTGGCGTCAAGGCAGGATCAAGCAAGAAAAATTCAGCCAAGAAGCACGTTCCTAATGAGGCTTCTAAAGGGACTCAGGAGGCAGCCAACTCAGGGAAAGACAAAGCTACGGCTGAATCAGAAAAAGGACCAGCAAAGAAATGGAAAAGACGTTTTCCTCGCAAGTCAGAAGAGCAAAAGAAGGTCCTGAGGACAGAGAACAAATGCTTTATATGTGAGCAGCGTGGCCACATTGATTACAATTGTCCTACAAAGAAAAGGCCAGCTGATTCTGATGACAAGGAAGACAAGAAAGGAAAGAAGCCCATGGCTGGTCTAGTGCCAGATATGGTGGGCGACAAGCCAAATTCAGATGCAAGTGAGCTTTGCAGAGCATGGGGAAAGGTCAGGGATCAAACAGTGCTTATCTTCTTTGATCCAAGTGCCAAAGCCAACTTCATTTCCCCAGAATTGGCTTCAAAGTTGGGAATCAGACCTGAAGAGATGGTTTATACAGCAGAGGCAGGTTTGGCATGTCCTGGCCATACAGAGACTGTGACACCCATCATTGGAAAGTTGCGTCTACATATCCAGTCCTATGTAGATGTTGAAGAATTTTACATCATGCCACTGGACGGATGTGATGTGTTGTTAGGTATTCCTTGGTTGTTTCGTGTACAGGGAATCATGGATGCCTACAACAAAAAGATCACTGTACAGAGCAGGGGAAAGACTCATATTTTGGATGTAAAGCTTAAAGGGGAGTCTATTCCTACTGTATCAGCTTCTACTATTACTTTTGTAATGAAAAAGCATCTTTCTGCGTACTTGGTTTTTGCACGTGAAGTGTCAGATTGTGATGAATCAAATTTATCTGTGCTAGATAAAGAAAGGTCAATGTTTTTACAACAGTACAGTGACTGTTTTTCCGATTCATTACCGTCTCAATTACCGCCAGAGAGACCCGAGGACCACGCGATAGATTTGGTGCCAGGCAGTAGCCAACCAAATAAGCCTCGGTACAGGGTTAGTGCAGCTCAGCAGAAAGAGATAATGGGCCAAGTACAGGAGCTGTTAGAAAAGGGGCTGATTCAGCCGAGTTCATCTCCATTCTGTTCTCCAGTGTTGTTGGTGCAGAAAAAGGATGGCTCATGGCGTATGTGCATCGACTACCGTGCACTGAACAAGAATACCATCAAGAATAGGTTCCCTATACCTAGAATTGATGATATTATGGACAAATTAGAAGGAGCAGCTATGTTTAGCAGGATAGATCTAAAGAGTGGGTACCATCAGATCCGCATTAGATCAGAGGATGTGCACAAGACTGCTTTTAGAACGACGTTTGGCCTTTACGAATTTTTAGTGATGCCCTTTGGTCTCACAAATGCTCCTGCTACGTTCAATAGGATGATGGACAGAATTTTCCGTCCACACCAGCAGTTTGTTGGTACATTCTTTGATGACATGATAGTCTACTCAAAGAATGAAGAGGAGCATAGGCATCACTTGGCCATTGTGTTCAAAGAGCTACGCAGTCATAGGTTGCTCATCAATGCAAAGAAAAGTGAGTTTTTTCTGGAAGAGATTCACTTTCTGGGACACATTGTCTCAAAGGATGGTGTCAGAATGGTTCCTGCAAAAGTTGAAGCGATCAAGTCATGGCCAAATTTGAAGACGGTGCATGATGTCCGAAGCTTTTTGGGACTATGCTCCTATTACAGAAGGTTTATCCGAAATTTCGCTGAGATTGCTTCACCTTTACATGCTCTTCAAAAGAAGGCAGTCACCTTTAGATGGACACAAAAAGAGATTTCAGCTTTTAATCTCTTAAAGGAAAAGATGACTTCGGATCCAGTCATTGTGTTGCCAGATCTTAGGAAGTCATTTGTGGTCCAGTGTGATGCGTGCGGTAGTAGCATTGGTGCAGTGCTAATGCAAGATGGAAGGGTAGTAGCCTATGAGAGCAGAATTTTGCAAGGGCCAGAGATGACCATGCAGGTCTATGAGAAAGAGTTACTATGAGAAAGAGTTACTGGCTGTGATTCATGCGCTCTTAAGTTGGAAACACTACCTGCTAGGTGCAGATTTCGTTGTCCAAACGGATCATCAGACCTTGCGATACTTCTTGACACAAACAAAGTTATCTGAGAAGCATATGCGATGGGCAAATATCTTGTCCATGTTCCATTTTTAGATTGTGCATGTGGAAGGCAAGAAGAACGTTGTGGCTGATGCCTTGTCAAGGAAGCCACAAATTTCAGCTGTGTCGATTCCTTATCATCATGAACTTGATGATATGAGAGAACAGTATGCAAATGATGAAGATTTTGCAAGGGTCTTCGAGCAACTAATGGATGGACAACGTCATGAACACTATCTTCTTAAAGACGGGTTCATGATGATGCATGGCAGATTGTGTGTCACAAAGCCATTGCGACGCAAAGTTATGGAAGAGAGTCATGTCCCACCGTATGCAGGGCATCGTGGTATCGATGCTACAATTAAAGCAATTGAGACATTCTTCTATTGGCCTACATTGAGAAGGGATGTGGATGCCTTTGTGCGAGAATGCCTAATATGCCAAAAGGTCAAGTTTGACAGGCAAAAGGCACCAGGGTTATTGCAACCACTACCTATTCCAGATAAACCATGGGAAAGTATTGCTATGGATTTTATCTTTGATCTTCCGAGAACGCAGACAGGAAACGATGGTATTTGGACCATTATTTGTAGATTCAGCAAACAGGCTCATTTTATTCCTGTCAGGAAGAAGATAAAGCCAGATCAGATGGCACGCTTGTTTATGAGCAATATTTTCAAGTATCATGGCATGCCACAGTCGATTGTTAGCGACCGTGATCCACGCATGACAAGTTTGTTCTGGAGAGGCTTGTTTGAGAATATGGGCACAACGCTCAAATTCTCTTCGTCATTTCATCCTTAAACAGATGGGCAGTCAGAAGAGGCAAATTCTATTGTCCTAGATCTGGTGAAGTGTTATGTGTCAGACCATAAAGGAAAGTGGGAGCAGTATTTGCCATTGGTGGAGTATGCATACAATAATACAGTGCATTCATCAACTGGCAAGGCACCTTTTGAGATAGTTGAAGGTGGCAAGAAAGTTCCTCCCATACTGCATACAAAGGACAAGATATTTGAAGCAGATAAGTATGTTCAGGACATGGATGAAATGTACAAGAAGGTCAAAGTGGCCTTGGAAAAGACTCAGGCAAAGCAAAAGAAAGCAGCTGATCGTCACCGTCGTGAAGTGGTATATTCACTTGGTGATTGGGTGCTTTTACGCTTTGAAAAGGCAAGGTTAAAGAAGATGAAGGGCAAGGAAAGACTGTTTCCAAAGCTCAGCATGCGTTACTATGGGCCTTTTCAAGTATGCAACATAATCAGTGATGTTGCATATAGGCTGAAATTGCCTGACAGTTGGAAGATTCACAATGCGTTTCATGTGAGTCTTCTCAGACCCTATGTGGGTGATGTGCCAGAAGATATGCCAGCTGAAGATCAGCCGGAAGTCGAGGAACTTGACGAGATCTTGGTCCCTGAACAGATTTTGGCACACAAAGAAAGGAAAGTGAAAGGCAAGGTTGCTAGGCGTTACTTGGTAAAGTTCAGAAACTATCCACCAATGGATGCTAAGTGGATGGAAGAAGGTGAACTTGCAGAATCACCAACTGTGTTATCACTTTACCTGGAAGCCTTCGATTTGCAACCTACCTTGACCCCTTGAGTTTCAAAGCTAAATGGATTGTCAGTGTGACAATGGCTTCTGAAACAAATGATGTACATGGTATTTAAAGTGAGCTCAAATCAAATACCTGTTACATGAATGTTAGAGCTGTACAGATTGTCAGTTTGGCAATTGCTCTTATGGAATGTCCAAAAGTTTGGTTAGTGCTAGAGAAGTGAGTATTTCTTGTCAGTTTGTCAAGGATACAGTGATTGCTTCTATTGAAGAGTACATGTGTAACTGCATTCTTAAACTGTCGGTTTGGGTATGCTTGAAAGTGTTACGGGATCCAACGTGTACTATAAGACAGTGGCAAAATGTGCAGCTACCATTTTGTCATTGGAAAGTTAGTGACTCAAAGCAATGGCAGAGTGCGAAGCTACCACTATGTCATTGGGACAGGGTTCACACGCAAGCAATACATGAGTCGACGAGGTGTTGAATACACCAGGGTTGACAATGAGCATGTATGTGTCGTACATGTGTCGACAGGTGTTGAATACATCAGTGTTGACTAGGAGCATGTACGACATAGATGCAAACGAGGACGTTTGAGATTTCAAGAGGGGGGTATGTCACCAGCGTGTGACTACTATCTATCCTTTTTGTTGATTTCTTTCTTATTATCTATTTACTTTCACTTTTTGGAAACACCCCTCGAGAAATCTAACTGCCCTGCATTGCATAGCTAGTGTGGAACTGTCTAGAGGGAGTCCAGGCCTGAGGGCAAGAGAGCACTAAGGTTGGACAAGGACTATGGTTAGCCAAGTGGGGTCATTGACTAGCCAAAGTGGAATCCTTTGCTACAGAGGCTACATTTCAGTTCTGGATGTGGCCGCAGTGTACAAAGAGGGTCGGATGACCTAGAAAGATACAATGGCAGCATCTCCTAAAATTTAGGGAACTGCTATTTTGGGACCTGAAAATGTGTTGACGTCATTACCTCCGGAATGACAAAGGGAACATTTTCTTACTCTACCGTGAAGTCAACTGGGCAACCGGTTGGGAGATTTTTAGGCGGCAACCCCGAAACGGGAAAATGCTTATAAATGTGCCAAGTGGCACCTTTTGGTGCACTTGCCTCATGCAACAAGAAGTGGCGCTGAATTTAGGAGGGGGAGAGCCTCATTTTCAGTTTTTGTCACAGGTTAAGAGCTATGGAGTGCTTGCTTTCCCTCTTATGCACAGTGCGGTGCCAGGAGTGATGCCCGACACGCTACGCACTGCCCTCTCTCTCCCCTTTGGCAGTATGTTATGCCCCTCTAGTGGGCTCTTCATTTGACCAATGTACAGTTGTGTGGGTTCATGCGCGATTGCCGAGGCAAGAGCCTCTTGCACAGGTACTGGATTAGCTAGCGGCTAATTCCCCCGCAGGTACAGGTGAATTCGGAGAAGTTTCACGCCAGAAATCTCGTCCGATTCAAAGGGCAAGTAGCCCTACAGGTGCGGGAGCTCGAGGACTTGCTACGGATGCGACCGGCACGCGAAACGGAGCCCGAAACAGTAAATTACAGCCTGCTGTGTATTTTTGCAGGTTTAGGGTTTTGCCCCTAAACGGACCCTAATACCCCCAGGAGGTTCGGGGACGTAAGGGGACCCCTGTACAGGTGATCTGGCGCATTTTCAGGGCTGAAAACAGAGAATTCAGCGTGCTGCAGATTCTCGCCAGGTTTTGCAAAGTGCCCGTATGCATCGGGAAAGTCAGTCAATGCGTGGGAATACTGACTGTGAAGGGTCCTAGTACAGTTATGCTGCCGAAATCAGGCCGGAACAGTTGAATTCAGCCAAGTTTGTGCGGGGCAGCTTGTAGGGATCCACAACATTTATTCCCTCTTTTAAAGAATAAAGAAATACCGAAAGGGGCGCCTAAGTTAGGTGCCAATCTGGTGTCGGTCTTCTCATACAGGTGCATTCTAGCATCTGTATCCCATTCCTCTCTCTTGTGTCTTGAAAGTACAGGTAAAATAGACGACTAATAATGGGTGAAAGCTAAATCAAGGTTTAAAGTAAAGTCTACCGCTCTTTTTGGATTGAACAGGCCGGTTTCAACTACATCTACTTTTGGGACAGTACATAGAGATCTTATGCGGAGGAGACTCTGAGTCGTAGCACAGGAATTTTGCAACTGGTGTCCTTGCCCTTGCTGAGAAGATTAGAGACCCCTTTCGATGGGAGTTTGCTTGCATCCTTGAAGCTTGGTTTGTGCGTGTCTACAGAGGATTTCTTTGTGACCTTGTGGCACTGAAGAAGTAGAATGTTGCGGAGAGTTCTCGTGATGGGGACACTGAAGAAGATTTTGTAGATACAATCGATGATGCTTTGGAGCGTTTGCAAAAGTTTACTCATAGCAAGGAGTTGCAACAGTTACTTGAGAGGAAGATTCCGGTGTTGCCCGTGTTTCTAGTGGAGGCGGTATATGAGACCAGCGACCTTATCTTGATGGTGCATGGCGACATTGAGCGGCCAAAGGCTCCTACAAATAGGTCCTGCAAAGAGGTTGGAGAAGCTTGTAGAGCTTCATTGGGCGTGAGATCAGCTTAATGCAAGGATCATGTCTTTTATCTTTCTCAATTATACTTGGACATGTTCACTGTTCAGAGTAAGACTAATGCTCGAGAGATCTTGAACCACTTGGAGAAAGTTTAGAATAGGATGATGCCTATGAAGAGAGCGCACTTGGAGGTATAGTTGTGGACTTTAGACCCTCGGCGGTCGAAGTCCATAACGGATCACATTGAAAAGATGTAGGAGATGGAGAAGGTGATTTTTCAGGCAGGGAAGGGGATCCCTTCGAAAGATATGGCTATAATCTGATGATGCATTTGACTGTCAAGTGTAGTGCTTTCTATTCAGATTACTTCGGGGAGAACTAGCGATTTGACATGGGAGGAGCTTGTTCCCATAATGTTGGATTAGGAGGACCAATTATGGAGGTCCAGATTTAGAGGGGGCCGAGAGGCCTTTACTAGACAATGGTAAGAAAGGAAAGCAAAAAGCAAAAGGCATAGAAGGATGATACTTCTGGTATTGATGAGAGATCCAAGGAGGTGATATATCGTAAGTGTCTAGAAAGAGGCATATTCAATGGCATTGCCTGAAGAAGTTAGATTTGGATTCGGGGGTCTGATGAGGTGGTTATTGTTGCACTTGTTCCGTCTTTTATACACTTGGTTCAGCTACCTTTGTCTTTGTCAGGGACTTGCAAAGACTTGCGGTTGGATACACTCTTGTCAAATTTCTTTCTTAGTACCAACTTTAGGCAGTAGCTCCTACTTGCTTGGCAGAGCCTGGAGGATCTATTCAATCTATGGAGGATGGCATAACAGACGAGTCAAAGATTGCACATCTTTGTGATACTCGAGCATGGGATATGTGTATGTTGGCTTCTGGTATTATAAGTTGGACTTTGGAGTAGGATGGCTTGACTAGTTCGAGGAGGAGGGGTCTCCAACTTTTTCTAGAGCTTTATTGATGACATGCCCACACATCATGGTACACAGGCGGAGGAGCTCTAGCCTGCACGGTTGACATAGACTGCCTGAGCCCGGCGGACACTGGTGGTGGTTTCTCTAGAGAGGTGTGTTTGATGCAATGGTGAACTGGACTTGGAGATTCCTTCTTCACTCTTGGAGGCTGCAAATCCCTGGTCATGTGTACCAAGGATCTGAGAGGGGGTGTGAGTTTTGGAGGTCATCTCATGGGTTTTCCCATCTAGATCTTGTGAGTGAGGGCTTCTATGGCTGTGCCAGGCCTTGCCTTGTGAAGCTTTTACAAATTCTAGGTATATTTTTTTTGGAGATTTTGTCCGTCCAGTTGCTTGCGGCCTTTCTTGTAATGCTTAGCGGAAGTGATCTATGGTGAATGATAAGGATGACTGCCTTGTGCGTGCTCAAGGTTCCTTTTAGTTCCTTATACTTCCTTTTATTGAATGAGAGAGTTCCTTTTACTTCGTGAGATAGATGCGCAATAGACTAGAGAGAGAAGAGAGAATGATATTGTGAGTGAAAGAGAGAGAAAGGAGATTTAACACCAGATAAGGTTCCAAAACCTCCCTCCAAGGGCCCCCCTCTCTATCGCTAGAGAGGTATTTGCTTTAGGTTTCACAAATGCTGATACAATGGTCCTAGATGCTGAGGTGGTGGTGGATCTGCAAGGCTAAGGCCTGAAAATGCAAAATGCTAGGGATGTTGAATAGGATCTGCAACTGCGATGAGGCTATGGGCTCATTTGCTGTCACCGATGTCGGTGATGGGCTGAAAACTGAAAAAGGTTGGCTGATCTAAGGGCTGAATCTGAAAACGTTGGCTGATCTGCTCTCTTGGGCTGAAAAATAGTACTGATGGCTGGATCTGCGAAGGTGCGGCGAGGTTATGGCTGAAAACTGAAAACGCTGGTGCTGATGGGGTGATTTGGTTCAAAACACCAGAGATGTTGAGGTCTTGCGGATACTTGGTACTGGTAATGAGGGTACTTACTTATGTTTGAGAAGTCACCCCTAGGGTAAATTATATACGGGATTAAAGCTGGGTCGGGCAATGCCAATAAAAATCCCACGATTTCTAAAAATGTCACTTATTAATGACTTTATAAACTCACTTATAAGAGCTGCTTCACACACAGATAAATACCTAGGCTGGGTACTGATGCAAATGTATGGGAACACTCTCCAATGCCTACACCTAGTAGACATTGGCTGTGCTCATGTCCAATTAGAGGGTATGCAACTACTCTAGAGTGTCTTGGCATGCAAGTCTTGCGTATAGGCTCACAAGGGTGCTAGAACACTTCCTAGACTGTCCTTAACCCTAGAAATAGGCACATAGGGTTAGATATGCACGTGGCATTTCTGGTGGGTGCCCTATTTTTTAGCCTATTTTCCCAAAATTATGAGTCATGGGGTTTTTAGGTTGGGTAGGGCATTTTTGCAGGTTCCTTGCATAAGGAGAGCATATGTCACGTGACACATCCCAACCCTATGTGTCCGTGCCACCGTGGACAAGCTACACCACAACAGGGTTCAGTCAGTTCAGTCAAGTCTAGATTAGCAGTGATTTGGCACTTTTGTGAGTCTATTCGTAGACCGTGCATGCCCAGTCACTTAGCAATAGATGCATATCCTCCGGTTGCACACAGCATGATCATCAGTATTCCCTTCAGAATCCATCAGATTCAGTCAGGGGAATTTTCCAGTGCATTTAGCCTATTTTCCTATTTTTGGTTATTTTCACTTAATATTTTTAAGTGACTTTCCAACAAAAGTATAGGGCAATTTTGCTAAGTTAATATATAAGCAAACCCAAGTTAGCACTTTCTGGCAGAAGAGGCAGCAGGAGCTTCCTGCTCAACAGGCAACTTCTCAGCAGTAACCCCCCCTCTCAGCACCCCTAACGTTTTCAACCCTAGGCCATCCTCTCATTGGCGTTTTCTCAGCATTAGCATCGCCACCAAAGTCCCCCCCTTTCCTAGCGCTTGTTCCCCCTTCAGGCAGCCCCAAAGCCTAGCGTTTTTGGGATTGCAACTATCAGCAGGTATCAGCGTTTTGGCCTCAGCTTTTCAGCCATTAAAACGCAGCCTTGACTGCAGTGCCTCAGCGTTTTTACAGCAGATTTTCAGCAAGGAAAAACGCAGCCTTTGCTAGCGTTTTATCAGCAGGTATTCAGCCCTAACCATCAGTAGTTCATCAGCAATTTCAGCAGGATCATAGCCACAAAAACGCAGCCAAAGCTTGGCTTAATCAGCGTTTTTATTCAGCAAAAGCCCCTTGCCAAAGACAGGAAGTTTCAGCCATGAGAACCAACCCCAAGATCACCCCGAACCTCAGCATTTCCCCCTTTGTGGACAGCAGATAGAAGAAGACCCAAACCAGCCCTAAAGTCATCGTCGTGATCGACATAGACCCAATTGCATCGGTCCATTGCATACGCATTGTACACCTTTGTGCAATCAATGTAGACCACTCTCACCAACGAGAGTGGGGCCTTTAGAGGAGGGTTTTACAACCTCTCGGGTGTCGTATCTCTTTTCTCTCCTTCTCTCAGTCTCATCCACTTCACGCACAATAGCCACTCACTTTGTTCCTGATCATAACACTCTCCATAAAGACGGAAGGCTCTCTCCTTCCCTAAGAACTAAAAGGAACCTTGAGCAATAAAGATCACGAATCTTGAGAAAAAACAACATTCATTCCGTTGCACCTTACATTGATATGAGAGCTTTGGAAGCGTTTTGCATTACTCAAGGAAAGAACCACAAGAACCACAAGAATTTTTTTTGCTTGTTGCGGTCGCACGAACCCAAGTTCACTTGGGCGTGTCGATTCCTAATTGTGTTTGTTGAAGAGTGATAGGAATCCAAGGAAAGAAGGGCTTGTCCAGCCTCCCCTTGTGTCTCTTTTCACTCATTGAGAGCGGACCGTGCACTTAGCGGCCAGCCAATCAACGTGAGGTGGGAAAAAGCAACCTTGGTGTGAGCGCAAGGCCGCCAAGGGGTGCGCCTCGCAGAAAAGGGTAGAACTCGGGTGAAGAGAAGATCCTTCTCCAACGCGATATGCAAGCGAAAGAAAACCTCAAGACCCTCAAGAACTCAAGAACCTCAAGAACCTCAAGAACCCACAACCCTCAAGAATCAAGAACCTCAAGAACCCAAGTTCCTCGCGAACTTAAGAACCCAAGATCGTAGTGCATGGTCGTCACCCGAAGCGGAATGGATACTTCGCATACAGGTGGTGAGCATGAGAGAGGTGACGGAGATTCGTCCCCACCCGGAGATGATTTCTTCAACCCTCCCCCTTCGCCATCTACGCCACCAAGTGCACCAAACCCTATGGAGGCAATGGTCAAGCAAATGATGGCCATGATGGATAGACAAGAAGCAAATCGCCTTGCTCAGGAACGTGAGCGCGATGAAAGAAACGCAAGACTTGCCGCAAACAAGAAGACAATCGACTTGCTTTAGAACGTGAGCGCAACGAACGCAAAGAAAGGAAACAACTCTGGAAGGCGGAAGAGGCGGCAAGAAACGCGGCCTTGGAGACCGAGCGTGAAGCTCAACGCGAGCTACGCACTCAAGAATTGCTTCGACAAGCACTAGCCTCGAAAACCGAACCACCCAAAGATCGTGGGAGTTCATCAAGTGGCGCAAGCCACGATGCGGATTCCAACCATCCAGTCACAGAAAAGTTGACTTTCAGTAAGTATGGCGGTAAGATGGATGCTACAGTTATTCATTCTTGGTTTCATCAATTTAATGCTTATTTTGCGACAACTAAGAAGACAAGAAATAACAAAGTTTTGACGGCAGCTATGTACCTTGCCGGTGATGCCATTAATTGGTACCAGGTATGACAAGAGGCACAGCTAGCCGCGCACCTAGAGGCAGCCGATGATTTCACGTCCCCCTCTTTTAGTTGGGCTGATTTCCAAGACAAGCTCAAGGCGCGGTTTATGCCACCTCAGTACCTTGCACGATTGAAGGACGATTGGCGCTCTCTCAAGCAAAATGGTATGCCAATTATGTCTTTTTCTAATCGTGTTTTGCAACTAGGCACTCAATTACGAAAATCGGATGATGAGCGCAAAGAGGCTTTTCTCTTTGGATTGGACGAGTATATCAAGTACGATGTCGAAGTGCTCGATCCAATCGATCTCAACAAGGTGGTAGCGATTGCTCTCGCACAAGAGATGAAGCACAACAAGGGAAAGCCTAAGGAGAACAAGACTTCCACAAGTACCTAGCAGACTTTTTAGAACCCTCCGAGCGGTAAGAACGGTAAGAATGGTAAGAATGATAACTCTTCTAACCAATCTTCCAACAGTCTCTCAACAAAGAATTCTTCCAATGAATCTAAGGGTAAGGCTAACACAATTGCTAAACCTAAGCTTACTCCATATGAAAAGGTAGCACAAGGAATTGTAGGAGGATACATCACGTCGGAAGAACAAAGCACTTATTCTAAGGAAGGTCGTTGTTTTCATTGTCACATTAAGGGTCACATAAAAAGAACATGTCCTAAGCTTGAATCGAATGAATCTAAAGAACCCACAACACCCACTACATCTGTCAATGCAATGAATGATAACACGATTGTGCCCATAGTTTCTCAGAACCCTCCCATTGATGATTCTCTCATTAAATGTTATGGTCGTACTTGGGGCACCGTTTTGTCATATTGTTTGACCCAGGTAGTATGCATGATGTGATCAGTTCCTCTCTTGTTGAGAGAGCCCGCCTCGAAGTTAGTCCGAGATCTCCTATCGAGGTCTTTGGCTTTCGTCCTGGTATGGACGCTCTCATCACGGAGGAGTGCCTTGATGTGTTGTTTGCAATTCAACAGACTGCCTTCACTAGACGATTTGTTGTTTCTCCTCTCTCAGGATGTGATATGATTTTGGGCATTCGATGGTTTCGTGATAATGACGCTCTCATGAAATTTGCGGCTAACACTAAAACTCTCAATGCCGACTGTGATTCTCCTATTGTCATTCATGGAGAGGACATTACTCGTTCTCCATCTCTCATTGCTAATATGCAGGACAAGGTTGAAAGGATTCGGGATACGGAGATTCTCTTAATCTCTTTTTCTCCACAGCATGACACACAGGATTTGCATGATTATGAGAAGCATGATGATTTGAAGGATAATGATTTGCATGATGATTTGGATGACAGTGACAAGCATGATGAGTTGCATGAAGATGATGTGATTGTTCACAAGGATGATGTGTTAGTGGATGCTTTTCCTAGCGAAGCTAACTTCGTAGTAGATTCGATCAATCACGAAGATCCGATCTTGGCTTTCGAGTCGAGATCCAAAGAACCCCCACAGGACGATTCGATCATTCAGGACGAGCTGATATTGGCTCTCGAGCCTTGGTCCAAAGAACCCTCACGGGAAGTATTATGTGTTCGCATGATTGATATACACGCATTTTCGAATGTTTCATTTGTGATTGTTTCCTGTATTTTAGTCAGCATCGTTATGTGATCCCTTTTCCTAGGCATGACATATTGTATGTTGAGCACGTTTCTCTCATGGATGAGCACGAATGTATGCGGATTTTTCATGAAAAGTTGAAAAGTATGTATTCAAGGAAGTCACATTCCATGTCTCTTCCTTGGCATGACATAGTACCCGGAAGAGCACATGACACTATGAGCACCAAGCATGGGCATTTCCATTGTGATTTGCCACAGTTGATTGCTTTCGATCAAACAGAAAAGATTCGATTTCCTTGTTTGCATGTATTTGATGAACGGGTTGTCACTCCATCTATTTGTTCATCTACATTGCATACACAGTCTTTAGAGAAGACAAGATTTTTTTCCTTCACTTTACATGGAATGGGTATGTTCATGGTTTTGTGTTGGAGATGGTTTCAGGAATTTTCAGCCATGGAGATTCTTGTAGACGAAAGAAGCAAGACTCTAGATGAAGTTGAAGCATCGAAGGAGCCACAGAAGACTTTGTGTCGCTTTCGGCGCGGCCCAACGAAGCAAGCGTTGCAGACCTTTATGAAGTTCAAGTACCGCACGACCCACACATCAGAGTGGGCCGGCGAAGAGTCCCTTCCAGGATTCCGGATGCTGTTGGCGATCTCCCTCGAGGCCATACAGTTCGGTACCAGTACCTCACTTTGAAAAGGAGGGGATGTCACGTGACACATCCCAACCCTATGTGTCCGTGGACAAGCTACACCACAACAGGGTTCAGTCAGTTCAGTCAGTTCAGTCAAGTCTAGATTAGCAGTGATCTGACACTTTTGAGAGTCTATTCGTAGACCGTGCATGCCCAGTCACTTAGCAATAGATGCATATGCTCTGGTTGCACACAACATGATCATCAGTATTCCCTTCAAAATCCATCAGATTCAGTCAGGCGAATTTTCCAGTGCATTTAGCCTATTTTCCTATTTTTGGTTATTTTCACTTATTATTTTTAAGCGACTTTTCAACAAAAGTAGGTAGGGCAATTTTGCTAAGTTAATATATAAGCAAACCCAAGTTAGCACTTTCTGGCAGAAGAGGTAGCAGGAGCTTCCCGCTCAACAGGTAACTTCTCAGTAGTAACCCCCCCCTCTCAGCACCCCTAGCGTTTTCAACCCTAGGCCATCCTCTCATTGGCGTTTTCTCAGCATCAGCATCGCCACCAAAGTCCCCCCTTTCCTGGCGCTTGTTCCCCCTTCAGGCAGCCCCCAAAGCCCAACGTTTTTGGGATTGCAACCATCAGCAGGTATCAGCGTTTTGGCCTCAGCTTTTCAGCCATTAAAATGCAGCCTTGACTGCAGTGCCTCAGCGTTTTTACAGCAGATTTTCAGCAAGGAAAAACGCAGCCTTTGCTAGCGTTTTATCAGCAGGTATTCAGCCCTAACCATCAACAGTTCATCAGCAATTTCAGCATAGGATCATAGCCACAAAAACGCAGCCAAAGCTTGGCTTAATCAGCGTTTTTATTTAGCAAAAGACCCTTGCCAAAAACAGGGAATTTCAGCCATGAGAACCAACCCCAAGATCACCCCAAACCTCAGCATTTCCCCCTTTGTGGACAGCAGATAGAAGAAGACCCAAACCAGCCCTAAAGTCATCATCGTCGTCATCGACATAGACCCAATTGCATCAGTCCATTGCATACGCATTGTACACCTTTGTGCAATCAAAGTAGACCACTCTCCCCGACGAGAGTGGGGCCTTCGGAGGAGGGTTTTACAACCTCTCAGGTGTCGTATCTCTTCTCTGCTTCTCTCAGTCTCATCCACTTGCACGCACAATATCCACTCATTTTGTTCCTGATCATAGCACTCTCCATAAAGACGGAAGGCTGTCTCCTTCCCTAAGAACTAAAAGGAACCTTGAGCAATAAAGATCACTAATCTTGAGAGAAAACAACATTCATTCCGCTGCACCTTACAGCGTAGTTGTGCCTCACAGGGCTTTTCTACTCTCTCTCTCTCTCTCTCTCTCACACACACACACACACACACACACACACACACACACACACACACACACACAAACACCCCCCCCTCGGTGTGTTCCCTTGTCACCACACCTTCCACTGTACTTTGATAGAATCAACATGATGAATATAAAACACAGTTGTGCAGTAGACAATTTATTGGTGTGGCAAGATTGTGGACAAGATGTGCTCCAAAGTTCTTTGTCTTGAAGAGTTCAATGAATGGGGATTTTTGCATGTAGTGTGGTTTACAATTTAAGTATCTATAAGGCGATTGATAACAAGTTGATGGTTGCAATATCCGAGGTGTATCCTATAGGCTATATTGCAGGTACTATTGGGTTGTCCATGGTGGGTTCTTTTGTGGTCTTCGTGCATATGTCCAATACGGGCTACAAGGAGGGTGTTAAAAGTTATGCATCTCAAATGAAAGCTCAATTGATCCTATTTATTAATTTTGTCATTTTTAGGTATTGTTAATGATGAATTGGGTTGGGCAAATTCAATTGAGAGGTATATAAGCCCCGAGCTCCCATCATGGGTGATTTTGTCAGTTTTGAATCTCTCTCTCTCTCTCTCTCTCTCTCTCTCTCTCTCTCTCTCTCTCTCTCTCTCTCTCTCTCTCTCGTAACCCTAGCCTTAGCGCCTTCTCTTCGGGTCGTCCTCTCCAACCTCCCCCTGGGCGAGGGGCCGCCTTGTGGGAAGGGCGCCAATGCATAAGCTCTGCCCCATCCAGACGTACTGCTGCTACCCGCCAGCCATTCCCTGCTCGCGATTATCTGCACTACATCTCTGCCTACAACTCTCGGCCTCCTACTCTCCAGCCTCAACTTGGCGGCGCGACTCCTTGCCCCCTACTCTCCAACACCGACCTGAACCGTCGACTGTCTGGCCCCGAAGTGATTCACAGACTGGCCCCAAAGTGAGCCTCTAGCTCTAACATCAATCCCGAGTCCCACCATAAGAAGCTACAAACACACAAGCATGGCTACTAGGGCTTCGTCCCGCAGCAAACTCACCTTCTCCAGGGTTGTGGCAACGCCCCCAAAGCTAGACAACATTGCCTGCCTCCAAAGTGAAGTTGAAAGACTCCGAAAGGAGAACGACGAAGAATCGTTGCCATTGAGGCTCGGCTCACCACAATGGAGAAAGACAAGAAGGAAGAGAGAGAGAAGATGGAAGCCAAGCTCAACAAAACAAAGGTAGAAGTAGAAACCACGCTCACAAAGGCTGTCAAGAATCAAGTGCAAGAGGTCATCTCGCGAACGACCAAGACAAGAGGATATCGCCCTCAATGTTCGCATTGGCGGGCTTCCAAGCGATCGGAAAGGGGAGGAGGACCTCAAGTTCCTCGAGTCCCTTGCTCGCATCCAAACGACAACCCACATGATACAATGGGATCTAGCAGCAATTACCTCTCTTAGACACAAGCATCGCACCAACCATGCAATCCTTGCTTTCAAGACAAGGCGGACCGAATTAAACTCCTTGAGCAATCGAGGCTTCTGAAGGACACTAAAATGTGGTTTGCAAAAGACCTTACACATGTCCAACTCAAACAGAAGAAGGCAGAATTACAAAAGATGCGAGAGGCACGCGCGGTAGGAAAATTTTACCGAGGAGGTAAAGCCATTATCCAGGAGTTCCAAACTCTCAAACCAGCTTCCCCCTTACCCACCCCTCTTTAGGTTTTCATATTTTCTTCTCACACACCTCGTTGGACCCTCAATTCTTAACTGAGATGTATTTGACAATCCCGAACCCTTTGTAATGTTTTACTTTCGGTCCCATAGGTCATATCTGACCTTTGTGGACGATAATTCAATCTATCTATCAATCTATCTCTTTGGGGAAGGGCTCCTTAAAGGAACATTGTTGCTAGAAACAAATCAAAGAAATTTGTTTTTATGTGTCACACAGCATGGTACAATTAGATAATAGCATTCCTTTCTAAAGGAAAGTGGGAGATCAGAGGACCCGACGGCATTGTTCTATGGCAGGGTGGACGCGATCAATCAAGTAGCTTTCCAAGATTGAACAATAGAACTTGATCTTATGACTAAAAGTCCCTAACTAGCGGCCATGCCTCTGAAACATGGGGAAAAAGGTGACAGTATAGGATGAACCAAGGGGGACAATTGTTGTGTGTAATGTACCCATCACTAACCTAACCCTAAATTGTAATAATTGAGCAATTAATGGACTCGAAAAATTAAAAAATCTCTGAATGAGAAAAGGAGAAAATACCTGGTTTGTTGATGGTATTTACCGAAGTCTTTGTCGTTGGCGAAGGTGCTTGGATTCTCCCTTAGTTTTGGGCGATCCTTGTCACTGCGGAAGTGTCCGGTTTCATGGCAATCATAGCCTCAATTTTTCTTCTAATCATTGGTCCGAGAGGTCTTGCCTTTGCCAAATTCCTTGAATTTCTTCTGCGAAGACTGTGAATGCTGACTCGAAGCTGCTGATGTTGCGAGACGCTTAAAATTTGATGAAGAGGTGCCACAGTTTGAGTTATCTCCCACCGTTGCGCCGCTTGCAGAAACAGCCAAAGTGTTGTCGTAATTCTTTTCGAAGTTGTGGATGCCCTTGAGTGATGTGACGGGATTGCGTTTTGGTACGCCATCGGCAATCCAAAAAGATATAGAATTTGTAGAGTGACTTTTGGATCCTCCAAGGCCTTCATTTTGTGGACGAGGTTGAATTCTTGAGAGTAAGCGCCCAAAGCTTTCTTTCCTATCTCCAATTTGAACAATTTCTTGAAGCATTCCATCTTACCCATGTCAAAGGTGCGGTGGAAAAGGGTGAATCAGGTGATGATCTCATTTGCAACCGCGAGCAAACCTCCTCTCGAGACTAGCCAATAGATCTCGGATAGATTTCCTCAAACACGTCGTCCTATCGCGTACTGCCCATCGAATGAACACTGACAACAAATTTGCAAGATAAGCTGTAAAAAAGGGGGGTGTAACAGGCTTGGACACTCCAAGCGAGAAATCAATAGCAACACACGGACATAAACTTCAAAATCATTGAACTGAGAGAGAGAGAGAGAGAGAGAGAGAGAGAGAGAGAGAGAGAGAGAGAGAGAGAGAGAGAGAGAGAGAGAGAGAGAGAAAAACCCTACTGCTTGCATCCTGCCGCAGACGCGTACCCCCCTACCTGCAGCCTGCCGCCGCCGCGTCTCCTGGCTGCAGCCCGCCGCCACGCGCTCTGCTGCCTGCAGTTTGCCGCCACGCGCTCAGCTGCCCTGCGCGTCACACCCTGCGAGTACCTGCAGTTCCCCTCCTCAACCCCTTCTTTCGTGAAACCCTAACCCTAACAGTCCCATCTGTCAACCCTAATTCTGTGAAACCCCAATACCCTGAAACCCTAATTCCCTGAAACCCTAAAAGTCCGCCAACCCCACCTGTTTCAAACCTTCACCATGTGCATCTTTCTACTGCCTGCAAGGGAAGGAGAGAGAGAGAGAGAGAGAGAGAGAGAGAGAGAGAGAGAGAGAGAGAGAGAGAGAGAGAGAGAGAGAGAGAGAGAGAGAGAGAGAGAGAGAGTGTTCAATCTTCACTTCGGGTCTTGCTTTTCCCGTTTGCCAGTCTCGCCCATTCTTCATGGCGGCTTTGCCGGTCTTGAGCGCTACACACGGCGCTCCATCACCACTTGCCTGTCGCGTGGATTGTACTGGTGACCTGTTGACACGCATTGACTCCAAAATTCAACACTTGGCACAGCATGCCTTGGTTGGACGGATGATTGGACAGCCTCCACCTCGCTCTTCTATACATGATTGGTGTCAGACTTCATTGGGCACTACTCAGGGACGGGTCTCGGAACTTACATTACTTGGCAGAGGCATATTCATGGTACGTCTTTCAGATCCCGCCACTGCCTCAACTCTCCTAGCTTGCTCTCCGATACTCTCTGATCGCAGAATGATATACTTGACGAGGTGGTATCCCGAGTTTACTACTGAGGAGTTTGACAGTCGGCATCTTATTCCCAGATTCCCTCTGACACTTTCCTTCCCGGATATGCCTCTCCATTTTATTGATGAGCATCTCCTTCAAATGATTGCTGCTCATTTTGGCACAGTAGTTCCAGGATCCTGCATCTTCTCATCTGGTCCACCTCGCATTCAGGTCCTAGTGTTTGGGGATACTTCATTACCAGATACAGTTACTGTGGCTGTGCGTGATCGAGATTATTCTTGCCGAATGGTAGTCACTGGCCGCCCAGGACAGTGCTTACGTTGTCACGAGATGGGACACTTGGCACGCGATTGCCCCACTCAGCCACGCCATCGGCAACAACAACAGCCGGCTCGTGGCACCCATGCTTAGCCACGTGGTCAGCATCCACAACCGGTTCCTACTACTACTACTCGAGCACCTCAGCAGCCTAAGGGTGCTCCCAGAGCTTCAACCCTCCATGTTCCTCCCTCTGCTTCAGTTCCTACTGAGAATGCATGGCAGACAGTAGGTCGTAACCATTCCTTCCGTCCTCGTCAGCAACCCACCCCGCATGCAACCCCCAGTGTTAACTCTCCTGCTCCCTCTCAAGTTTCAGCCACTCCCTTACCCCTAGCTTCTCCTCGCCATTCTTCTTCTTCAGCCCAGGATCACTTACCTCTGCTACCAGCTCCTCCTTCACTTGCCATTCCCCTGCCCGCTCCTTCCCCTATTCCCGAGGTCCCTATTCCCATGCAGATGGATCATTCACCGCTACTACCTCTCCCTTTTCCTCCCCTCCCTCTCACCCTTACTCCCCCCCCTCTACCTTCTGGTCCACCCCCTCCCGCAGCCGCTCATACTTACGTCCCACGCAGTTTTCTCAGCTCTTGCCCTCTTTCTTGGGGCACGCATCGGGCTGAAATGTGCGGTGACTCAGAAGGACCATTGCGGGTGCAGTTTTACCTTATGCATCACAAGCCAGGTTGTGTTCCCTCTTTAATAGGCAGTTGCTCTCAGCCTACCCATGCCTTTTTCCTTCCATTCCATGCAGCTCAGGAATGGTCCGAGGATCAGGTTCTGCATTTTGTGCATGCACAAACTATGGCTCAGCTTAATTTATGGTTGTCTACTTCCGCTCCAGATGTATTGTCTCCACACTTCCCTTCATGTATTGGTGCAATGGAATGGAGTGATGTTTATGCTTGCTATTCATTGCCTATGATCATTCATATATCCTCAGATGTGGTGCTTCCTATGTCTATGCGCATTTGGGGTGTCAAAGCTGCAGCATCGGTAATGCAATGTAAACAAGCCGAGGTCCGCAGTTGGTGCAATGAGACACCATATTTTAGAGAGGGCTTGCGGGTTGCTTTCCTCCCGCCAGAAGCTCATCCCTTGGATGGCGCAGCTGCCTCCAAGAAGATGCGCAGTTAGTCAGATGCTTTACCAATTCTTTCATGCAGACTATGGATTTACATGTAGTTTCTTGGAATGCTAATGGTTTACAGACTTCTCGGGTAAGAGGTTCACGTAAGCTTTTACTTCGCAGAGATTTACACGCTCATGTAGTAGGCACTGTGGATATATTACTAGTACAGGAGCATAAGATTGCCACTCCCTTTGGTAATCTCATGCCCTCGGGCGCTCACACTTTTTGGGAGCCTACCCTGGGCATTCATGGACAGAGTTGCGGTGTATGCATTTCAATGGGGCCACGATACTTGGCATCAGTTCAACAGCATG
Organism: Adiantum capillus-veneris; assembly: GCF_014529385.1. NCBI lineage: Eukaryota > Viridiplantae > Streptophyta > Polypodiopsida > Polypodiales > Pteridaceae > Adiantum > Adiantum capillus-veneris. The sequence goes on from NC_140943.1 coordinate 152,805,723, forward strand.
GCACCCTTGTCGCTGGCATAGCAGTCTATGTTTCTATCCGGATTCGGGACTCTATCATTGGTTTTATGTCAGTATATGTACCCACTACTCCTCGGGAGAGAGCTACTTTTTGGTCCTCCTTGATTGCTGCTCTACCTGCTTTAGACTCTTGGGTTGTTGGAGGCGACTTCAACAACGTCGAGAGCGATTCTGACTGGTGATCGATCACTCCTCCAGTTCTATCATCCATTTCTCCAGATGAGCAGCCAGCTTGGGATCGATTTCTTCTAGCTATTCAAGGTGTTGACGCCTGGCACATACCCTCTTTTGGTCACCACCCTGCTACACTTCATTGCTCGTGGGGGTTTCAGAGACAGCTGGGAAGATTATTAGAGCGACTTGATCGTTTTTACATTGGCCCTTGGGCAGCAGCTCTAGGTGGATTTACTACTATTTGGCGAGGGACCAGCCTCTCAGATCATTTACCCATATCATTGTTTATCTCTTTCACTAGATCCGTTGCACAGAGACGAGGCTGCCGCATCCCTGACAGTGTTCTCACCACTGAAGTTTTGCAGCAGCAGATTCATGACTTGTGGTCCACGGGTGCTTCTTATTGTGGTCCCCCTGGAGAGTTCCTTGCCCATTGCATTACTCAGTCTAGTATTTACTGCCGTGATCAGACTGCTAATATTCATCGTTAGTTGAGAGTACGCGAGTCTGACCTCCACATTCCTCTTGGTTCCACTCAGCGCTTGCTTGAGGAGTGGCCTCAGGTTGCTTATCTCGCTGCTAGACAGACAGAGCTCACACAGGAAATTCGTCGCGTACAGGAGGCTAGGTCTGAGTTCACTCATCATGCTTCAGTATCTCATTGGATAGCTAAAGCTGATCGAATGAATAAGGACTTCTTCGCTGCGCATAAAGAGCGCCCTCCTGGCACCACCCTCAGGACTTTGTGCGATGCTCAGGGAACACTTCATATGCATCCGGATGTTATTCTTGATTTGTTCACTGCTGATGTATGCACTACTGAGGTTTTACTTGCCCGTGAGCAGATCTGGCATCACACCCACCGTTGTTGTACAGACACTATGGCAGAGATCTTGTTGGCTCCATTCACACTTGTAGAGCTTCATGCTGCTATCGAGAGTCTAGATCCATCTTCCTGTCCAGGCGAGTATTGCACTGCTTCGCGGTTGTCAGGACATCTTTGCATCAGGATATATGCATCCGGATCTTTGTTCAGGTCTTATATCTCTTATTCCGAAAGGGGGTGAGACCACTCAGCTCCGCCAGTGGAGACCTATTACCCTACTCCCTTCGGTCTATAAGATATTAGCGTTACTGATCAGCCATCGCTTGCGACCGTTCTTACCAGATATTATTCATACTTCTCAGACAGGCTTTGTCATGGATCGATGCATATTGGATAATATCTTCACTTTTTATGAGGCAGTAGAGTAGGCCAGATCATCTTCTGAACCTCTCGCTTTTTTCATCCTTGACTTCGAGAAAGCATACGATCGTGTTGAGTGGGAGTTTCTCGAAGGATCATTAGCCAGGATGGGTTTCCCTTCGAGATGGATCTCAGGCATTTCCGCTCTCTTCAGGACTGCCAGCAGTGCTATTACTATTGGTGGTCGTGTCAGTCGCAGTTTTGAGCTCTCTCGATCTGTCCGTCAGGGATGTCCTTTAGCAGCATATTTGTATCTGTTTGTAGGAGAGACTATGTCCGACTTTCTTCGTGCTCAGAGTCATGCATTTCGTGGCTTGACCATGCCAGTACCTTCAGCTCCGGACCTTATCGATTAGGAGTTTGCTGATGACACTATGCTGATGTTGCGCTATTTGCTAGCAGCTCTTGATGCCATGCGGGGAGCTCTGGAGGTTTTTTGCATTGCCAGTGGTGCACGCATTAACTGGCATAAATCCTACGGGTTACTGGTTGGCAGTGATGACATACCTACTTGGGGGGTAACTGATGGTTTCACATGGCTACAGCCAGGTCAGACATGCAGATATCTGGGCTTTCAGGTTGGATTTGACGTTTCCTCACAGCAGCAGTTTGCACCCGTACTACAGTCTATTCGCAGGAAGCTATGTCATTGGTCTTCACGTCATTTGTCGTTGGCTGGTCGTGCATTGGTTGCCAACCAGGTCATTCTGGCTACAATATGGTATACGGCCTCCTGTTGGATGCTACATTCTGGTGTGATAGCTCAGCTCCACAGACTCGTGCGGAACTTTTTATGGAGTGGCACAGATGGGACTACTAATACTCGTGCTCGAGTTCGCTGGTCCACGATTATTCGTCCTAGGTCAGCGGGTGGCCTTGGCATTATTGATCCAGAATTACAGAGCCTCGTCCTTCTTACCAAGCTTATTGTTCAGGGTCTTTTTCCCGGCCAAGAACCTTGGAAGATGCTTCTTCAGGACGCTCTTTCCACAGCGACTCCACGCCTCAGCACTAGAGATGGCCATACTTGGCAAACAGGGTATCGTTTTCTCTTTACAGATGCCCCCTTATGCACCAGCACTCTCTCACCCTTCATCCGATCACTCCTTCAGATTTGGGTATCCATGCGACGAGCTATCATACGCTCACCTCCCTCATGCCGTGAGGAGATTGAGTGCCAACCTCTCATTTGGAATGATGCAGTTCTTGATTCTTCGGTTAATCCACCCCGTCAGCTTGGAGTTAGGACTCACATTGACTGGGTTGCTTGGGACACTGGCCCTGCTGCCTCTTTGCGGTTGTTTCATGAGACACGTATGCTGGATGTAGATTTTGTGGCAGAACATTATGACATTGGTCGCGGGGTAACAGACAGACTGCTTGAGATTGACTCTGCCATTCCTTCACACTGGGACGCAGTCATGCGAGGCACGGTTTAGATGCCTCCACATTGTGGCTGGGAAGGCCTCTGCTAAGAGCACTCTCTTATTAGTTCATTTAGACACCATGCTGTTCACAGTTGATACTGACTACTCTTCGGGGATGCATGCTAGATTGACATGTGCTACTACCTCTCCGCACCTTGTCTACCTCGGCGCTCGATGGGAGGCCATACGAGTAGTTGGCTCCAGCGGGAAGCGTCGTTGTGTTGACCCCTGTTTCGCTTCCGCTGATGCTGCACTTTGGAGGCTTTGGGTGTGGGAGGGTCGTGCCCTATCTCAGCTTTATTGGGACCCATGTGAGGTCTCTCCCATGCCTATCTACAGCAGTTTTGGTCAGCCATCTGGGATTTACGTGTGGCTCGTCGTATTTCCTTTATCCTGTGGATGATTGCACATGCAGGACTTCCAGTTGGGACTTGGTTAGCTTCTATGGGGCATGATCCGTTATGTACTCGCTGTTCTTTGCACCTACGTGAGTCACCTGCACACTGTCTTTGGTCATGCTCGTCTTCTCATATAGTGTGGCTAGCAGTTTGCTTTTTACTTAGCAGAGCTCGTGTTCAGCATGGATTTCTCACTTGGGGATCTGTTTCCTGGTTGATGCCGATGCCCGGACCGCATCTTTTCTACGAGGGCTCAGACACAGATCCAGCTCTTATGCTTACCTCGACTGGTTACCGGCGAGGGACTTTGGCTATGTTACCACAGATTGCTAGGCAGGGGGATCCTCAGACACGTGATGAAATTTTCTCAGTCATCACTAGCATTGCACTCTGGAATGTTTGGAGAGCTCGTTGTCTTCACGTTCTCAGTGCGGCTCCACAGCTCCTTCCGGATACCCTCACTGCCATTTGGCTGGACATCATTCACACCCTCATTTGGCAGTGGGATTCTTCCTCAGGTACATCTAGAGCAGCCGAGGCTCGTCGATTTGACTTCCTTCGGCGTTGGGCCCGTTCTCCACTCTTCTTCACACTTACCGGTGGACAGATTACATGGCATTATGCACCTCCTCAGTGGTTTCTCCTCCACTCATCATACAGACCACCATGAGATTGTTCTAGTCGAGTTGTCACTATAGTGGCTCTCAACCTTACATTCCGCTTGTACACCCCACGTGATAGGCTATTTTGGCATCCGCTGGGGATTATATTGTACTTAGTAATATACAGCCTTGATTTTTCCAAAAAAGAGAGAGAGAGAGAGAGAGAGAGAGAGAGAGAGAGAGAGAGAGAGAGAGAGAGAGTCGACACTGCACGACGGAGTTTCGTGCCCAGAAGCAGTGGCCGCAAAGATTGGCGTCCCTCTCGGTATTTCTTTATTATTGATCACATCAAGGTACAACTCTCGAGGGTCTTCCTCTCAGACTCTACGTCCAAATGCTCTCCAGAGTGAGGCCCCAAGGGCTCATTTAAACATTACAAGGGGTGCCCAAAAGCAGAGCCCCAAAAGCTTCAGGTTCAAAAGCATCATGGCCCAAAAAGGCTAACGCTAGGGCTGCGAGCGCAATAGGTGGAAATCCGTGCGGCCTGCCACGTAGGCAACGTAAAACACGGGCGTCCGTACAACTGCCACGTATTAGCCTTCACACAGTTCTTTTGTCGCTTGGGCCCCATCGGATAGGACCCCATAAGTCTATCCTTTAGGTCATGCCATGTCATCACTTTGTGACATAACCCCCACTTGAAAGAATTGTAATCGCCCTCGATTACACATGCAAAACCAACATAAGCCTTGAACCACTTTAGTAGACAGTGACTCTAAGTATCGACGCACTAGACAACACATATCTAGTACTTGCACGAAGACGACAATCACTAAACATTCACATGATCCTCGTCAAGATCTTAGATGAGAATCATGATCATCGCAACGTATATATCAATCACATCAAGATCTCACTTATCTTTAGCGGATGTCGGGATTGACTAAATCTTGTGTTTCATATCTTTTCATTTCACATTCCAATCAAGCAAAGCGTGCCCATGACCATCCCCACAAGACAGTGCATCCACATAGCATACAGTTCACAAATCACACACTTAGTTCACACTGAACACGTGTTTCAATCATTCAATCTGGGCATCTCATCCTTCCGGAACTCTTGATGCACTAGAATTTCATTCACTTAGGCATCACATCGAGATCTCATCGATCTATAACAGATGTCGAGATGCACTAAGTACTTAGCCATCACATCTAGATCCCACCGATCTATAGCAAATGTCTAGTTGCACTAAGTTCAAATCATTCATGAGACAAAATGCTGCAGACATTTCACCTTTCTCTACATGTCTCTAACGCATGAAAGAGCACATGTTTTCAGTTCAATTAAAGAAATTTCCAATTCAGTGTCCTTTAACTTGTTGGTAGGCTTGCTGGCCTCCCTATCCTTGGCACCTCAATTTGGATCTGTGGAATTCTTTGATCTACCAGCTGATTCCATTTCCTTTCTTTCCTTTTCCTTTCTTTCCTGGTGCCGTAGGACCTATGGGTAGCCTCCCTAGATGCCCCTATCCATCAGCAGGTCAGTCTCAATCGTCGGGATCCCATTTGTAAGTATTTTTGTTCTTAAAGTCATACAACAGCATACTGTCAGCCCATCAGTACCCCTGAAATATGAAAAGAAATCAGTGACTCTAATCCATCTGGGTAATCTGATGTGGTATTTGCTTTTGATTGCGTAAATGAAATGTACACACATGCAATACCTCAAGTGCAGACTCTTCTGACTTGAACGATGACCTTCGCCGCGGTAATTCCTCAAGACGAGGCACCTCCGGGGCTGATTTGATGCACCTTTGGATCCTTCTCGATGTGGGATTGCGGATGGCCACCAAGGGGAAGATCTGGGGCTGATTTGCAATCCCGATGTGAGAGGAATGAAGGGCTAAAATCTGGCTGCAAAAACGTAGATTTGCGATGTAAAACACAACAGATCTCTTGTGTAAAGCAAGGATGAAAATGCAGATCTTGATGACGGTGATGATGGACAGCAGTGCAACACTCGATGCCGGCGAGGGAATGGCTGAGGGGAGGCTCGATGGGCTGCCGAAGTGCTGGACTGCAATGAAGAGGCTAGCGATGGCAGATCCCGTGCACTTCCGGTGACGGGAGGGTTGAAAACTGAAATCTCTGGCTGATCTGCTGCTGTGAGGATAGCGCTAGGGCTGCAAACTGAAAATGCTGGCTGCTTGGCTGCAAAAACGCTAGCTGCTGCTGATCTGCAAAATGCCAAGGCTGGTTCTGAGCGCTACCTCATCTGATGGAAAACGCTGGGCCTCTTGGTCCCTTTATAGGCTAGGATCATGGCTTATTAACTGGTTTAGGCTTAGGTAGGGCAATCCATCCACCACACCCAACAAATAAATGATTTATTAATAAGTTTGGCTAGGTAGTTCAGTTTTGAGTAAAACTGTTGCACATCTGCCCACCTGGGAATCCGACCGACTCGGGGAATGGCTCGTTGGATTCCTCTAACCTAGAACTCCATGCACGTCATGTTAGATGCCCACCATAGTGTAACAACGTCTGTCAAACGCGTATACAAACCATTTATGCAAGAGGGTTTGAAACTCGGAAAACCTAATCTAATGGACTTGTCCGGACATGCAGGTCCTGTGAACAGGCTCACAAAATTTCTGGTACTAATCCTCCTAGGATTCTAGACACTCCTATCTAGGAAAAAGGGGAAAATTGGCTCTGGCAGACGATGAAGCATGTCCACGTGGCACACAAAGCGATGTGTACGTGACACGATCTCTAATGGACACTGCATCCTCTATGAGAATCACCTCCATGCCTAACTTGCATACCTTGTGCACAAACATAAGACCGAGGTTTGGAGCCTAAAGAACCTTGGAGATATCCATACCCCCTTTGCCATATGGAATCAACTCCACTATACCTGGCTATGAACAAGAATCTCCGATTTGTCACCAATGAAAATGGGACCATAGTGTCACCATACGTTGGACAACTTATCTTTTGAAGGTGTCATGTGCCATGTAGCACCACTATCAAGAATCTATTTCTCCCATCTTGGACTACAAGACTTCTGTCAACTTTCAATGTCTGTGGAGAATCCTCTGAAGTTAGTATCTTCAAATGAACGAAGGTTGATGAGCGTACTACTACTGTAGAAGTAGAAGCATTGCCAACTCGCTTTGGACACTCTTACCAATCCTGACCATCTTACCCACAATCATAGCAATGCCAATTTGCTTTCAAAGCATTCTTTTTAGCATTACTCTTCTTTGAAGTGTTGTTGCTTTGCCTCTTATCCTTCTGCTTGTTGTTGTTGGAAGAACTGGCCAAGGCTTTGGGCCCGACCTTTTCCCCACATTGAACCGCTCCGTCCAACACCATTGAAACAATCGCGTCTTTAGAAATAATATTCAATCTGCCTCTCATAATCAGCAAAGAATAGAAATTGGAATACTGAGGAGGTAACTCAACAAAAAGTTGTATAGCCATATTCTCTAAACTTATCAGCTTTCCCATTTGAAGTATCATGTGTTGGAGTCCTACATCTTGTTGATATGGTCCCTCATGAATGATCGTTTGGCATCCACGGTTTGCAATTGCACCTTCAAAGCAATCGGTTTCATTGGAGAAACTCGATCATATAAAGATGAAAGACAAATCCCAAATTTGCTTCGCGTCCTCGATCAATTGGATGTGATTGATGACCGATGGTGTACTAATGAGAACAATAAATGATTGAATCTGAGCATCACACCCATAGCTTCGCTCTTGCACTGGATCCTTTAGCTTTTGGAAGTTACTGTTGACAAAACCTCCAAGAACGTAAGAGTCAAAAACCTTTGTCATGGTGGTTGTCTAATGGCATAGTTCTCGCCATTCAATTGTTGATATGAGGGAAAGGTAGGCATCTTGATTGTTTAATCACCTACGGCACATACCAATTTCCCCACTTCTCATTGACATGTGCTCCATCATGAACTTCCTCTTGTTGTACTTCTGCATCATGGACAAGTTAAAATCAAAATCATCATCCCTTGACATTATCGAAGCAAACTTGGACATGTGACGAAGCTAGGATAGGATGGATGAAGGGAAACCTTCAAAGCAGCCCAAATCAGCACCAAGAGGGTGAAAAACAGAAAACCGTCTCGTTTCCGAAGTTTTTGTCACAAAAATTCAGCACTGAATACTTGGACATGTGTTGCTAGTGAATGATTACAGTCGCCTCACTTGGTTATTATTTCTGCATCACAAATCAAAGGCATTTGATCTTTTGAAGAGTTGGCGTGCTTTTGTGGAGAAGGAACATAGCAAAGCGTTGAAGACAATTTGATCGACAAAGGTAGGGAGTTTACCTTCACCGCTTTCATTCAATTTTGTGCAGACCATGGCCTCTAGTGGGAACTTGCCAATACCAAGTCGCCCACAGAGAATGGAGTTGTGGAGTACTGGAGTGGAAGAATAGGACAGTGTTGAGATGGTGCGGACTATGCTCAAGCATCGTGATTTGCCAAAGTCTTTGTGGGTGGAGGCGGTTGCAAACCGATATTTGACGACTCTGTTTGAGGCTTACTTTGGTTTTTTGGATGTTTGAGAGCGATGCATACGTCCATGTATAGAAGAAGCAAAAAGGGAAGTTTGACCCCAAGTCCAATAAAATGTTCTTTGTCGACTACAATAGTCTTTTTGAGGGATATTCACTCTATGATCTAGTGAAGATGGACGTTGTACTAAGCCGCGATGTGGTCTTCAACGAGCAAATCCCTTCAGAGGAGGCTTCTGCTCCCAAGTCTTCGACGACAACCCCATATTTGCCGATATGTGGAGATCTCGATGATGATGTTCCTCTTGAGGTCGATGAATTCTCTTCTTTAATCCTTGTCTCTAAGGCTCTGGAGGAGAAACCGCCTATCTCTGATGATGTAGATGACAGTGGTTCTCACCATGGTGGTGATGTCCAAGAGGATGTACTAGTAGCTCCCTCTTCCCGGGGTATACCTGACAAGTTACCGAAATGGCTATTGGAGACTTTGCGAGATGCCTTCAGATTTTTCACCAAATTGGCATGATGCCCGACGCAATGTTCTCAACGAGTTCGGATTTCTAAGACAGATTAGACTTTATTGTAGGTGAACTATGCTTTGATGTCTACAATGATTAGAGACACATATCCTGTCACAACCAAAGTGGAAGTTCGCTATGCAGAAAGAGCTTGATACACTTCGGAGTTGGTTCGACAACAGGCCAAGTAGGGGTCTTCAAAATCAAGTACAAATCTGATGGTTCTTTGGATAAGCACAAGGCATGAGTCGTTGCCAAGGGATTCTCTCTTAGAGAGATGGTGTGGACTACGACGAGACCTGCACCGGCTGCGAAATTGGCAACCATTTGGATGGTTTTTGCCCTTGCTGCCTTTTTGGGTGGCTCGTCTTTCAGATGGATGTTGTCTCGGATTTTGTTAATGTCAGCTGAGAAGAGCAGGTGTACTTGGAGCAACCTCTAGAGTTCTTGGATCCAAATTTCACTAACATGGTATGCAGGTTGTGGAAGGCTCTTTATGGCCTGAAATAAGCCTCTAGAGGATGCTACCAAAAGATAGACTCTTTCTTCCTACGACACTCCTTTCGTCGTTCTTCTACAGACCCAGATTTTTATATTTACAGTGACGAAGGATTGCTGATTCTTATTATCCTCTATGTGGACGATCTTGTGATTACAAGTAGCCATGTTTAGCATATCCGTAGTACTATGGAGACCTTGGCTAAGGAGTTTGAGATGAGTGATCTCGGCTTGCTTCATTACTTTCTTGGATTGGAGTTATGGCATATAGAAAGGGGCATCTTTCTCTCTGAGCAACACTATGTCCAAGAGTTGTTGGAAGCATTTGGTATGACTGAGTGCAAACCTATCTCATCCCCTATGGATCTAAACCAGAAGTTGTCACAATATGACCCGTCAGATATAGCAAATGCTACAAATTATTGGAAACTGGTAGGTTCTCTTATTTGGGTACTCTTAACACATGGTTTAATGTCAGTTTCCTAGTGGGACTTCTCAGTTCGTGTATGGAGAGACCCGGCAATTCACATATGGAGGAGGCTGTGTGGACTCTACGGCATGTAAAGTAGTCAAAGTCGTTAGGCATTTTCTATGTAGCTAGAGGTATGGACTCCAAGATCATTCTTCGAGGATGGAGTGAGTCAGATTGGGGCGGAGATCCAAATGGGGGACAATCGACTGTAGGTTACACCTTTTCTTTTGGCTCAAGAGCAATTTCATGGAGCAGTAAGAACAACCTACAATTGCCTTGTTGCCTTATCATCGACAAATGTGGAGTATAGGGTTGTTTGCAATGCTGCATGTGAGTTAGTGTGTAGGTTACACCTTTTCTTTTGGCTCAAGAGCAATTTCATGGAGCAGTAAGAACAACCTACAATTGCCTTGTTGCCTTATCATCGACAAATGTGGAGTATAGGGTTGTTTGCAATGCTGCATGTGAGTTAGTGTGTAGGTTACACCTTTTCTTTTGGCTCAAGAGCAATTTCATGGAGCAGTAAGAACAACCTACAATTGCCTTGTTGCCTTATCATCGACAAATGTGGAGTATAGGGTTGTTTGCAATGCTGCATGTGAGTTAGTGTGGTTACGGAGGCTACTTTCGAAGATTGGCTTGCCGCAACAGACAACCACAATGTACTTTGACAATTAGAGTTGTACAATATATATATATATATATACACAATCCCATTTTGTCTGTGAGAAGATAAGGATGGCTCTATTCGAGTAGTGTATGTTCCGACTTCTGACCACTCTGCTGATATTTTCACCAAATCTCTACTAGAGGTGGCATTAATCCTCTCATTTTTGCTCCCTTGGATTGGTTCCCCGTCCAGGAGCTGAGAGGAGCTGAGAGGGGATGTTAAGAGTTTTAGATTCCTCTCTGGTGGTGCCTTTGGTATCTTCCAGGAGCAGATTAGGGAGTGGGGGCTGCCCGGGCGTACCTAAGGTAAAGGTGCATTCCACTGAATTTCTCACTCGGTAGGCTGGCATGAGGTGGAACCCCTGTTCCTAGGGTTTCCTGGGGTCAGAGCCTCGAGTGTTTTGCATTTTCCCTATTAAATGTAGGTAATATGTCACTTTCAGTGACTTTACATATTTATTAGGGGCTAGACTTATATTCTTGGTCGTGGGGTTTTATTAGTGGGTAGGGCATGTTTTTGCAAGGCCTATATATGCAGGTACCCCCCAATGTATTGTCATATCAGTTAGCAGATCAGCCAGTGTTTGGGGCCAGCACTCTGTCTAGTGTTTTTCTCTCTCTATTGTTTGTGCTATCTGGCATTTTCTCTCGCTAGCGGTTTTCTCTACACCAATGTTTTCTCTCTGCAGCGTTTTCGTCTGCGGTCTCTCTCCCTCTCTCTAGGGCTCCTACTTTCCACTGCCCCCCCTTCCCAGTGTGCAGGTTGCATTGGAGATTGGCTACCCGTGCCCGTTCATCGGCGGAGCACGATAGGAGGATGATTCTGTGGAGATAGATCCGAGATCCATTGGCTGCACAATCCAGAGAGGAGGTTTGCTTGCAGTTGCAAATGAGATCATCACCCAATTCTCCCTTTTCCTCTGCACCTTTGACACTGAAGTGTCATTTAATGATTTTGTTTGTCTCATAACAACAATTTTATCAATTAGATTCATATATTGTACTCTTGCCTGCTTTCCTGTAACCTCCAATATAAGTGGACCCCCAATGTCAACAAAGGGCACGGCTTTTGTCAGTCATCTCTGAGTGCATCTGTATCTGCAATATAGTTTTGTTTATCTTCTTTTGAACCTCCCTTTTGTCCAACCATCTGAAAATCCCCCAACCTTGATGTGTGTTTTGATCCATCTTTTCCTTTAAGTGCTGACATAACCTCTTTAACAATTTTGTAGAAGCTACCTTCCCTAAGGTGTCTTTGTGTTTTTTCTCCTCAAACAATGGGGTCTCTTCTTGCTCTCTTTGAATGTTGTCCATACTTTGCACTTGTGCTTCTAACATTGTGATTCTTTTCATCTTTCTGCCTGATGTCTGTTTTCATAGATAGGTCCATGTGTCTTGTTTGGTGAATGTGTTATATTAATGCTGTTTGTGTTACTGAGCACGGGTCTTGTACAGGAACCAAACAATGAGCTGTTTCAGAAGGCATTAGAAATGTCAGCAAAGGTTAGCCTTGCCAGAATGCTTTCAAAATTTTGTTTGTCTGGATGCCGGAGTTGCTGTTTCTCTAGGCTCTGCTTGCTGTTGACTTCTTTTTGTTGAAAAATCAGGCTCCAGCTCTCCATGAAAAACTTCAATCTCAATTGACTGCTCAACCAGACCATTTTGATGCAGCAGCAGGAGTTCCTGAGCGTGGACACACTGTGAAGGTATGAAACCCAAGGATGCTGCATGGTGCAATTGAAGCCTGTCATACGTGATTTGAAATTGCTGAGAACCAGGCATGCACGATTTATACGCAAAAAGGAAAGAAGTGTTAAGACTGCTGTATTGATGTTTGTGATCTACATGGATTATTGGTTTGATGTCAGGGTTACATAACTTATGAGAAATAGTGCTTGAAGAGCATTTTTCTTGATTGGGTATTGACCATTTGTAGATAATGTTTTCACATATTGCTGATATTTGGGTCTTGCATGGATCTCAAATACCATCTCAACATGAAATTTACCTGCATGGCATGCTCTCTCTCTCTCTCTCTCTCTCTCTCTCTCTCTCTCTCTCTCTCTCTGCGTGACCATGGCGAAACCCTAAGACGTAGAGGGCTGACCGTAAAAACAGCAGCACGAACCCTAATTTCGCCTGCGCGTGGTGCTGCAGCTGTGCACGTCACCTCTGCTGCAAGAATCGCCCCCAGATCTGCTGCGCAAACTGCTCCTGCCTGCCCCTCTGCGCATTGCCCTGCTCGCAGCCAGTTTAGGGTTTGCTACCGCAGTCATTACCCCTTGCTGCCTACAAGTGCTGCAGATTTTGTCCTTGTTACAGGGGCTCACAACAGCCTTTTGCAGCCTACTGCTAATAGAGGCTCTTCGAGTTTTGGGCCCTTGCTCACAGCTATAGGCTGCTCTCGATTACCTGTGAAATCCCTCTACAGTCGATTTAGCATATGCATTACTTTTAGAGCATGCAAATGCAGAGAGGGAAAGAAGTCCGCCCGCCTGTTGTTGCCAGGTGCGTTTCGCTCCTGAAGCGATATCTAGTAAGTGCGGGTTGGAGCAGCAGAACCCCATCAGTGTTCAACAATGTTACTAAACACGAGCAGAACTGAGGGCCTGCGCTTCAGAGGCCGTTATGATGGAGGTCATGAGCGCTTCACGAGTTTGCAAGTCCCGTACGAAGGCAACCTTCATGCTCACAAACAAGCGGAAAACACAAGTGGAAAGGGAGATGAAGGAATGGAAAGCAGAGATGAAAGGATGGTGGAAAAAGAAGGCCAACCTTCTTCAAATGTTCCTCAACGAAGGCACGCAATGGAGGAAGGAGAAAGAGGATCGCACGCAAAGATACAAGCACTTAAGGCGGATTCATAAGCACTCAAAGAATAGGTCTCAGCCCTCAAGCAAGAGCTTGTTGATAGAGCAAGCAATGGACTAGAGGAAGGTGAATTACAGCCCTCGGTGATAGAGGAAATCAAGGTCATCAAGGAACATGTACGGATATCAAAGAGGAAGAGAAACAGAATGTGGCAAAGACGTCTTCATGGGTGGATGGGATTACGAAGACATAGAAGAAGGCGGACGATGCCGATAAATGGATAGAAGTCGCTAAGAAAGGGAAAGGGAAAGAAACCACATCTATTTCCACTCCTACAATCATCAACATGACTTTAGAAGAAGAGCAGCAAAGGAATACTAGAGCTTTGCATGTACGAGTAACCGGTCTAAAAGACCGAGATGATGTGGAAGGGGAAGTCAAAGAACTTCTCCACATGATGGGTAGTGAGGCTACTCATACAAAGGCATGGAGCGTAGGGAAGAAGACACAAGGAAATGGGGAGACTTCAAAGGAGAGAGCTCTAATCATGCGTTTCCCATCCATGGAGGCAAAGGACTTCTTGAAGAAGCGTCCTGCATTAAAGAAAACGGGTATATTCCTTAAAGATGACCTCACACTCTCACAACTTGCTCATATGAAAGAAGTTATGCTCGAGATAATGATAGCTCGAGAGAAGGGAAAAGTGGCCTTCTACAGGGATGGACGAGTGGTTATTCTGGAGAAGCGCCCCGCATGATGGGAGCAGAGTGGCTACATGGAATTGTAATGGATCTTTGCGCCTTGATGTAGAGGCCTTTGAGGATAGTTTCACAAGGAGAGACATCATTTTCTACTCTGAGACGCATTAGGCCCGGGGCAGTCCATGCCATATGTGAGCGGCTACAGATGGGAGACAGCTTGCAGATAGGAGATTCGATCAGAGCACAGAAGACGAGGTTCAGGAGGAGTGGCAGTCTTATTTAGAGAGGAGCTACAGCCTCTGATACATATAGCTCGGAGGGATGAGCATGCTAGGTACATGTGGGTGAGACTGAAGGCAGAGACATGCAGATACCTTTGCATCGCTATTTGCTATTTCCCTCCTAGTACGTCGGTATATGCATCACCTAGAGGACAGTCTCCCTTCTCTATTTTGGATGATGATATATGGGAGTTTTCCTGGGATGGTGACATTATTATCTTGTGGGATTTCAATGCTAGGACTACCATCACCAGACAATATTCTATGATACCTTAGAGGAGTTGATGTGGAAGCTTGATATTGCAGAAATGGGACTGCCTAGATTATCACAGGATGAGGAGCACATTGAGTATGGCAGATACTTGATTGATATGGGGACATCACATGGATTGGCCATTTTGAATGGCCTATAGAGATTCCCTTCAGTAGGTGGTTTTACATGCTTTCCACATCGGCATGGCGCTAGTACAGTGGACACCATGGCATGAGGATCTATTGTAGCTTTGTGGATTTCCGCAAAACCTTTGATACAATGCCACAAGCGAGACTCATATGCAAATTGCAGGACATGGGGGTGCCCACAGAGCTAATTTGGGGATCTTAGCTTTATATAGGATAATGATAGGACCGGGTACGCAACACTCAGGGTATGTTCGACATGGTTCACTCCACCATTGGGGTGAAGCAGGGATGTCCCCTATCTCCGACTCTCTTTGGGATATATATAAATGAGTTTTCAGATTATGTACAGACAGAGGGTGATAGAGGTTGTCAGCTTGCAGGGACATGGATTTCGTTGCTATTATATGCTGATGATGATATTGTGCTGATCTCAGATTCACGATAGGGGATGCACAGGAGAGTGGATTGTCTGTGAACCTTGGTAAGACCAAGGTAATGGTGTTTAACACTACGGCACAGTGGGTAAGGAGGTCCGCTTCCACTTTTACATATGGTCGAGAGACTGTGGAGTATGCAGATACATACACTTATCTTGGGGCGGTTTTCAGTGGTCCAATATTTTCCCTGAGATGTGCAACAGATACGCTATTGACCAGAGCCTATGCAGCATTGGGGAGACTTGAGAGGATATGTGTGCAGGTTCAGTTCCAGGCACCTCAGACAAAGCTTTGGTTCTTTGACACTTTGGTCACTTCGGCCATGCTGTACGGAGTGGAGATATGGGGTCGATAGTTGGCCAATGTGTGAGGATTAGTGATGCTAATCCTATAATTAAGACTTAAAACTTCATACTTAAGATCAAATCAAGACTCAAGTGATACAATGTGTGTTTGATTGATTGAATGAATGCTCTTCTTATATAGGAGACGAAGAGACACAAATGAAAAGACACGTCTCATGGTGAAGAGGCACGACTTTAGACGTAAAGACACATCCTTTCGGCAAAGAGCTGCAACCATTGGACGAAAAGTCGCAACCGTAGAGCGAAGGGGTGTGGCCAGTCGTCGAAGGAGTGTGGATTTTGGCGAAGAGGTATGTCTCTTGAGCGAAGAGTCGTGACCATCCAGGCGTAGGGGTTCTCCTTGGCATGGCACTTTGCGTATGTGCAACTAGGAGTGGATGTAATACTGCAACATAGTCACAATCGTGACATTCCCTCCCATTTAAAATGAGAGCCCGTCTCAAAGAAATGACTTCTGATGTTGATAGAATTCTGGAAAAGCATTGAATCTTCGAAAATCTTTAGTCTTTGAGTTATTTGAAATCTTTGTCTTGAACTTTCGCTTCTTGCGAAACCTTTTTGCTTTGACTGCTAAATCCAATGTCATTGCATTGTTCAAATGTTTTTGAGAAGCTTCTGGCTTAATTAGGTTGACTGCAACAAGAGATTGACCTTTAAAATCTCTCATGCGATGTAAGATTTCTGGTTTAAAATCTTCCAGTAACTGTGAAATATTTGGGGAAGAGGAAATCTTCTCAAGGTATTCTTCAAAGAGAGTAACTTCATCTTTACAAATCATTGGAGAGGATTTTGGCTTGAGATTGTAATCATCTTCCAATAATGAATTTCAAAATTCTTCAGAATCATCTTCAGAAATTGCCACTTCATGACTTGCAATTGGCATATCATCATCCAACAAAGAATCAAAGAAAGCATAGTCGTCTTCAGACTCAGAATCTGCAACTATGTCCTTATCTTTGTCTGGTAGCGAAGTATCACTTGGGAAAACTTCTTCATCAATAATAATTTCTGCATCTGCATCGGAGATCATATTTGTTTCATAATCCAGTGTATCATGCTGTTTGACTTGTACACGTGAGGCTTGAATCACTCGTTCCGCATGGTAAAGGCCGTGTAAAATCTGTTCACGTCCATCTTTGAACAAATTGATAGTATGTCCTCGAAAGCTAATTGCGGGATCGTACTGGAATAACCAATGCTGACCAAGAATCATGTCGTAGTAAGATAAAGGCAGGACTTCGAAATCCAATTGATGTGCATAAGTTTGAATCTCGAACTGTAACTGTCGAACTGTTTGATCACAAGTCAAAATTGATCCATCTGCTAATTCCACGTCATATAAGTGAGATGTCTTCTGAGTTGGCAACCAAGCTGTTGAACTATTTGAGTGCTGACGAAATTATTAGAGCATCCGCTGCCACCAAAATGTTGATGGAACGACCGTTGAGGATCCCAAGAAGACTCAAAACTTGCTTTGAAAGACGCTCCAAAAGTGAAGAACCACATTGAGCATGCTTCATAAGAATAGTTGTATCCTCTGAGACACGAATTGTATTGACCATAGATTTTCCTCTTGAGCAGAAGCCGGTTGTTCATAAATTCGATGATGTTTCCGCGTTGGAATTTCTTTTCAAATTAGACGGATTTGGTTTTTTTGCACAATGATACCATCAATGGTCACCACCGCAAATTGTACATAATCCTTCCTTCTTTGAAGTCGAAGAAGCATTTGACGAAGAGCCTTGCTGAGTATTGGAACACCGATCTTGAGAAAAATCACGTCCTTTACCACGATCAAGTGGAGCATTTGAAGATCTGCTTTGAGATTGTTGATCTTGAGAGTAGAACCTTGAAGTTGAATAAGACGCTGCGGCTTGCTGTCTGAACAGAGATTGTTGCTGTTGACTTCGGCTATAGCTTTCTCTGCGATCGCGCTGTGAAAAGAGAGCGCTATTTGAAGATCTATCACCAGGGAGAAAATTCCTTGTAGGCCGTTGATTATCGCCAAGACGCTCCACATAGGCAATTGCAGCATCCAAGGTGGTAGGGTTGTATTTGTGTACATTGCCCTTCAGGTTAGGGTTCGAGTCCGTCGATAAAGCTGTGAATTTTATCAGAGGGGCTGAGATTCTCTATCTCCTAAGTCAATCTCTGAAACTCTGTGATATACGCGGCCAAGGAACTTGTTTGGCTCAGGCGGCGAAGACAGGACCGGGCATGAATATCCGCATTGGTAGGTTTGAACGCCTTGCGAATAGCACACTGGAATTTATCCCAAGAAGGTGTGTGTTTACCATCAACAACCCGTCGTTGCCACCAAAGAAATGCTGCGTCCTTGAGTAGAGAACTAGCAAGCGCAACTTTTTTACTCTCTACTAAGTCCGTGTTGGATTCCATTTTGAATAGCCATTGGTTGAGCACGCGCTTGTCGCGGCAGCCATTATACGGTTCCGACAGTTTAACATCAAGATTTTTTTTCTATGTAGCATTAAATTTTTTATAAAAATTGAAGTTCACGATTGTCTATCTCATCAGTTGGATCTGGTTCGTTTGGTTTGTCTACTGAAGCTTCGGAAGAAGGTGTGGAAGATGCTGCATGTGTAGTCCGAGAAGCAGTAGGACGAGTTCGAGAAGTGTTTTGCGTCTGCATCTGATCCAAACGAGTGTGTAGTGATGCGAGGCTTGTGGAAAGTGTGTCCATCTGTTCCTTGATAAGAGTAAGGGCATCGTCAGATTGACCACCTCCGTCTTGAGAATTTGGCATGGTTACGCCTCAAAGGAAACTCGAACATGTGCAGGTTTTGGGTCCGGAACAGGTTCCGAGACGGGTGCTCCGAGAGTTGAAACTATGTCTGGAACGAGTTCGGGCTTTGGAGTCGGAAAAAAAAATCGGAGAGAATGACCACTTCGGATGCAGAGGTTTTTCCGGGAGAACACCTTTGGGAATCTCGTCTATGTACAAGAGGTACGGCACGGGCGCGTCAAAGAATTCGTTTGCCATCTTGCGCGCAGAGTGGTTGGCGGAGAGTGTGCCGCTAAGGGAGAGGGAACAAATCGGCTGCCGCTCGTCATTTTGTGATTTTTATAAGTATCAAATTATTGTTTTGTCCACATTTTATTAAATTTGGGGCGAGCGGGCCAATTTGGGGATGACCGGCCACTTTAATTAAACCTTTGTGGTGAATTTTTTTTGTTGAAAGTCTTGAGTTGCTGGTGTCTTACATAAAAACAGCCAGTGCTTCAGCTCAGCGATTTAAGCAATTCAGCACGTGTGCAAAGAGGCAAGTTACAGGGGAAAATTTTTGACGCTAGGGCAGCACATGGCACATGAAGGCCATCAATACTACCGCGAAGAGGCACCATCTGGTTGACGCCAGCGAAGAGGCACGCAAAGGGGCATGTCTCCAACGAAAGGTTTGGAGCGAAGGGGTGTGTGAAATTTTCAGCAAAGCAGCCCAGTGATTGCAGCCCATTGATTTGCACAAAGGGGCATGGCTCTTCGCGAAGAGGTGCGAGCACCGGCGAAGGAGTGTGCTAAGGGGCACGTCTCCTTGGGGAGGGTGCAAGCAAGGGAGAGAAGGTGTGGCTGCCAGCCGGGTCAGTAATGTCTCACATGAAGGGGTGCAAGCACACTGGTGCGAACCTCTATGCGGTTGTTTCATGAGAGGCGTATGCTGGATGCAGATTTTGTGGCAAAACATTATGACATTGGTCGCGGGGTGACAGACAGACTGCTTGAGATTGACTCCGCCGTGCCTTCACAGTGGGATGCAGTCATGCGAGGCACGGTTCAGATGCCTCCGCATAGTGGCTGGGAAGGTCTCTTTGCTCATAGCACTCTCTTATTAGTTCGTTTAGACACCATGCTGTTCATAGTTGATACAGACTACTCTCAGGGTATTCATGCTGGATTGACATATGATACCACCTCTCCGCACCTTGTCTACCCTGGCGCTCGATGGGAGGCCATACGAGTAGTTGGCTCTCGCGGGAAGCGTCGTTGTGTTGACCCCCGTTTCACTTCCGCTGATGCTGCCCTTTGGAGGCTTTGGGTGTGGGAGGGTCGTGCCCTATCTTAGATTTATTGGGACCCAGGAGAGTGGCATTGGCCTCACTCTAACCCCACCGGTGCACCTGTATCATTCTTTGAGTACACTGTCAGAATTGGAAGATTAGCATTGATGAGACAGCACCCAGAGCAGCCCACTCGTATGTGTTTCTGGTTACATTCAGGTCTCTCCCATGCCTATCTACAGCAATTTTGGTCAGCCATCTGGGATTTACAATCGGCTTGTCGTATTTCTTTTTTCATGTGGATAATTGCACATGTAGGACTTCCAATTGGGACTCGGCTAGCTACTATGGGTCATGATCCGTTATGCACTCGATGTCCTTCGCGACTACATGAGTCACCTGCACACTGTCTTTGGTCATGCTCCTCTTCTCATATAGTGTGGCTACCAGTTTGCTTTTTACTTAGCAGAGCTGGTGTTCAGCATGGATTTCTCACTTGGGGCTCTGTCTCATGGTTGATGCCGATGCCCGGACCGCATCTTTTTTATGAGGGCTCAGACACAGATCCAGCTCTTATGCTTACCTCGACTGGTTATCGGCGAGGGACTTTGGCTATGTTACCACAGATCGCTTGGCAGGGGGATCCTCAAACACGTGATGAAGTTTTTTCAGTCATCACTAGCATTACACTATGGAATGTTTGGAGAGCTCGTTGTCTTCACATTCTCAGTGCGGCTCCACAGCTCCTTCAGGATACCCTCACTGCCATTTGACTGGACATCATTCACACCTTGATTTGGCAATGGGATTCTTCCTCAGGTACATCTAGAGCAGCCGGGTCTCGACGATTTGCCTTCCTTCGGCGTTGGGCCCGATCTCCACTCTTCTTCACACTTACAGGTGGCCAGATTACATGGCATTATGGCCCCCCTCAGTGGTTTCTCCTCCACTCATCACACAGACCACCATGAGATATTTCTAGTCGAGTTGTCACTATAGTGGCTCTCACCCTTACATTCAGCTTGTACACCCCACGTGATAGGCTATTTTGGCATCCGCTGGGGATTATATTGTACTCAGTAATATACAGCCCTGATTTTTCCCAAAAAAAAAAGAGAGAGAGAGAGAGAGAGAGAGAGAGAGAGAGAGAGAGAGAGAGAGAGAGAGAGAGAGAGAGAGAGAGAGATGATGATGATGTATTATCGTCCGCGGGGGGCCAAAATGACCCATGGGACCCATAAGAATTACAAGCGGTCTCCCCTCCTCTAGGCGAGAGGGGGGGTGTCATGGGTGTCTTGTAGTAGTTGTGTATGGAGCTCGAGTATTCGGGCAAAGTACATGCCTAGAATGGTTGGAGAGGGTTGCATGCGGCTAAGGAGGTCCTCTAAAGTGGTGCATCCTTGTATGAGGGGTCCAAAATCCCCTCGTATATGCGCATAGGCATGACATTCTAATGCTACATGTTCTTCGGTTTCTGGTTTCCCCATATCACAATTATGGCATAACCTCTTCTCCTTATCAATGTGTTGCCACCATAGTCACAAGGGGACGCATTCCGGGACGGGGAACGGGGGACGGGTCTCAAATGGATTTTTAGTGTAAAAAAGAGGGCGGGACGGCAAAAGGGGACGGAAAAGTGGGGACGGGAAGCCCGAAAAAGGGAGTCCCTTGTGACTATGGTTGCCACCCTCCTGTTTCAATTCTTAGCATGTGCGATCTCGTACGCATTTGTGTAATGGCTCTCCGTGCTTGCCACGGCATGGGTGTTCGGATATGGGTTTGCGCCAGGGGGAGTGAGACCTTGTAATTTCCCAATATTGCGGGTTGATATACCTGCAATAGTATACTATTTTGGACTTGTGCCTGGCTGCTTTCCACTTCTCATGTAGCGCACCAAGGATGTCTATATCAAAATTCAGCAAAGCATCAGCTTCTCCGCCCTTGGGTATCTGCATAGTTATGTATTTGTCCACCTTCCACTTTGCAAACCATCTCTTGATATCCTGTACCCAGCTTGATGAAATGATTTTGCTTTTGTATGTTTTTTGAAGTAGACACCTCTCTTTCCATGTGATGTGGGGGAGACGGTGTGTAGGCATTAGAAGATATTTGAACACTCGTTGGAGGGCTGAAATTTCGATCGGTTTCCTGCCTGTTTCTAGTAGTAGCACCGAGTATGGAGTGGTGTTCTTTATCCCCATATGTCTACATAGAAACCGTTTTTGTGTCTTCTCAATGTCATTCCATGTGTGAGCTGAAATACTTCCTCCACATACCTCGACTCCGTAGAGTACGGTTTGCACAACACATGTGTCGAAAATGATGGACTTGAGCTCCCATCTTTGCTTAGTACTTTGATGGCACAAGTTTTCAAATTGGTAGTATTTCGCCTTCCCCGCATCTATCCTTTTTTGTGCGCACTTCCCCCATGCATGGTTGGAAGATATATCAATGCCAAGGTATTTACACCTGTCCACGACCTCAAGTTCGCGTCCGTTGTACATGATAATGGGCTGATTCCCTGTGTGATGTGTCTTGATGACCATGACTTTGGTTTTTGTGACATTGACGGCGAGTCCACTAGTCTTGCAAAAGTCGGACACCGCATTCATCATATTCTGTAGTGTATTTGCATGATGCGAGAGTAGGACGACATCGTCTGCGTATATGAGAAGTAAGAGGATGATGGTTCCAATCTGTGGCATGTCTACCTCCTCTCTCATGCATTGTGTTATAACCTCTTCTAGTTGGTCTATGCATAGCCCAAAGAGTGTTGGCGGGAGTGGGCAGCCCTGTTTAACCCCCATGTTACTCATGAATTCTCGAGAGTACCCTTCTTGGGTCTTGATTTTACATCTAACCTCGCGGTACATATGTGCCACTGCTCTACGAAGGTAGGTAGGTACCCCGAGCCTTTCCATTCGAGCCCATAGATTGGCTCTCGGAATTGTGTCGAAAGCTTTCTGGAAATCTACGAAGCAACAGTACATTGTTTGGCCCTTTAGCCTACATTTCTCTGTTATGACTCTGAGAGTAATGAGGTGGTCAATAGTGCTATGCTTAGGTCGAAAGCCAGCCTGCCCTATGGCTCGCTTGTTGTTGTTTTCAGCCCACTTGCTCATTTCTCGTTCCACCATACTTCCAAGCAATTTGTTCATGCATGCCCCAATCATGATCGTGCAGTAGTTTGATGGCTGATTTCTGTCCCCACCTTTGTACAAAGCTTTTATCCAATTTTCTTGCCAATCACGAGGTATAGTCAATAGTGCTATGCTTAGGTCGAAAGCCAGCCTGCCCTATGGCTCGCTTGTTGTTGTTTTCAGCCCACTTGCTCATTTCCTGTTCCACCATACTTCCAAGCAATTTGTTCATGCATGCCCCAATCATGATCGTGCAGTAGTTTGATGGCTGATTTCTGTCCCCACCTTTGTACAAAGCTTTTATCCAATTTTCTTGCCAATCACGAGGTATACCATGTGCGACCGCTTGGTTGAGTAAGACATGTAGCCATTTTTGCGCCGTCGGGCCTGCCCATTTAAGCATCTCCAAACATATGTGTAGCGTATCCGGTGCTTTCCCACTGCCCATCTTTTTGAGACTTTTTGCAATGATCTCTGCATCAAAGGTGTGCGCTAAAATGCATCCCTCTACTTCACCCATGTGGGTTGCATTTTCTTTCATGTAGAGTGACTCCACATACATTTGAAGCTCTTCTTGGTCGAAATTCCCCATCACATCCGTACGCTTGCCTTTGATATTTTTCCATGCTCTCTTCGGATTTGTTTTGAACATATATGCATCTTGTTGTTCCTTATGTGTTTCATAAAGGCGTCTTTTTTTCCGCTTCATGAGGGTGTATGCTTTAGTTGCGTCTACCCATTCCGCCTCATTACATTCGTTGATTTAAGGCGTTTTTTGGCCTCCTTGCATTCGTCATCGAACCAGATGTTGTGTGGAAGTCCTTTAATGTGTCCCTTACCTCTTGATTTGGTCATTGTGATTTCTGTTGCTTCACATAATGCATCCCGAAAGATCTTCCAGCCTGTTTCTATATCATATGTGATGTCTCGACATTCAAGCAGAGTGTCAAGCATTCGAGTATAGGTGCTTCTCTTTTTGTAATCCATTACATATGAACTACTTGGCGCGCGTTTCTTTTGCGACCGTGTCTCCATTGACGCAAGTAGGCGTACATGTATGGGTATATGGTCTGAGTTGGGGGATATACTCCCAATCTCGAATGTGTCTATTATGTCCAAAGCATCATGCGCTACCAATGCATAGTCAATGGTGCTAGCCCCTTTGTTAGATGTATAGCATGTAAAATGCCCTGTACCCTCAAAATGGCGAGTGCCATTTAAAACTAGCATGTTCATAGAGTGCATCATACTAAGCATGGTTAGTCCTTGGGCATTGACTGTTTCATCAATGGATCTTCTATCCCATGCGGGGTCTAAGGCTATGTGTCCATCTTTGTCAAATGGTTGTAGCCCATGATCCCATATCTCTGTTTGAGTGTGAGCAATCCTTGCATTCATGTCTCCCATGACCATAACATTGCCACATTTTGCATACATGTCTATGTCCATACATAGGTCCTGGAAAGGATTCGTTTTGTCCAAACCATGGCTGTCATAAAAAGTGGACTCTCTGTGTGAAATATAGCATCCGGCAATGTATATAGGCTTGGCTTGAGTGTGCACCTTTGCCCAAATGTACCTTTTATGTGTATCCACTTTACATACATCAATGATGTCGCGTAGTTCTTCCTTGTACATAAGTGCTATCCCTCCTTGCCCTCGTATTCTCATACTGGGCAGCCATAGAGAATGTGTCACATACCCTTCAATGCATGGTATACGGCGTGCATCATGTTCCCATGTTTCTAGTAAGAAGAGGATGTCCGCTTGCCGTGATACTTCCATGAGGCCTTCCCCTTTTTTCCATGGGAAACCACGGCAATTCCAACTAGTGATGTGAATTCGCTTGGTCCCATGGGTCGCGTATCCCTACGTAGTAGTGCCGGCCGTTTTCTTCTTGCGCTCCTCATATGCACGTTGTCGTATTTCTTGTTGAGCCGGTGTGAAGTCTTCTTTGATGTGGTATTTATTGTTTTGCAGATAGAATCTTGCATTTTCTAACACAATAGCTCTTTTACGTGCGTCTAGCATGGTACATACCACAGCGCGATCACCTTCCTTCTTCTTCCCTACGCGGTGTGCAAGTATACCACTACATCTTGCATACCAAAGTGTTCGGTAAAGAAGTCTGATATGCTTGCATTTAGAGTGAAAACGGTTTCATTGTCCTCTTCGCTAAGTCCTCGAATCATGACATTCATGACGCGTTTCTCCCGTTCATTCTTTTCATTTACATCCACATTAGCCTTTACGTGATGCTCCTGTGCAATGTGATCCATCGCATTCCCATTTGCATTCTGGACAATGTTGGCCCATGTCCCTACATCTGTTGTTGTTTGTTCACATAGGTGAGTAAGCTTCTCATCTTGTGTGAACAAGCGGTCTTGCGTTGTGTTCGTCAAACTCTCGAGCTTGTCTTGCATTGTTTGAAACTTGTCTTCTTGTTGCTTGAGGGCTATTTCTTGTAGTTGTATCTTATGTTCCATGCTTTGATTTTTGAGCGTGAGATCTTTGATGTCGGTGGCTTGTTTCAAGATCGTCTCATTCTGTTGCATAACCATTTGCTGTAATGATGTGAGCAGCCCCCATATATCCTGTGTGGTGCATTGCATTTTCCCATCGTTATGTGTTGACGTTGCCGACTGAGAAGGAGGGGTTTTGGAACCCATTCGAACGGGTGAGGAGCTCACCGTAAATCCGCTCCTTGAGGTGCGTTTGTTGAGTTGGTCACTGAGCATATGCGCTTCTATTCCTGTAATGTCTCCTTAACCAATCAACCTTGGCAATGAATTAACTGATGCTTGTACAATGGGGGCAATGGGTTGCATATATACCCATCTAAGTGAATTGCCCAACCCAGACTTTGACAAATAAGTAAAATAAATACCTAAAAACCAAAGAAAATAATGGGATCACATTGGGCAGTTCACTTGAGATGCCATAACTTTAACACCCTCTCTGTAGCTCAATAGTGGACATAAATGGTGAAGAAGCTACATGGACACCCCAGCAGAGGATCCTTTCCATTGGATACACCTCCGTTATGCTACCCTCAATTTTGTACCTCAGAAGAATGCCATCTTGAGGCATCGGTTGCCTCGTAGAAAATTTGAACTGTGGACCATACATGAATTGTGGAACACATCACGTCCAAAATACTCCAAGATAATGAACTTTGAAACACATCTTGTCCATAATCTGGCCAACAGTAATGGATTGGTGCACTCATCCATAGTGTTTTAGATACGTCTGATTGGTTCCCTGTCAGATGCACGTGCCTTGAACGACAACCCACAAGTTCAAGCACGATAAGTTGAACTCTAACACAAGGGTCCAAATTGATTATAGGGAGCACTGCTTGCCCCTCTGTGCTACTCACAAGCCTCTCTCTTGTTGAAGCTAGTGGTGGCAATGGCTTCATGTCACAAATTGCTGACGTGTCAAGCCACTGAAGAACGGCGCCACTATGCAGATCCCGACTGAGGGGCCTAAACCCTAAGAAGTAGAAGGAGTTGAATGTTCCCACGAACTTATGGGACCTCGTCTGCCGATGGGGCCCAAGTGACATAAAGGCATTAAAATAAAGCAAGGTCACAGACAGGCGTAGAGGTGCATGACGTGGCAGCTGTAGGATCTCCGTAATCTGCGATGGACAGATGACGTGGCAACTGTACGGAATTCTAGATTTTCCCTTGGGCCCTGACTACTGACGTGGCTGAACTGTACGGATTTCCGCGTTTCACGTTGACTGTGTTGACGTGGCAGCTTGTACAGATTTTCGTGATTTAAGCTGGCTGATTTTCAATGCTAGCTTTTGATCTAGTTGCTTTTGAGTTTGAATAGTTTTCATGTAAACTGCTGTTGGGCCTAGGGTCTTTAAATATCACGCTAGGGCTCATTCTTTGACACACTTCTAGGAGAAGGTGCAGAGCATGGAGTACCGACTTGTATTGTGTTGATGCAATATAAAGAAATACTGAAAGGGGCGCCAAGGTTTGGGGCCAATACTCTTTGGGGTGGAATTCCGCCTCTTCGTGTCGTGTGTTGTCTCTCGTTCAATTCAATTGTTATTGAAGTACAAAAAGTCTGTTCAGTCTGTTCTTTCCTATTGGTCCGGCTTGTGGAAGTGGTATCAGAGCATGAGGCGTGTGCTTTTCACAAAGCATATCGGTCCTACAAAAGAGAAGACAGAGCAAACCAGAGACTAATGGAATTTTGTTTGAAGTATCTTCGAGCCCCGACCACCGGACTTATTAGTCACTCCTACCCTTACTTCATAGCGCATCAGGCGTGCTCTCGTCTTCACCGCTCTGTGTTACAGGGCATAAGCCATAAAGAACCCAAGACATGGTGTTCATGTATTCAACAGAATATTTGCAGTTTCTTCTCACGAGCTTCACGACATTCTTTCACGGCATCCTCAGTAGAATTTTTCGATGTTGCAAAGTTTTCAACAATTTTTGGAGTACATGTTACCCCCTCTGATGCCCCAGGTTGTACCTCCTTCTCCGGCACCAGAAAGTAAGAGAGCTTCCAAGCGGCAACCTTCTCAACCGTCTGTTCCCATCGGGGGAGTCTTCAGCAATATGTTGCAGACATCTGACCTTGATCCAATGCAACCGCCTTTGCCACCGCCATTGCCCCCACCTCCCCCACCACCACCGCTACTAGGCTACAATGGTTAGAGCCAATATGGGTATATTATCCGTACCCGGGATACGTGCCTAACCAACCCAACGATTTCAAGGATGGCAGCATGACAATCAAATTTTTCACTTTTTCCGGGGTGAAAGATCGGAAGAAAGCATTGCAGTTTCTAAAGCAATTCGACAACATCTATGCTTTGGGGAACTATACAGAAGAATCCAAGATTTCTCGAGCAACGGAATTCCTTAAAGATAATGCTATGCAATGGTGGCGTTCAATCGCAACACAACCGCATGCTCCAAGGACCTGGCAAGCTTTCAAGATAGTTTTTGCACGCAGTTTCATGACTTCTATGTTTGAAGTCCGGATTTTGGCAGAGGGGGGCAACTTGAAAATGCTTGCCACCGAAACCATGGACGACTATAACCAAAGGTTTCTCGACGTGTACCTTCCGGTGTCCTTCTTAAGGTTCGTTCCCTTGGAGGCCCAATGCGAGCGATACACCATCGGACTACCATCACTGTTGCAGATTGTATCTCCAAGCAAGTCTCTACCATGGAAGAACTTATGGACAAGGTAGGATCCGTACGTACGTATCGTACCGTACGGATTCGTACTGTACGGTTTTTTTTGTTTTGTTTTTTTTTGGAGGCGGTGCTGTGGGTAATGTGTGGAAAAAAAACCCTATTGCGTCAGCAATTTTTGGTTTGCCCTTCTTTAGCCTTATCCCAACGCCTAATTTTGTAGACATTTCGACACAACTTGCATCTGTAGAGCATACACAAATGTCATTGCGGTGGTGAATATAGGAGGGCAAGCACGATCAGGAACTTGTATGAAAGCTTTGCTTTGGTTTGCAGAATAGTGAACGAACATCCTTGGAGTGATACTTATGAATTTTTTATCAAGTACAGACCGTATTGTAGGTTTTTGGCTTAAAGAAAAAAAAACATACGAATTTTACGTACCTAACAACTCTATCCATTCGGTACTACGTACAGGTCGTACCAAATATGTATCGTACCTTACCATCTTGCTTATGGACCATGCCACGGTCAACTACAAATTGATGAAGGGAAAGCTAGTGTTTACCCCGGAAGAACCTTGCCACAAAGAACAAATTCTCGAGAGTCTCGTGAAACTCAACCGCAAAGGCCTCGTTCGACGCCTCAACAACGAGACACCTTACTACAAGAAGGCCGATGTTTTGGATGCTTTCAAACAAGACAACTATTTTGGTTGTCCCCAATGCACTGACAAACTTGCGGAGCCGACGTCCACGCCGACGGTCAACAGAAACCCAAGACCATCTCTAGCCAAACAAGCGAAACCGGCCATTGGATTAGTACCTGACATCTATGGCATACGCCTTGAAAGTACAAATAAATTGTGTCGAGCATATGGCAAAGTCAACGGTTTGAAAGCCCTAATTTTCTTTGACCCAGGAGCTACATAGAATTTCATCCATCTAGAATTCTTGAAGCAAATGCACTTTGATTATGATGCAGAGGGTGGAGAAATTGACGTTGAGCTATTCACAGGTCAAACTCCGAAAGTGGTACCGCTCATTGGTGCTCTTCCAGTGACCATCCAAGATTATCATGGAAAAGCCGATTTCCACATTATGAAGTTGGGCAATTGCGACATTCTCTTGGGCATGCCTTGGCATGACAAGAATGATGTGACTCTTCAGGTTCGGAACCGAACCATCATCGTGATGCAGAAGGGCAAGCCAATCGTCCTTAAAGTTCGGTTGTCCGAACAAAACCCTGAATGAACTCTCTAGTTGTTTTATAGTTAGATACTTTTGAACGTTGTTTGAGAAAGTATTGTTTGAAAATTCTCTAGTTGTTTTATAGTTAGATACTTTTGAACGTTGTTTGAGAAAGTATTGTTTGAAATGGATGGTATCTGTTTAAAACCTGTCTTGGCGCCGATTTGAAATGTTTGACTGTGGTTTTAATACTGGTTTCAATGATTGATGATTTTACTCCCGGGTGGAGTAGTGAGAAATGATGCTTGAGATTGCTTGTTCATACTCATGGCCCGGACCCTTGTGGTTATTTGCAAGGGGAGTACTGAATGATTGAAAAGTGCTGTTTTTACTCATGGCCTGGACCCTTGTGGTTATTTACGGGGGGAGTATTGTTGTTATTACTCTTTGCTCGGACCCTTGTGGTTATTTACGGGGGGAGTATTAAGAATTCTGAGTAGTGGTTACTCTCTGTAACAAACTGCTGACGTGTCAAAGCCCTGAAGAATGGAGTCAACTTGCAGATGTCGGCCGAGGGGCCTAAACCCTAAGAAGAACAAGTAACAGAAGAAGAAGTCCTACCAAGTTATGGGGACCCCGTTCGATGGGGCCCCAAGTGACAAAGGATTAAAATAAAGCAGGACCTGCGCACACACACAAAAACTGATGCCGTGGCAGAATACCGAAAATTGCGTTGACATGATGACGTGGTAGGCTGTACGGATTTCCGCGTTTTGCATTGGCTGATGGCGTGGCAAGCTGCACGGATTTCCGTGATTTACGCTAGCAGCTTTTTGGCTTTGCTTTTGGACCAGATGCTTTTAACTTTGAAGGCTTTTTTACTGTAAACTTGTTTTTAGGCCAAGGGCCTTTAAATATGAGGTTAGGGCTCATTCTTTGGCATGCTTCCTGGAGAAGGTGCAGAGCATAAGCCATAAAGAACCCAAGACTTGGAATTCATGGATTCAACAAAATATTTGCAGTTTCTGCTCAACGAGCTTCACGACATTCTTTCGCAGCATCCTCAACAGAATCTTCTGATGCTACAAATTTTTCAACAATTTTTGAACTACATGTTACCCCCTCTGATGCCCCAGGTGGTACCTCCTCCTCCGGCATCAGAAAGTACGAGAGTTTCCAATGGGCAACCTTCTCAGCCGTCTTTTCCGATTGGGGGAGTTTTCAGGAATATGGTGCATCCATCTGACCCCGATCCAGTGTAACCGCCTTTGCCACCGCCATTGGCCCCACCACCACCACCGCCACCAGGCTACAATGGTTGGAGCCCATATGGATACCCTTATTATCCATACTCTAGATATGCGCCTAACCAACCCAAAGATTTCAAAGATGGCGGCACGACAGTTAAATTTTTCACTTTTTCTGGGGTGAAAGATCGCAAGAAAGCATTGCAGTTTCTACAGCAATTCGACAACATCTATGCTTTGGGAAACTATACAAAAGAATCCAAGATTTCTCGAGCAGCGGGATTTCTTAAAGATAATGCTATGCAATGGTGGAGTTCGATCGCGACACAACCGCATTCTCCAAGGACCTGGCAAGCTTTCAAGACAGTTTTTGCACGTAGTTACATGACTTCTATGTTTGAAGTACGGATTTTGGCAGAGGGGCAAGTTGAAAATGCTTGCCACCGAAACCATGGACGAATATAACCAAAGGTTTCTCGACATCGGTGTCTTTCTTTAGATCTGTTCCCTTGGAGGCCCAATGCAAGCGATACACCATTGGACTATCATCACCATTGCAGGAATATTGTCTATCCAAGCAAGTCTCCACCATGCAAGAACTTATGAACCATGCCGTAGTCGGCTACAAACTGATGAAGGGAAAGCTAGAGTTTACCACAGAGGAATCTCCGGCCACTAACCACAACTCTCGGCAACAACGAACAAATTCTCGAGAGTCTCGTGAAACTCAACCACAAAGGCCTCGTTTGACACCTCAACAACGAGACACCTTACTACAAGAAGGCCGATGTTTTGGATGCTTTCAAATAGGACATAACTATTTTGGTTGTCCCCAACGCACTGACAGACGTGCGGAGCCGACTCCCTCGTCGACGGTCGACAGAAACCCAGGACCATCTCCAGCCAAATGAACTAAACCGGCCATTGGATTAGTACTTGACATCTATGACATACGCCTTGAAAGTACAAATGACTTGTGTCGAGCATATGGCAAAGTCAACGGTTTGAAAGCCCTAATTTTCTTTGACCCAGGAGCTACAAAGAACTTCATTCATCCACAATTCTTGAAGCAGATGGACTTTGATTATGATGCAGAGGGTGGAGAAATTGAAGCTGAGCTAGCCACAGGGCAAACGCAGAAAGTGGTACCACTTATTGGTGCTCTTCCAGTGACTATCCAAGATTATCATGGAAAAGCCGATCTCCACATTATGAAGTTGGGCAATTGTGACATTCTATTAGGCATGCCTTGGCATGACAAGAATGATGCGACTCTCCAAGTTCGGAACTGAACCATCACCGTGATGCAGAAGGGCAAGCCAGTCGTCCTCAAAGTTCGGTTGTCCGAACAAAACCCTGAATGAACTCTCTAGTTGTTCTATAGTTACTTTTGAACTTTGTTTGAGAAAGTATTGTTTGAAATTTGTTTAAAATGGATGGTATCTGTTTTGAACCTGTCTTGGTGCCGATTTGAATTGTTTGATTCTGGTTTTAATATTGGTTTCAATGATTGGTGATTTTACTCCCGGGTGGAGTAGTGAGAAAAGATGTTTGAGAATGCTTGTTCATACTCATGGCCCGGACCCTTGTGGTTATTTGCAAGGGGAGTATTGAATGATTGAAAAGTGCTGTTTTTACTCATGGCCCGGACCCTTGTGGTTATTTACAGGGGGAGTATTGTTGTTGTTACTCATGGCCCGGACCTGCATGGTTATTTACGGGGGGGAGTATTAAGAAGTCTGAGCAGTGGTTACTCTCAGCACCTCCAAACGACGCAGGCTGCGGTCTAGGGGGCGTTTGGTTGTAAAAGGCCTCTATATCTCATGGCCCGGACTTGTATGGTTATTTGCGGGAGGAGTGTTCATCGGCGGCTTTATGTTTCTATGTCTTGTAATTTGCATATGTGCGCATTTGTGTTGCATTGTGATGTGCCAATTACTGAATATTCCTAATTGGATGAGATTGCCTGGGTATGTAATTTTTTAGTGCATCAAGACACCCGTGGAAGATCAGTATGGTCT
Organism: Adiantum capillus-veneris; assembly: GCF_014529385.1. Classification (NCBI taxonomy): domain Eukaryota; kingdom Viridiplantae; phylum Streptophyta; class Polypodiopsida; order Polypodiales; family Pteridaceae; genus Adiantum; species Adiantum capillus-veneris. Next base: position 152,838,070 of record NC_140943.1, read on the forward strand.
GGGTGTGATGGCTAAAAGGAGTTCCGATCTGGACAAAAGGAGAAGCTAACTCCTTGATCAAAAGAGCAGAAAGGAGAAGCTAACTCGTTGATCAAAACAACCGAAAGGAGAAGCTAACTCCTTGATCAAAAGAGCAGAAAGGAGAAGCTAACTCCTTAATAAAAAGAACAAACTGATTGTCCCTCGGAATGTCCCTCGGAATTTTTTTATAGCTAACTTGAGTTGTTTTGCAGATATGCTGTAATCGCGGACGATTACTCTCTTTCAAGAAGGGGAGATGTAACAAATTGCTGACGTATCAAAGCCCTGAAGAATGGAGTCAACTTGCAGATATCGGCCGAGGGGCCTAAACCCTAAGAAGAACAAGTAACAGAAGAAGAAGTCCTACCAACTTATGGGGACCCCGTTCGATGGGGCCCAAGTGACAAAGGATTAAAATAAAGCAGGACCTGCACACCCATACAGAAACTGATGACGTGGCAAAATTCCGAAAATTGCGCTAACATGATGACGTGGCAGGCTTTAGGGATTTCCGCGTTTTGCGTTGGCTGATGACGTGGCAGGCTGTACGGATTTCCGTGATTTACGCTAGCAGCTTTTTGGCTTTGCTTTTGGACCAAATGCTTTTTACTGTAAACTGCTTTTTAGGCCAAGGGCCTTTAAATATGAGGTTAGGGCTCATTCTCTGGCATGCTTCGTGGAGAAGGTGCAGAGTCTGGAGTACCGGCTTGTACTGTGTTGATGCAATATAAAGAAATACCGAAAGGGGTGCTGAGGTTTGGGGCCAATGCTCTCTGGGGTGGAATTCCGCTACTCTGTGTCGCGTGTTGTCTCTCTCTTTCAATTTAGTTGTTATTTGAAGTGCTTAAAGTTGTTCAGTCTGTTCTTTTCTATTGGCACGTGGTGCCCTTCTTGTGACACTCTCAGCACCTCCAAATGAAGCATGCTGCAGTTTGGGGGACATCTAGTTGTAAACTGCCTCTACATCTCATGGCTTGGACCTTTTTAGGTTATTTGTGGGAGGAGTGATGAGGGAGTCGTTGAACAACTCATTGCTCAGACTTGGATGGTTATTTGCGGGGGGGGGGTTCATTGGCGACTTTATGTTTCTATGTCTTGTAACATGCATATGTGAGCATTTATGTTGCATTGTGATGTGCCAACCACTGAATATTCCTAATTGGAGGAGATTGCCTGGGTATGTAATTTTAGTGCATCAAGACACCTGTGGGAGATCAGTGCGGTCTGGGTGTGATGGCTAATTTTACTACGCCGGAATATCAAGAGTTTCAATATGGAGGAAAGGAGAAGCCAACTCCTTAACAAAAGACACCAAAGGAGAAGCCAACTCCTTAACAAAAAGAGCAAACTGATTGTCCCTCCGAATGACCCTCGGAAATTTTTGAGCTAACTTGAGTTGTTTTGCAGATGTGCTGTAATCGCGGACGATTACTTTCTCTCAAGAAGGGGGGATGTCACAAACTGCTGACGTGTTAAGCCACTAAAGAACGAAGCCACTGTGCAGATCCCGGTTGAGGGGCCTAAACCCTAAGAAGCAGAAGGAGTTGAAGTTCCCACCAACTTATGGTACCCCGTCCGCCAATGGGGCCCAAGTGACATAAAGGCATTAAAATAAAATAAAGCAAGGCCACACACACACGCGTAGAGGTGCATGACGTGGCAACTGTACAAATCTTCGTAATCTGCGTTGGATTGATGATGTGGCAATTGTACGCAATTCCGGATTTTCTATTGATTGCTGACGTGGCTCGATTTCCGCGTTTCACGCTGACTCTGTTGACGTGGCAGCCTCTACGGATTTTTGTGTCTTACGCTGGCTGATTTTCAGCGCTAGCTTTTGGGCCAGTTGCTTTTGAGTTTGAATACTTTTCATGGAAACCGCTTTCGGGGCTAGGGCCTTTAAGTATGAGGCTAGGGCTCATTTTCTGACACACTTCTGGGAGAAGGTGCAGAGCATGGAGTACCGGCTTGTAATGTGTTGATGCAATATAAAAAAATACCGAAAGGGGCGCCAAGGTTTGGGCCAATACTCGTTGGGGTGGAATTCTACCACTACGTGTCGTGTGTCGTCTCTTTCTTTCAGTTTAGTTGTTATTGAAGTACAAAAAGTCTGTTCAGTCTGTTCTTTTCTATTGACATGTGGTGCCTGTTTGTGACACTTCATGACTAGGAATTTGGTGTAGTGGCCATTGTGGTCGCCACCACGTGTGCCATGTGGATATCACCATTATCTTTGTCCATCATGCCTTTGCCGTCGTCTCTTTGTGTGTTCTTGCTGTTGTCTTTGGCTTCAAACCCCCGAGCCAAACAAAGTGTCATGTCACACATATTATTGAATGTTGGATCGTTTCTTCAATCCACCAAGCCTTTACAAGAGTATTCTTTAATGAAATATTATAATAGCGGTTGTCGGACCTCGTGGGTACCGAGGCAGCTGATTGAGTAATGGTACTGCTGTCCTTGTCAAGCTTGCCTTTGCCTTTGTCCTCTGGCGAATTCGCACATTTGCTTTTGGCTTCATAATCTCGAGTCAAACAATTGTCCGTTTCCTTGAGAACTTCGCCTGTGCATAGGCCGCTAACTGAATGGTGGTCGATTTGCTATCCATAGCCTTTTGTTGGGTCTGGTCGTTGATAACCGTGACGCTCGAGCAAGGGGGGACCATATTGTACGTACGAGAGGACTCCCAAAGGGAGTTCTTCTATACCTTTTTGCCGTTGCCAAAGGGACTCCCAATAGCTGTCTTCGACGCTTGCTACAATAGCGTTTTAGAACGCTGTCGTAGGTGCAGCGGCTAGTTGTAGGGCAGAAATCGGGAGAAAAACAAATGCCCACAATGTTGATAGCGTTTCAAAACGCAGGCTACAACAAGGGCAAAGGCCCATGGGTAGGCAACAACGGATGAACAAAAGCGCTCACATCGCCATAGCGTTTCAAAACGCAGCGTACAGAGGATAAGGGCATGGGAAACTCCGACAAGCGGCGTTTTGCAATGACGGCTGCAGAGGGTGGAGGGGAAAGAAGAGGAGCGCTGCTAGCAAGGGAGGAGGTTCTTCACAGGTTCTCTTCATGGGCCGTCTTGCTCCACCAAGGCTCAGATACCATGTCAAAGTCGACAATGCAGAAGCATAGAGACCAAGGGAAGAAAAGACGAGAGAGAGAGAGAGAGAGAGAGAGAGAGAGAGAGAGAGAGAGAGAGAGAGAGAGAGAGAGAGAGAGAGAGAGAGAGAGAGAGAGAGAGAGAGAGAGAGAGAGAGAGAGAGAGAGAGAGAGAGAGAGAGAGAGAGAGAGAGAGAGAGAGAGAGAGAGAGAAATGAAATGTTATATTAACGTCTTCAAAAGGCCAAAGTGACCTATGAGACCAGAAAGTTACAATGTGGTGGATTTGATACAAAGTCAGAGTCAGAGTAACAAGATGACAAAAATGAAAATGAAATGACAAATGTCACAATAAAATACTATGGAATCCTAAACTACTAGGTGTGAACTAAGCAGCTAGCTGGGATAGCTAGATCACAAGAGATCCAGCATCGGTCGCTGGCGGATCTATCAATCTCCTCCATGGTCAGTAGTCTGACCGGGCGTCGTGTATGTCGAGCCAAAGTGATCCAAATCCTCTGATGCAGCCTCCGCCGATGCTGTGTAGTCCTCCGCAGTCGTGGGCGTCTGGATCTCCCCAACTCATTCGCTCGGTCGATCAGTGTGCCTTTGGTGTGAGACGACGAGCTCTGCTATGGTAGTAACTCCTCCGGGTGTCCAGTGGCAGCTCTAAAGAAATCTGTAATCTGTCTCTGAGACTGGCTAGCCTCTCCTCTCATTAGGCTCTCTCTGTGTCTGCGTAGCTCGAGCAAAAACAAACCCAAGCATCTCTGATCCTCGTATTGCATGACTCTGGAGAATGGTCCAAAGCCCTCCCTGAACAAGCAATGGAAGCGGCCTCGTATCTCGTAGTAGACGGGGCACTGACATGTGTAGTGCAACTCTGTCTCAGGCTCGATGTCACACAGGGGGCATGTCCTAGCCTCTGCTGGTACTCCGCTGTATCTCCCTGTCTCGATTCTCAGCTGGTGTGAAGATGTGCGTATCTGGCCGACAGCACATCATATCCCATGAGACAAGTGGGTGTCCATGTATCTGGGCTTCGTCACAAAACCATCTACCGTAAGCTGGAGGAGATGCTCTCTATAGAAAGCCATCTTCGTGCCCAGCTCCTGTGCTGGCTGTATCCATGTCCTCCTGGTGTCTAGCTGAGTCAAGTCCTGGCGGATGAGCATGGTGATCTCGGACTGTGTAAGAGTCAGAGAGAGTGCATCCAGTGAGTATTGGAAGGGAGGCAATCTGTCTATGCTGAACCCATGCGCCTAAAACCATGATGTCATCTCCCCATGCGCCTGAACCCATGCGCCTGAAACCATGATGTCATCTCCCCATACCAGCATGCTGTATCTTCCTGCATGGTGTATCTTCCTGCATGGCTAACTGTCGAGAGGACTCAAGTGCAAGGCGGGCATATCTGTCTCTGGTAAGTTCCCACATGTGGTGTATGAAGGAGACAGATCTGGTGAGCGTCTCAACCACTAGTGGGGGGGCAGCTAGCTCTGCTCGAACAATAGCACGTGGTACTGAGGCCTTGGCTCTAATAAGCCGCGAGATCATAGAGACCAAAGGCTTCTCCATGTCCCCCCATCCATCACTGCGGCCTGTCCTCCCGTGATGATCCAGTGAAGGTCCCCAAATCTTAGCTCCATAAAGCAATGCAGAAGGCACCAGAGTGTCAAAGAGCCAGAGCTTCGTCCGAGGCTCCTGAAACTGAACTTGTGAACACATCTTTTCCAATCTACCCAATGCTGCATGGGCTCTGGTCAGTCTAGTCTCTGCTGCCCTCCTCAATGAAAATGCTGGCCCACTAAAAACCACTCCGAGGTAAGTGTACGCATCTGTATACTCCACAGTCTCCTGGCCGTATGTGAATGCTGGCGCTGACCTCCTGATCCACTGTGGGGTGGTATTAAATACCATGACCTTGGTTTTACCAAGGTTGACGAACAAACCACTTTCCTGAGCAAACCTATTCAAAACATCCAAGTGACGTTGCATCCCCTCCGGAGAGTCGGAGATCAACACAATATCATCAGCATATAACAATAATGGAATCCATGTCCCTGCCAGCTGTGCACCTCTATCACCATCTCTCTCAATGTAGTCAGAAACCTCATCCACATACATACCAAATAGAGTAGGAGAGAGCGGGCAGCCCTGCTTCACCCCAATAGTGGAGTGAATCGGTGTGGATAGACCCTTTGAGGTGCGTACCTACCCCACTACTGACCTGTATAATGCCATGACCCCCCAAATGAGCTCTATGGGTACTCCCATCTGCTGTAATCTGCGCATCAATCTAGCTCTAGGCACTGTGTCAAATGCTTTGCGGAAATCCACAAAGCTACAATAGATCCGTCTCCCACGCGATCTACCCTCCTCAATGATGGCTCTGAGTGTCAAGATATGGTCAAGAGTAGAAAAACCCCTCCTTAACCCTGCCTGCCCGGCTGCTCGTATCCCCTCCCTCTCTGCCCATCTACTCAACTGTTGCTCAAGAATAGATGTGTACAACCGTGCCAATGTGTGTCCAATCATGATAGTGCGATAATTCCCAGGCTCCATAGGGTCTCCCGACTTGAAGATAGGTACAATAGTAGATAGGCTCCAAGTATCAGGCAAGCCCTCACACATGGCACTATTAAACATCACTGCTAGAAGCTCTGCTAGTAGATCTCTGGCATGCGTGAAATGCTCAGCCACTAAACCATCATGATCGTATGCTCTCCCAGTCCTCATCCTGTCAATGGCCTTCCTCACCATCTCCGCGGTGAAAAAAGCACATGTGTGTGGGCATGGATCGAGAGGGTCGGGAAGGGGGGGTTGCTCAGGAACTGGCCCCAGTCCTCTGTAGAAGTGATGGCGGGGGGAGGAGAGTGCTCCTGAAAGAGCCGCCATGCCTCACGTGAGTCCTGACTCAAGAATAGCTGATATAGATCTTACTCTAGCTGAGCCAAAAATGCCCTCTTCTTCCGCCTGTGTGCTACGCTAAACTGAAAAAAGATGGTCATTGACACAAGAGCATGATCCACTGCCACACCAACAGGTCTGTGTCCAACCGTGAGATCCTGGATACTAGAGATGAGGCTTGGCTGTGCCATGACATAATCCACTGTGCTGGCTCCATGTCTGTGTGGAAAGCATGTAAAGCCCCCTGAAGCGGGAAATCTCTGTAGGCCATTCAAGATGGCCAATCCATGTGCAGTCCCCATGTCTATCAAGTGTCGTCCATACTCAGTGTGTTCTCCATCTTGTGATAGTCTGGATAGGCCCGTCTCTGTAGCATCTAGCTCTCTCAGCATCTCCTTTGAAGTATCATAAAATACTGTCTGATGATGGGCAGTCCTAGCACTGAAATCCCCTAGAATGATGATGTCACCATCTCTAGAGAACTCCCATATGTCATCATCCAAAGTAGAGAAAGGGGACTGTCCTTTGGGTGGTGCATACACTGACGTGCTCGGGGGAAAGTAGCAAATAGCAATGTAAAGATATCTGTCTGTCTCTGCTGTCAGTCTCACCCACATGTACCTAGCTTGCTCATCTCTGCGGGCTATATGTATCAATGGCTGCAACTCCTTCCTGAATAACATTGCCACTCCTCCTGATCCCCGCCCTCTGTGCTCTGATCGTGTCTCCTGTCTATAGGCAGTCTCCCATCTATATCCACTAATGTGAGGCATAGACTGCCCAGGGGCCTGATGTGTCTCAGAGTAGAAGACGATGTCTCTTCCCCTGAAACTATCCTCAAAGGCGCCCACATCCAGTCGCATAGATCCATTACAATTCCACGTGGCAACTTTGAGGGTGGTCCCATGGGTCTTGCACCGTCATGTGGAGCGCCGCTCTACAATCACAACCGGGCCATGTCTGTAGAAGGTCGTCTTTCCGTTCTCCCTTGCCGCTTGAATCTCTGGCATTACCTCTCTCATATGCGCAAGCTGTGTGAGAGTGAGGTCATCTCCAAGGAATATGCCCCTTTTCTTTAGTGTAGGACACTTCTTCAAGAAGTCCTTCTTTGCCTCCATGGATGGGAAACGGATGATTAAAGCTCTCCTTTTTGAAGTCTTCCCATTGCCTTGTGTCTTCTTCCCCACCCTCCATGCCTTTGTATTAGTAGCCTCACTACCCATCATGCAGAGAAGTTCTTCAACTTCTCCTTCCACATCATCTCGGTCTTTTAGACCGGTTACTCTTATATGCAAAGCTCTAGTTTTCCTTCGCTGTTCTTCTTCTAGAGTCATGTCGATGGTTTCTTTCCTTTGCCTTTCTTAGCGACTTCTATCCACTTCTCGGCCTCATCCGCCTTCTTTTGCATCTTCGTGATCACATCCATCCACGAAGACGTCTCCTTCCATCATCTCGGTCTTTTAGACCGGTTACTCTTATATGCAAAGCTCTAGTTTTCCTTCGCTGTTCTTCTTCTAGAGTCATGTCGATGGTTTCTTTCCTTTGCCTTTCTTAGCGACTTCTATCCACTTCTCGGCCTCATCCGCCTTCTTTTGCATCTTCGTGATCACATCCATCCACGAAGACGTCTTTACCATCTTTTGTTTCTCCTCCTCTTTGATCATCCGTACCTGCTCTTTGATGACCTTGATTTCCTCTACTACCGAAGGCTGGAATTCCCCCTCCTCTAGTCCACTGCTCGCTCTATCAGCAAGTTCTCGCTTAAGAGCTGAGACCTCTTCTTTAAGTGCTTTGGAGTCCGCCTTAAGTGCTTGTAGCTCTGCGTGCAGGTCCTCTTTCTCTTTCTTCCACTGCGTGCCGTCGTTGAGAAACATTTGAAGAAGGTTGGCCTTCTCTTTCCACCATCCCTCCATATCTGCTTTCCAGTCTTTCATCTCCCTCTCCATTTGTGTAATCCGCTTGTTTGTAAGCACAAAGGTTGCCTTCGGGTGGGGCTTACACACCGGCGAAGCAGTCATGACCTCCATCAAAAATAGAGAGAGAGAGAGAGAGAGAGAGAGAGAGAGAGAGAGAGAGAGAGAGAGAGAGAGAGAGAGAGAGAGAGAGAGAGAGAGAGAGAGAGAGAGAGAGAGAGAGAGAGAGAGAGAGAGAGAGATGAAATGAAATGAAATGTTATATTAACGTCTTCAAAAGGCCAAAGTGACCTATGAGACCAGGAAGTTACAATGCTGTGTATCTGATATCAAGTCAGATTAACAAAATAAATTGAACTAGACTAGGGATAACAAAATATAAATATTGCGGAATCCTAAACTAAGCGGATAGGTGTGAAAGGCGAGAGGCGTGAAACGTGTGAACTGAGCTATACAATGTGTAGACAATTTGGGAGGGAAGTAGAGATCTATCTGCATAGAGATCCATCTTCATCTGCACTCTGGACGACGAAAAAGTATGGCTCGAATCCTTTGCTGTAGCCTCCTTCGAAACTGTGTAGCTCCTCTTCTCCATCGAGGTCGTCTAGATCTCCCTAGCTCAAATGCACGGTCTATGAGAATGCCAGTAGTGGGGGTAGACCTCTCCATTGTTGGTTGCTCCTCTGTCTATTCTTCTGGGTGTTCAGTATCTAGTGTAAAGAAATCTGTGATCTGTCTCTGGGGTTGTCTCTCTTCAGCTCTCCTCAGTAAAGTTTCTCTATGCCTGTGTAGCTCAAGTAGATAAAGCCCAAGAAATCTCTGATCCTCATAACTCATGACCCTAGATAGTGGCCCGAAACCTTCTCTGAATATACAATGAAAACGGCATCGTATCTCATAGTACACTGTGCAATGGCATGTGTAATGTACCTCTGTCTCTGGCTCTAGAAGGCATAAGCGGCTTCTGCTGGTGTCCCTCTGAATCTGCCAGTCTCAATCTCGAGCTGATGTGAGGACGTTCGTATCTGGCCAATGGCACATCGGACACCATGAGAAAGATGCTTGTCCATATAACTAGGTCGAATCACAAACCCATTCCCTGTGAGGTGGAGAAAATGCTCTCTATAGAAAGCCGTCTTTGTGCCCAACTCCTGTATCGGCTCTATCCATGTCCTCCTTGTGTCCAGCTGAATCAAATCCTGACGAATGAGTCTATTAATCTCTACCCGCATCAAAGACCTCAAGGGTGCCTGTATAGAGTATTGAAAAGGAGGCAATCTGTCCATGGTGAAACCATGTGTCTGAAACCATGATGCCATCTGTGCATACCAGCATGATGTATCCCCATTAAGAGCTAATTGTCTGGAGGACTCTAGAGCCACCCTGGCATATCTGTCTCTGGTAGTATCCCACAGACTGTGTACAAAAGAAACTGATCTAGTACGTGCCTCAATCACCATAGGGGGAGCAGCTAATGTCACAAAGTGATGATGTGGCGGACAGCAGAAACCCTAATTTCTGCCAGAAACCCTAAAATTTCTGCAAACCCTAATTTTTGCCAAAAACCCTAATTTCCGGAAATCGCGGAGGCTGATTTTTTTTTTTTTTGGGAAAATGATGAGCGACGCAAATTTCGCTTTTTCTCTACTTAAATGAGAAAGAGAGAGAATGCTTTTGCTTTCATGTTTTGACTCTCTGTGAGAGAGAGAGAGCAATTGCTTTTGATTTGAAGCTTTTGGGGCTCTGCTTTTGGGCATCCCTTGTAACCTTTAAATTAGTGGTGAGGGCCTCACTTCTCAGAGCATCTGGACGCAGAGTCTGAGAGTGAAACCCTAACCGCTCTCTTGTACTTTGATGATTGATTAATATAAAAAGAAATACCGAAAGGGGCGCCAGTCTTTGGGGCCAATATCTCTAGACACGGAACTCCGCCGGGCCAGTGCAAATCTATTGTGATCTGTGAATTGTTTGGAAGTGGTTATTTGGTGCTGTCGCGGTTGATTCTTGACTTGGAGTGTCCAAGTCTGTTGCAGTGGTATCAGAGCACGGTCGATTTCTCTTCTACGGGAAATCCGATCCCCAAATTTTTTTTCCACGACACCTATGGCTTCAGGCAATGATCAGTCGACTCCCTCTGCATCTGGAGATGCGGGCTGGGATCACAACGAAGATTCAGGCAGAGAGTATGGCCCGCCTTGGCCTACTTAGGCGGAGCGGCGAGAGATAGAGCGTCGCCAGTTGATCGGCGATGCAACAAAGATGATGCTCAATTTTGCCAAGGACCCGAAGATGGAAAAATATATGAACCAGACCTCTTTGGAAGAGGTACAGATGGAGTGGCAGAGAACCACAACACCACTCCCGAAACCCGCTCTCAAGAAACCTTCTGCCTCCAAGAAATATACGGAGAAGGAACTAGAGAACGTGGATGATGCACGGATTGCTCAGCTTTTTGACACGCAAAAGAAAGCCAAAAAGCACAGCAAAAAGTAGAAGAAAGGCACTGACTTCCCGGCATATTTGGGTCGTCGGTCGACATTTGACAAGGCAAAGAAATTGAAGAAGCGCGTCAAGTTTGAAGACCTACCCAGTTCTTCTTCTTCTTTTTTTGACAGTTCTTCTAGCTCCTCGGATTCGAGCGAAGAAGACAGAAAAGGTAAAAAGCGAAGCAAGAAGCAACGCTTTGGAAAGGGCAAGAGAAAGGCAAAGAAGGCTAAATCTCGCCCAGAGACTGACAGTTCTACTGAGGACTCGTCTACAGACAGCTCAGATTCCGATGACGGAAAGTTTTATGCGAACAAGAAGAATTTTTACAAAGCCAACCAGTATGACTTTCTCGAAGATAAAAGCAAGAAAGTCCGAGAGTTTAAGGAAGGTGGCCACTCGATCAAGTTTGATACTTTTTAGGATACTCAGATGCTTCGAAGGATTTGTCTTTTATACAGCAGTTTGACATCGCTTTCGCGGGAGGACGCTATTCAGAGCACTCCAAGATTCAGAGAGCTGTCTCTTAATTTAAGGGGAATGCTCGTACTTGGTGGTCCACGCTTCTATTAAGCAAGACTGTGCCAGTTACATGGCTGAAATTCAAGAGGCTTTTTATTTCTTCTTGGTTGACTCAAGAGTTTGAGCGAGATATATGAGCTGCTTGGAACCATCTCCGGATGACCAAGAGCGATACAGTGAATTCTTATTGTGAAAGATTCTGGAGCTCTTTTCTACCCGCCTCTTCATTCAAGAAGATCTCGTTCAGAGAACAGATTGAGCGGTTTACCTTGGGTCTACCTACAGAGATCCGAAATCACTGCTTGGAACAGAAGTCAGCTTTTGTTCAGGAGTTGATGAGTCATGCAAAGCGGGGCTTTGCCATTCACTCTGGCAGTTTGACCTACCCCACAGATGAGGCCATGACACAACGAGCCGAACAGACTTCTGGGAATGAAAGTAGAATGAAAAAGAGCAACCTAGAGAAAAAAAAGGATGCACGACCCAAGCTTACTCCTGAGGAGAGAGCTCGCTTCATCAGAGAGGGGAAGTGCTTTGGATGCGGGGAACATGGACATATTTCCGCAAAGTGCCCTGATAAGGCACAAAAAGAACAGAATGATGAAGACGACGACAGGTCTGAGAGTTCGAGAGCAGCTGAGGAATGTGGCAGAAAAGGCAGATAGAAAAGCAGAATTGGTACCACATGGCGTGGGACCTGCACCGAATCTAATGAATGAAAGTACAAACTTTGCCGCTTTCGGGGCAAAGTGAAGGATCAGGAAGCTCTTTTGAGGAAGCTCTTTTGAAGGAGCCAAGGCCAACTTCTTTTCACTTGGAATTGGCGGCTCGATTTGGAACTACGCCCGACAGATTGATGCCACAGGCGGAGGTAGTTCGACTGGCACCCGGATGGGATGTTGCCATTACACCGAGCATTGGCAAACTTTGTTTGCAATGACAGGGGTGTTCAGGGCACGCGAGTGACGTTCTACTCGGGATCCCTTGGTACCACAAGAACTACGCCGTGGTTGACTACCGGGCCGAGAAAGCGACTTTGATAAATGAAGGGCTTAGAGATTGTACTTGATGAACTTCAGTTTTCTTACTCATTCTTTTGGGAGAACTGAACGATGGATAAAAGTTGAATATGTTTTGACCTGAAGAAAAGAACGCCAAGATTTTTTTCTCCACGCTCATGCCGATTGCTTTTGAGAGGGCTTGAAGATCATACCATTGATCTGATATCTGGAAGCACGCCACCGAATCGGCCACCTTATCGTGTGAGCCGAGTACAGAATGAAAAGATTATGAACTCAGTGAAAGACCTCTTGGAAAAGGGTCTTGTCCAGCCTAGTACTTCACCGTATTGCTCTCCAGTGTTGTTGGTTTTGAAGAAAGACGGATCTTGGAGAATGTGCATCGATTATAGCACTCTCAACGAAATCACCATCAAGAACAGATTTCCGATTCCTAGGATCGATGATATACTCGACAGGTTACAGGGATCCTCGTGCTTTAGCAGGATTGACTTGAAGAGTGGATATCATCAGATCAGGATAGCGCCAGGAGATGTCTACAAGACAGCTTTTCGGACGACTTTTGGGTTATTTGAGTTTTTGGTGATGCCTTTTGGCTTAACCAATGCTCCTGCGACATTTAACCGGACGATGGATAGGATTTTTCGAGAGTACAGGCTATTTGTTGGCACTTTCTTTGACGACATCATTGTTTTCTCCAAGAATGAGACAGAACACAGAGATCATCTGCTTCAAGTCTTTCAGGCATTACGAGATCACACATTAGTGATTAATGCTAAGAAAACTGAATTTTTCCTACCAGAGATACATTTTTTTTGGGACACATTGTGTCAACAGCAGGAGTGCAAATGAACCCGGCCAAGATAGAGACTATCCGTGATTGGCCCGATTTGAGGAATGTCCATGAAGTTAGAAGCTTCTTGGGACTGTGTTCGTACTACAGGCGGTTCATACGAAAGTTTGCAGAGGTTGCTTCCCCTTTGCATACCTTGACACAGAAAGGAGTACCTTTTTCGTGGGGACCCACAGAGGTGATTGCCTTTCAGACATTGAAAGAGAAATTCACTACAGGACCATATTTGACTTTGCCGGACTTGCAGAAGTCATTTGAAGTATTTTGTGATGCTTGTTGTCGTAGTCTGGGTACGGTCTTGATGCAAGAAGGCCATGTCATAGCTTACGAGAGCCGTTTGTTCTCTAGGCCGGAGATGACAACACAGATCTATGGGAAAGAGCTTTTGGCGGTTATCCACGCTCTTACTCAGTGGCGGCATTACCTACTCGGAGCGGATTTTACTATCTTTACAGACCATCAGAGTTTGCGCTACTTCTTGTCACAGAAGCAGCTTTCGAAAAAGCAGATGCGGTGGGTGAACATCTTGTCACAGTTCCACTTCCAGATTGTCCATGTGCAGGGACAGAAGAATGTGGTGGCAGATGCTTTGTCTCGAAAACCGTTGGTTCTGGCTATTTCCGCGATACATCATAGGAGCTTCGAGGATATGGTCGATCAGTGTGCCACAGATACAGATTTTGCAGATATTTTCACACGGATACGGGATGGGGAGACAGTAGCTGGATACTCCCTTCGGGAAGGCTACTTGATGAAAAAGACTATGTTGTGCGTTACACAGCCGTTGAGAGAAAAGGTTATGACTGATTGCCACTGTCCACCTTTTACGGGTCACCGTGGCATTGCTACCACCATGAAAGGGGTAGAGAGATACTTCTTTTGGCCGTGACTCAAGAAGGATGTGGAAGAGTTTGTGCGCAGTTGCTTGCTATGCCAGAAGGTCAAGTTTGACAGGCATAAAGCACAGGGATTGTTACAGCCTTTACCCATACCCACCCGCCCCTGGGAAAATATTGAAATGGATTTCATTTTTTTGATCTCCCGAGAATACAGAATGATCACGATGATTTTCCGATTACATGGCACGTCTGAGACGATTCTCTCCGACAGAGACCCCAGATTTATGAGTTGGTTTTGGAAGGCAATTTGGGAGAACATTGGCACGCAGTTGCAGTTCTCGTCATCGTTCCACTTGCAGACTGACGGGCAATTTGAGATTGCCAATTCAGTGATTTTAGATTTATTGAAGTCTTGTATCTCGGATCAGAAGACTCAATGGGAAAAGAACTTACCTTTGGTGGAATTTGCCTATAGTAACACGATACACTCTTCGACGGGGAAGACGCCATGTGAGATTGTTGAAAGTGCTGCGAAGGTTCCATCCTTCCTGAGCACGAAAGATTAGATATTTGAAGCGGATGAATATTCGCGAGACTTGGATACGGCTTTTGCCAAGGTTCGCGAGACTTTGCAGGAGTCTCAAGAACGACAGAAAAAGGCAGCGGATCGCCATCGTCGCGACTGGAAACTGAAGGGGATGATTGGGTGCTCTTACTTTTGAGAAGGCACGCCTAAGAAAGAAAAAGGGAAAGGAGAGGCTTTTTCCAAAGCTTAGTATGTGATACTACGGACCTTTCAAGATTACTGACAAGATAAATGATGTCTCCTTCCGATTGAAACTGCCAGATACTTGGAGGATTCACAATGCATTGCATGTGAGTCTCTTGAAACCTGTTAAGGGTGATGTGCCTGATGATGGGGAGCCTGATGAGCAACCCAAAGTAGAAGAAAACGAGGAGATCCTTGTTCCTGAACAGATTTTGGCACATAATGATACGTAGAAAGGTAAAGTCCGAAGGCGGGTTCTTGGTTAAGTTCAAGAACTTTCCTGCATTTGATGCGAAGTGGATGGAGGAGGAGGACCTAGCAGATACTCCTCGGATTGTGAAACTTTACCTCGATGTTTTGGTTTAGCATAGTCTACTCCAAACGGAACCCAGAATTCAGCTTGGCCGGAGATCTGGTGCAGTGGGATGCACAAGAGGGGAGTCACTCCACTCCCTTGTGAACAGATGCCTCGATTTTGATACTAAAGTCACTGATGTCTCTTTGAGCTTCAGGGATACTGAGAGCTGACAGTATTCTACTGGATGACTTTATGAAATGGAATTCCTGATTATGATACTGATTTGTTCTTTACTTCTTGTGAGTGCAGGAACTGATAGCCGAAATGACTGCAGTATTTTGGTCTGATTGATCTCGAATAGACATGGTTGCAATAGGGGTTAGACAATCGGACATCGTTGAGATCCCGATTGGACCTAGATGTGATTGCTAGCTACATTGCCGATAAATCATGGTCTAAGATCCGAATGAATGTTGAATGTCATGTGATGTCTGGTGATGTCCTGTGATGTCGTGTGATGTGACTGTCGATTTTGTACATGTGCTAGATGTGTGTTCCTAGTACGTAGGTACTAACAGTCAGTGTCTGCTAAGACGGTTTATGGCTTTTGTCGGTTTTGTAGGCGTAATCGCGGTCGATTACAATGCTTTCAAGAGGGGGGTATGCCACAAAGTGATGACGTGGCGGACAACAGAAACCCTAATTTTTGCTAGAAACCCTAAAATTCCTTCAAACCCTAATTTCTGCCAGAAACCCTAATTTTCGGAAATCGCGGAGGCTGAAATTTATTTATTTATTTATTTTTTTTTGGAAAATGATGAGCGACGCAAATTTCGTTTTTTCTCTACTTAAATGAGAAAGAGAGAGA
Organism: Adiantum capillus-veneris; assembly: GCF_014529385.1. Lineage (NCBI taxonomy): Eukaryota > Viridiplantae > Streptophyta > Polypodiopsida > Polypodiales > Pteridaceae > Adiantum > Adiantum capillus-veneris. Next base: position 152,853,665 of record NC_140943.1, read on the forward strand.
GAATGCTTTTGCTTTCATGTTTTGACTCTCTGTGAGAGAGAGAGCAATTGCTTTTGATTTGAAGCTTTTGGGGCTCTGCTTTTGGGCATCCCTTGTAACCTTTAAATTAGTGGTGAGGGCCTCACTTCTCAGAGCATCTGGATGCAGAGTCTGAGAGTGAAACCCTAACCGCTCTCTTGTACTTTGATGATTGATTAATATAAAAAGAAATACCGAAAGGGACGCCAGTCTTTGGGGCCAATATCTCTAGGTACAGAACTACGCCGGGCCAGTGCAAATCTATTGTGATCTGTGAATTGTTTGGAAGTGGTTATTTGGTGCTGTCGCGGTTGATTCTTGACTTGGAGTGTCCAAGTCTGTTGCAGCTAATTCCGCTCGAATGATATCATGTGGTACGGAAGCCTTGGCTCTAATCAGCCGAGAGATCATAGATACCAGGGGCTTCTCCATACGCCTCCAACCCTCCTAGCCTACAGAAGGTCCCCAAACCTGCACCCCATATAACATAGTAGAGGCAACCAGAGTATCAAAGAGCCATAACTTTGTCCTAGGTTCCTGGAACTGAACCTGCGAACACATCCTCTCCATTCCTCCCAGAGCCGCACCAGCTCTGGTTAGTCTAGTCTCTGCCGCTCTTCTCAAGGAAAATTTCGGCCCAGTAAAGACTACCCCCAGGTAAGTGTATGCATCTGTATACTCCACAATCTCCTGACCATATTTGAAAGTAGGTACTGATCTCTCGACCCATTGCGGTGTGGTGTTAAACACCATAACCTTGGTTTTACCTAGGTTTACACACAATCCACTATCCTTTGCAAAACTGCGAAGTGCATCCAACTGTCGTTGCATACCTTTTGGTGAGTCGGATATTAGCACAATATCATCAGCATATAGCAACAATGGGATCCACGTCCCTGCCAGCTGTGCACCTCTGTCACCCTCTCTGTCGATGTAATCAGACACCTCATCAACATACATACCAAATAGAGTAGGAGACAATGGGCAGCATTGTTTTACTCCAATAGTAGAGTGAACTAGTTCAGATACCCCTTCCGGAGTGCGTACATGTCCCATCACTGATCTGTACAAAGCCATAATCCCCCAAATCACCTCTATGGGCACCCCCATCTCCTGTAATCTGCGCATCAATCGAGCTCTTGGTACCATGTCAAATGCTTTACGAAAATCCACAAAGCAACAGTAGATCCGTCTCCCATGTGCTCTGCCCTCCTCAATGATGGCCCTGAGTGTCAGAATATGATCAAGAGTGGAGAAACCCCGTATATAATGATGTCGCATATTGGCCCCACACCTCAGGTGAAGTAATCACTGGGGGAGGGGAGTGTTCATGGAAGAGTCTCCATGCCTCTCCTGAGTCCCTACTCAAGAACATCTGATACAATTCTCGCTCCATCTGAGCTAGGTAAGCTCGCTTCTTCCGTCGCACAAGGTGTCGGAAAGCAATCCGAGACTGTCTGTAATTGATGCCTCCTAAAAGAAGATCCCTCTGAAGCAGGGCTCTCATCTCTCTGCACTCCTCATCATACAAACTATTCTGGGGCATGCTCCCAGAATGTCGTCTCTTGCCCGGCTGAGTGTGTGGGTATGCCACTGATGCAGCCCCATGCAGTGTCTTAGACAGTAGAGTGGTGCACCCTTCCACTGAGAGGCATGTACCATTTGTGCCAGCTGTGCCTTCCAATAGATGGTCCCAGATCTCCTCTGAATAAACGAAATCAATCTCTGGTGTAAATGTATAGCGGGTGTGTGACCTGCCTCCTGATGTCTGGGTTGTACTATACTGAAATTTAACGGATAGTGTCAAGAGAGCATGATCTACTGCTATGCCCAGTGGCCTGGCTCCCACTATGAAGTCCTGAATGCAGGGTACAAAGCTCGGTTGTGTCATAACATAATCCACTGTACTGGCCCCATGTCTATGTGGAAAGCATGTGAAACCGGCTGCTCCAGGAAATCGCTGTAAGCCATTAAGTATGGCTAATCCATGTGTAGTCGTCATTTCCATGAGGTATCTCCCATACTCCGTTTGCTCTCTGTCATCTAAGCATCTGTCAAGTCCCAACTCGCCCACATCCAGCTCTCTAAGCATCTCATCTGAAGTGTCGTAGAAGACTGTTTGCGAGTTGCCCGTTCGGGCATTAAAGTCCCCTAGGAGAATGATATCACCATCCCTAGAGAAATCCCAAATGTCATCATCTAGGATAGAGAAAGGCGACTGCCCTCTGGATGCGGCATACATTGATGTACTGGGAGGAAAGTAACATATGGCAATATATAGGAATCGACCTGTATCAGCTCTCAGTCTCACCCACATATATCTAGCATGATCATCTCTTCGTACAATATGCAGTAATGGTTGTAGTTCCTCTCTGAATAGCACTGCTACTCCTCCTGAGCCTCTACTCCCATGCTCAGATCTCGCATTTGTCCTGTGAGCTGTTTCCCATCTGTATCCCACCACATGTGGCATTACCTGTCCAGGGGCCTGATGAGTCTCTGAGAAGAACACAATATCCTTGTCTTTGAAACTCTCCTCAAATGCACCCACGTCCAATCTCATAGACCCATTACAATTCCAGGTAGCCATCTTTAGTGTGGTCCCATATGTCTCGCACCGTCATGCAGTACGCCGCTCTAAAATCACCACCCGTCCATCTCTGTAGAAGGCTATCTTTCCCTTCTCCCTTGCCGCTGTAATCTCTGGCATTACCTCTCTCATATGTGCGAGCTGTGAGAGAGTCAGGTCATCACCGAGGAAAATACCTGTCTTTTTGAGAGTAGGCCTCTTCCTCAAGAATTCCTTCTTCTCTTCCAACGAGGGGAAGCGTAGTATGAGAGCTCTCCCCTTTGAAGACTCTCCCGTGCCATCACTTTTCTTACCTACCCTCCATGCCTTTGTGTGCAAAGGCTTCTCTAGCCCCATCATGGATGTAAGGCTTGTGACCTCTTTCTCCACATTGTTTGTCCTTGAGACCGGTCACTCTCACATGCAATGCTCGCATCCGCCTTCTTTGTTCCTCTTTGAGAGTCATGTTGATAATCGTCGGTGTACAAGGAGTTTCTTGACCTTTCCCTTTCTTGGCGACCTCAATCCATTTTTTAGCCTCGTCCGTCTTTTTCTGTGTCCTTGTTATCATCTCCGCCCATGAAGATGTCTTTGCCACACTTAGTTTCTCTTCCTCTGTGATCATCCTTACTTGTTCCTTAATTTCCTTGATTTCATCTATTACCGAGGGTTGAAATTCGCCTTCCTCTAGTCCATTGCTTACTCTATCAGCAAACTCCTGTTTAAGGGCTGAGACTGCTTTTTTGAGTGCCCGTATCTCGGCGTTTGGGTTCTCCTCTTTGAGGGCTGAGACTTCTTCTTTGAGTGTCCGTATTTCTGCTTTAAGGCTCTCTTTCTCCTTCTTCCATTGTGCGCCTTCATTGAAGACCATTTGAAGGAGGTTGGCCTTCTCCTTCCACCATCCTTCCATCTCTGTTTTCCACTCCTTCATTTCCCTCTCCATCAGCGCCATCCGCTTATTCGTGAGCATGAAGGTTGCCTTTGCTCTTGGCTTGCAAATAGGTGAGACATTGGCGGCTTCCGTGTCTTGTGCAGGGTCTTCTTCAAGTGTGACAGTTTGTGCAACATCCATCAAGCATTCATGGCCTTGACGTTGATCCATTACGGTGTGGCTCAAAGAATCATTTTCCATTATAAAATTATAAAATTATAAAATTCAAGCTGACTTGCCGGGGCTACGCGCTCTGTACGTCCTTAGTCATTGCAGTCCGCCATGTGTTCAAAGATGGGCGCGCTGCTGCACAAAGAGAGGGATTAAAGTCCTGACGATGCTCCTGCTGTGGTGCCGCGCGAACAGAGGGAGGCTGGGCTGCTGCTACAGTCCCGCGAGGGAGGTTGGGCTTGCTGCTACAGTCCCACGAGAGAGAGAGAGAGAGAGAGAGAGAGAGAGAGAGCCCGGGGGAGGGGGCACGAGGGGTGGGGGGGGGGGGGGGGGGGGGGGGGGAGAGAGAGAGAGAAGCAGCCGAGGGGGTGGGGGGGAGCGATAGGGGGGGCAGGAGCGATAGGCGATAGAGTGAGGTGGGGGGGGGGGGGGGGGGGGGGGGGGGCGAAATTTTGAAAAATTTAAAAAGGGGGGGGGGGGAAGTGGGCGATAGACTAAAGACAATAAATCAAAACTTAAAAGGCTGAAAATTAGCCCGCGATAGACAAAAAGGGGGGGGGGGGGGGGGGGGGGGCGTGCGATAGACAGGGGGATTAACCCGCGATAGACAAGGGGGGGGGGGGGGGGGGGGGGGGCAGGTGGACAACGCGAGAGATGAAATGAAATGAAATGTTAGCGGGAGCGCAGGGCAGGGGGGGCGATAGACAAAGCGGGGGGCAGCGCGATGGAGAGAGATGGAGCGGGAGAGAGAGAGAGAGAGAGGCAGCGGGCGCGGGCGGATGCGAGGGGGTGCGGAGGCAGCCTGCGAGAGAGAGAGAGAGAGAGAGAGAGAGAGAGAGAGAGAGAGAGAGAGAGAGAGAGAGAGAGAGAGAGAGAGAGATGAAATGAAATGAAATGTAATATTAACGTCTTCAAAAGGCCAAAATGACCCTATGAGACCAAAAGGTTACATGTGGTGAATCTAATACCAGGTCTGGGTACGAAAAGTACAAAGAACTGAAAAGAAAATAGTGGGTAGGGGTGGGATGAAAGCTGATACAAAGGGAAGGGAAAGGGTGAGCTGATACAATGGAGCTCTCTAACAGTCGAGGCATCATATACATATACATCAGTATCCGGGACGGCTCCTGTGTCGCGCGAGTATGGTTAGATCCTCTGTCGCAGATTGCGTCGATATCGAGAGGGCCCTCTCATCCGTGGGCGACGGCACCGCCCCAACTCTATCGCCCGATCAAGGAGTATGCCTCTGGTACCTCTGGTGTTGTTATGTTGTGGGGGCTGCTCGAATTCCTCCGTCTGTGACTGCAAGAAATCTGTGACCTTCCGCTGTCGCTGGATCTCTCTCATTGTGCCCCTCTTCAAGAGGTCCTCTCTGTGTTTGCGAATCTCCAGTAAGTACAATCCAGGCATCTCTGATCTTGCTATCTCATGAGTGTAGAAAGTCGCCCAAAACCCTCTCTGAATAGACAGTGAAAGCGGCCTCGTATCTCATGGTATACTGGAATTGAACCTGCGAACATATCCTCTCAAGTCTCCCCAATGCTGCATAGGCTCTGGTCAATCACGTATCTGCTGCACGCCTCAGGGAAAATACTGGACCACTGAAAACCACCCCAAGATAAGTGTCCTGAACCAATCAACCTTGGCAATGAATAAACTGATGCTTGTACAATGGGGGCAATGGGTTGCATATATTCCCATATAAGTAAATTTCCCTACCCAAACTTTGACAAATAAGTAAAATGAATATCTAAAAGCCAAAATAAATAATGGGATCACATTTGGCGGTTCACTTGAGATGCCATAACTTTAATGCAACACTCTTGCTACAAGGCAAAGTTCCCAAAACATGGGGTGAATTCAAGCGACTTTTTGCATCTATGTGGTTGAAACCATCCATTGAAGTAGATGCTTTCTTAGCATGGGACGAGTTGCTACTTGAAGAGGAAGATACACCTAAAGATTGGTTAGAAGTTTTGGAAGATTTATCTTCATGTAGCTTCTTTTCGACTAGTTGGAAAAGTGTTGTGGTGGACAGCCTATGGAGCTCAGAGGTTATTGCCTAGAGCAAAAGGTTACAAGCATCCAACAAATGGTGGACGATGGTGAGGATGTGTACAATATGCTTGGGTGAAAGCTTACTTTTTGAGAAATGGAGTGTTTTTGGCAAGAATAATTCCTGCACATAAAGAAAAGACCTTTTAAATGATTGCTAAGCTCAAGGGCCAATCAATCCAGTTGTATCCGCATCGGCAATTCAAAGTTAATGATAGTACACGCCAAGATACATCAAGAACTCTTATGGGGTCAGGTATTTTTGACAAAGAATATTCTTTTGGTGAAAGCAACAAACAATGCGAGTGAAGGACAATCATTTTCTTTTGAAAAGGAGTAGGATGGATCTAGTAATTGATCTTTAGATACTAAGTGGTGATATGCTTTGAAGTATCTACGAGTCAAAGGAAAGGTAAAAGGATAGATCCTTCCGGATTATGTGGAGGTGGGCCAAGTATGACTTGATGATGTTGAATAATTTGGATGGAGTGGAGGGTGAATTGGCAGATAACCCTTAGGTTTGGGATCTATACCTTGAGACCTTTGGTTTTGGAGCTTCCACAAAGAAAAAAAGCTCAATCGGGTCATTTCAATAGTTGATCTGGTGCAGTGCCTGCTGCATAAAGAAGAGCTCTCCACCCTCTTATCAGCCAAGTTAATTGATATGAGAACATAGTACTTATGTTTGTGTTAGTTTTAACACACCCAAGGCTGTGAGCAGATAGTACTTGGTACACCTTGATGGATTTGATGTGAAATGTCAACTCTAGGTGAGACTTCTATGAGGGATGTGTGTCTGGAGCATATCATATTTGGGTACCTAGTCCATTGGTACACCTTGATGGGTTTGATGTGAAATGTCAACTCAAGGTGTGATAGCTAGTTACTGACCTTTGGATGAGTCTAATGTGAAATGTTGGATCAGGATGGGAAGTCCAATGTGAAATGTTGGACCAGTATGAACTTGAAATGTTGAGCCACTATATATGTTGATAGTATTTGTTTTAACGAATGCATTATGGTGTGTAGGCCATACTGTGTAATGATGCATCGGCATGATGATTCGCATACATGTTTGTAGCCATGATTACTAAAATTCTATGTTGTCTACACGTGTAATCGACAGGTACTCTTCTTTTAAGGGGAGGGAATGCCACCGATTTGGCCGTTGCAAGGCTGATCTGCAACTATCGCCGATTCGGCCCATAGCCATGGACAAGGATGAATATCTTCAAGTGTTGATTGCACTAATATGCTTGTTGATTTTGCAAGAAGCACTTGAGAAGCTGCAGTTTCTGAAGCTCCAAGTGCTTGACGTGTGCAGGTGGCCATGGAGAAGGGAAGCTCGCATAGCATGCAAGATGACCCATAGCCTAGCAAAGGATACAGAGAAAGGAGGAAGGCTACTAGCGCCTAGCATCTAGTAGAGCATGCAGGGCAGGTGGACACTTGGATGGCTCATGCAAGTTGGTTGGCGTCCATGCATGGCAGGTAGCCGTCCACGCAAGTCAATTGGAGTCCATGCATGGTAGATGGTAGTCCACGCAAGGCAATTGGAGTGCGTGCATAGGAGGCTGCAGTTCAAGGAGAGCAAGAGCCAAGAAACCCTAGGGAGGGTTAATTCAAGCATAGGAGGAAATAGGCGACCCTAGTGAAGGGAAGTTCAAGCATGGTAGGTGCATGGCAGCCTTCAAAACTTCCATTTTCAGCCAAGAAGGCACCTACACAAACAGATGGGGAATTGGCCACTTGTCCAAAACAGCCCATTAGAGGCTCAGACAGAAGAGGAAAGTGCACACATTTGGGACTTGGGACTCTGTGTAAACACGCACATATACACACACATCTCTATTTAAAGGGCTGATTTAGCCAATTGTAAGGACTATTGCTGGCACACATGCTCTCTCTCGCACTATCATGATTGGACACACATTGGCACAGTTGTACGCATCCATTCTTGAGCAGCAGCTCAGTAGATGGGCATAGAGGGAGAGGATACGCACAGCCGGGCAGGCAGGGTTCAGGAGAGGCTTTTCTACTCTTGACCATATCTTGACACTCAGGGCCATCATCGAGGAGGGAAAATCCCGTGGGAGACTGGATCTACTGTAGCTTTGTGGACTTCCGCAAGCGTTTGACACAGTACCCAGAGCTAGATTGATGCGCAGATTACAGGAGATGGGAGTACCCTCAAAGCTCATTATCATGGCATTGTACAGATCAGTAGTAGGGCATGCACGCACCTCAGAGGGTCTATCTACACCGGTTCACTCCACTATTGAGGTGAAGTAGGGCTATCCACTCTCTCCTACTCTATTTGGTATGTATGTGGATGAGGTTTCTGACTACATTGAGAGAGATGTGGATAGAGGTGCACCGCTGGCAGGGACATGGATTCCGTTATTGTTATATGCTGATGATATACGTCACTTGGATGCTTTGCATAGGTTTGCCCATGAAAGTGGTTTGTCTGTCAACCTTGGTAAAACCAAGGTCATGATATATAATACCACCCCACAGTGGATCAGGAGGTAAGTGCGCGCATTCACATACGGCCAGGAGACGGTGGAGTATACAAATGCTTACACTTACCTTGGAGTGGTTTTTAGTGGACCAACATTTTCATTGAGGAGAGCAGCAGAGACTAGATTGAAGAGAGCCCATTCGGCATGGGGTAGATTGGAGAGGATGTGTTCACAGGTTCGGTTTCAAGAGCCTCGGACGAAGCTCTGGCTCTTTGACACTTTGGTGGCTTCTGCATTGCTCTATGGAGCTGAGATCTGGGGGCCTTCATTGGATCATCATGGGAGGACAGGTCGCACTGATGGGTGGGGGGACATGGAGAAGCCCCTCGTCTTTATGATCTCCCGGCTCATTAGAGCCAAGGCTTCAGTACCACGTGCCATTATCCGAGCAGAGCTAGCTGCCCTCCCACTAGTGATTGAGGCGCTCACCAGATCTGTCTCCTTCATGTGGTATCTCCTTCATATACCACATGTGGGAACTTCCGAGAGACAGATACGCCCGCCTTGCACTTGAGTCCTTTCAACAGTTAGCCATGTAGGGAGATACATCATGTTGGTATGGGGAGATGACATCATGGTTCCAGGCGCATGGGTTCAGTATAGATAGATTGCCCCCCTTCCAGTACTCATTGGATGCACCCTCCCTGACTCTTACACAGTCCGAGATCACGAAGCTCATCTGCCAGGACTTGACTCAGCTAGACATCAGGAGGACATGGATATAGCCAGCATAGGCGTTGGGCACGAAGATGGCTTTCTACAGAGAGCATCTTTTCCAGCTTACGTCGGACGATTTTGTGACAAGGCCCAGATACATGGACACCCACTTGTCTCATGGGATACGGTGTGCCAGATACGCACATCTTCACACCAGCTGCGGATCGAGACTGGGAGATATAGCGGAGTACCAGCAGCGGCCAGGACATGCCCCCTGTGTGACATGGAGCGTGAGACAGAGTTACACTACACATGCCACTACCTCGTCTACTACGAGATACGAGGCCGCTTCCACTGCTTGTTCAGAGAGGGCTTTGGACCACTCTCCATAGTCATGAGGTACGAGGATCAGAGATGCCTGGGTTTGTTTCTGCTCAAGTTGCACCACAAACACAGAGAGAGCCTGATGAGAGGAGAGGCCAGCCAGTCTCAGAGACACATCACAAACTTCTTTAGAGCAGACGTTGGACACCCAGAGAAGCTACTACCATAGAAAATCTTGTCGCCTCACACCAGTGACACTGATGGATTGAGCGACTGAGTTGGGGAGATCTAGACGTCCACGACTGTGGAGGACTACACACCATCGACGGAGGCTACATTAGAGGATTCGGATCACTTTGGCCCGACATGCACGACGCCCGGTCAGACTGCTGACCATGGAGGAGATTGATGAGATCCGCTAGCTACCAATGCTGGATCTCTTGTGACTTTGATTTAGCTATCCCGGCTAGCTGCTTAGTTCAAACCTACCAGCTTAGGATTTCGTTGTATTTCATTTTGTTACTTTGACTTTGTATCAGATTCACCACATTGTAACGCTCTGGTCTCATAGGTCATTTTGGCCTTTTGAAGACGTTAATATAACACTTCATTTCATTTCATCTCTCTCTCTCTCTCTCTCTCTCTCTCTCTCAAGCAGGGCGCCATCTCTCATGAGCATTGTATTGTAACTCTTTACATAAATTAAAGATATACCAAAAGGGGCCCCTATTCAGGGTCCAATATTGTGTAGGGGAGGAACTCTGCCTCTCCATCTCTCCCAATCCCATCTCTACCTCTCAGTCTCTCTATCTCTACTCTGTCTAATATCTAGATTATCAATGTGCCGAAATTCTGGTTTCCAAAGCTGAAAATTACTGTTTTGCTATCCCGACAAGTCACTGAGAAGGCAATGTCATAGACAAACACATGAACTGAACTGAAACAGTAAGTACTGGAACTGAAAGAGAACTAAAAAATTGGGGACAAAGACAGTGGGGTGGAGTTCCCCAGTATTGTTAATCTTTGAATGAATACAACTACTGGGAGTTGCTCTGCAATTTGCAAGCATGCAGTGATCTACAGAGTGCTCCCAAGGTATAGGGCTTGAAAAGAAACTGTTATCAAAGGCTGGCATCCCAAAAGCCGGGAGAAGTCAACGCTTTTGTAACTTGCCGAAAAGTAGCTGGCGTCCATGTTGCCATGTCATCGCCCGGCAGATGGATGCCATTTCAACAATCCCGCAATGTGCACCGCAAATATTGTCAAGTTTCTCGCTGTAGCTCACACGTCGCTAGACTCTAATTTGGGTGTTTGCAATTTAATGATATGGTTATTTTCTGGTCTCTTGCCTTTTCCCTGAGGTTTAGACTAGTATCTTGCAAATACATTTCCTTGGAAAGTAATAGATATGGGATATATATTATGTTTTGGGTTCGTTTCTATACAGTGGACCATTTGACTGTCTTGGTTCTCCTTTACTACCAATGTTTTGGGCTTGCGTTTTGCTCCAATAAATATTTGAATGCAGGAGTTTTACACCTACTGACTATTATAGTCATGACTCAGCTGGATGATTGGCTTGCCAAAGTTCGCTGATTTTGGTGTTTTACAAACTTTCTTTTTGTAAATCAATGTTCATTTGGGGGAACAGGAAAACCCACATGTTTCAAACACACACACACACACACACACACACACACACACACACACACACACACATATTTTTTTGTAAATCTTGTTGATGGAATTTACAAGTGGGAAACCTCAAAGCGAGGAAAAACCATGAAAAACAAGAGATACAAAAAGCGGAGCACCATGAGGCTTCGAGGGCTAGAAATAGTCAAAGTAAATCCTATAGGCATCAAGAGTGATGTTCATAAGCGAAATGCACCACTTGACCAAGCGACAATTTGAAATAGGGAAACGGGTCAACATGAGTGCCTTGAAAAATTAATGAATTTTGGTGGTGCCAAATGGTCCACAAAACCCAAAATCTGACCAATAAAAAAATTACCGTAAATTGAGATTGCGAGAGCATCCCAAAAATCCAAAACCGTTTCTGAAAAGAGTTGGAAGGAAAATGCAGCCAACACTTCCCGAATGAAGGATCTGGAGCAGCGACAACTCCACAATAAGTGTGACACAGTCTCCTCAGCTTCATGGCATATGAGACAATGAGAAGGCGCAATATGCCATGCATGCAATAAGCTACCAACAAATAGAGCTCTTACCAAGCAGCACCACAAGAAAATACGTTCTTTCAGAGGTAGATGACTCTGCCAAATGCTAGACAATGTTCGTTGCCACCACAAGGATGACTTGGAGAGTGACCACAGCTGATTACCATGACGGACAATCCATGCATCAGATGAGGTGCGCCAAATATGCTCCAAAATACTAGACATAAGGGACTGCAAGCACGACTGAGACCAAGATAACAAAGGTAAGTAAAACTGTACATAAGCCATGAGAATGCACTGGACAATCCTGAGACGCACATGTAGTGGTCAAGTGGACAATTTCCAATATTTTAACTTGGAATGTAAATGTTGGAGTACCCAATCCAGTTTTTGCGCAACTGATACATCCAAGCCAACGGATAACCCAAAAGGCAAACCATGATGTGAGGAACAATCTCCCCTGGCCATAATAGCTTATGCCAATATACTCATTCAGAGATAATAACTTGGATTAAAAAAAAATAACTTTGGGGCCTGCCGCCAATCCAAACAAGTGAAGAGTATGCATAATTTGCTCCACATCATCATAATGATTGCGAGGGATAAACAAAGAGTCATCCGTATAGGCCTGGCCGATAAAGTGCCGCATAGATGGTAATGTTAGGCCATGCAATCTACCAATGGAGGTCAAGGAGTCCAAATACGTAAGTAGGGGGTGAGTAGCGATTGCATAAAGCAAAGAATTGAGAGGACATCCTTGCCTTACTGAACATCCGAGAGACCAAGAGCCTATGAGAAATCCATCCAACAAACCTGCAGAAGTGCTATGTGCATACAAGAAAAATACCATGCGGGATAGCTGAGGCCCAAATCACAACTATTACACGGTATTTGCAATGTAGTCCGAAAGAACAGTATCAAAGGCCTTTTCAATGTCAACCTGCATGACCAAGACATCCTGTCGAGTGTATTTCGCCTATTCCATTCCAACGATGGCATTTGCCAGGTTACACTAATTTGACGTCGTGGAATGAAGCCATATTGAGATTGGTGTAAGCCTTCATGCAAAAAACACTTGTATTGATAAACAAGCAGTTATATACCACAGGCATGAGCATCCAATGAGAGAATTCTTCACATAGTGCATGCTTGGGTATCAATTTGAGTAAGCCTTCTTTCCAAGAGGAGGGCATATCTTGTTGCTCTCAGGCCGTTTTCATCATTGTCAGCAATGGAAACTTTAGGTAATCCCAAAAAGACAAGAAAAATTCCACAGTAAGACCATCCCAACTGGGAGCTTTCCAACGGCCCAAATCAAGCAAACTTGCATACAATTCTGTCTCAATGAAAACAACTTCCAAGTCTTGAGCGTGCTGCATCGAAAGAATGGGAGCAACATGCGATGGAAACAATTGACGTGCTTGGCGAGCTTCTTGCGTGGGAGGTGAAGGAGCCTCAAAGATCTTGCCATAATCAGAGTGCAGGGGGTGTGCCAGCTCTTGTAAGGCGATGAAAGTTTAATTCTCTGGATAGCTTGAGACTACTAGAATGATGCAAATGCTAGAAGAATTGTCTAGAAGCATAGCCTTTGTCTGTAAAAGCCTGTTGGTGAGCTCAAGTTTTCCATTTGGCCAATTTCCTCTCATCGTTCGTTATGTCGTAACATAGTGTGAGCAGAAAGTGACTCAGCCATCAAAGTTTCAGTAAGAGAAAAATTGTTAGCCAAGTGTATTAATCTGTGACAAGTATCTTTTACCTGTTTAACTCGTTCTCTCGATTGCGACAAATAATACTTGCCATAATCTTGAATGACACATTGAAAACACACGCGCTCGCGGGCACACACACATGGTTGAAGCTGTTTAAGACTCTCTGCAGATTTCTTGTTTAATTTTTTCCTCCACACACACACACACAGAAACAATATATTTTGTAGACTTTTGGCAAAACCTCACTGTTTCTTGGTCATTTCTGAGGAAAACATGAGAACTTCAAAATTCCCAAAACTTGTAGCATCTCTAGTGGTTATGCAGCCATGTCTGTTTTGTTTTAGGTGTCATTTGTTTCATTCTCACGTTGTGGCACTTCTATGCAGGGTAAGAAAAAAAGAAGGAAAAATGATGATTTCAAGTATGATTTGCTTGGCTGGGTGGTACTTGCTGTTGGTGTGATTGCATGGATCAGTTTTTCCAAGGCGCCCCCAGAAGCCCCAGAAACCAATATCTAGTAAGTAGTCAGCAATGGATGAGGCGAAAAGGCTACCCAGTATATTGTATTGGCATTCAGCTCCTATACATGCTATGGAATCTTCAATAGCGGTGTTTGGAAATGCAATTTTAGTTTGATGTACATAAGACTTACTCTTGAACCCTAATGGGGGTACTGCTGCTGCTTTCACTCTAGGGCATTATTACGTTTTGCCGTGAGCAGCTTGAATGACGCTTAATGGAGTCACCCCACAAAATGTATTTGAAAATTAGATACATTTTGTGATTTGCACATGAAGATACTCGAGTGAAAGCTAGCAAAGGAGCTGGAACTCACGGATCAAGAGTTAAATTGTCTTTGATCATGATCTGCGAAGCTACTCGACAAACTCTGCGACAGTCTGTCGTTCTGCAGAGCTGAGCGCAAGCGAACTCACATGCTGGATCATATTTGATGCTATCATTGACTTCTTGTGAGGCTGAGGTGGCGCACGAGATCAGACATGTCCGCAGACAGAACCCCCCCCCTTCCCCCGGGGCCCCCGCCCGTCCAGGTGGTGAGTAGGAAGACCGATTCCATTAAACAGACAGAGTGCTTCCTTAGCTGCAAATCGGGTTCTCAAGGAGCCCCCGTTAATGTTGGCTACTTGGGCTCGACCAAATATATTTGAAATTTATGTAGAGAATAGCTTTTGCGACAAGAATTGAACATAAATTTGATGGCTAAGTGTGCACTCAACGTGTCACTGATAGATGTGATTATTTTCTTGGGTTGATTAGACTTACCTAATGTGTAGGTCATTTGCTCAATTTTGCACCACGTATTGTCCACACAGTTTCTAAAGCTAATTGCACTATAAGAGTTCGCTTGGGGATTGTGGTCGCTCATATTAGCATCCAGAAATTGTCGCGGCATCACTATGATCATTGGTAAATGTGTCGGGGTCATAATGTCGGTATAGACGTCCGCAGAAGAGCCATTATATACGGTTGTAGATACTTATGTCTATACTAACAATCGTAACTAAATATCCAAATACCAATTGCAATGCAAAACATCATTACACTGTCAAAAGTTGACAATGACAAGAGTATACCATATCATTATCAATAAACAAATGACTCTCTAATTAACCTTATCGCCATTAATAAACATTTCTTCGATCCGATACAACAATAGCAAAATGTCATGTCACAAAAATAAATGGATGGAGCATATTGTGGCAAATGGACACACGATAAGTAAACGACCATTTACAAATGGGAGTAAATCCTATGGAAAATGGATGAAAACCTGCAAAAAAGATGCATAGAGATATGTTGCATGCATCATATATATCAAAGAGAAAGGAATAATCACTTTAAAACATTAAGAAAACCATATAAAAATGAATATAACCCATGTTCTCATATCGAGAAGAAAAACATGACCAATCGACCTATATCCTCATATATGTCTCCATGTGTTGCAAAAGAGACAATAGTCTGTACGAATATCGGTATTCCTCTATCCATGAAGGACGATGTCCCACAACTAACTCTTGTGAAAAACATAAACTACACTTATAAACCCAAGCTGTATACAATTTTGAAAAAATACAACAGCAATTCAAAACTCATGGTGTAAAGTATCATATCCATCACTACTGAGATGAAAAGCACAAACAAAATATAGTTTAGCCGCTATGACTTCTCTCTACTATCTATATCTATCTTTCAACATGATGACCTCAAGTGTCTAGTTATTATCATCTTTTAAAAGATCAGAAGCTCCAAGCATAACTATCTCTATCTCTATTCCAATATTGCCATCCAACAATTGAAGTTCAATTGACTCCACTTTAATCTCATCCAATTCTTTTGTGCCACCCGCATCCACTTGTCCCCAACATTTTCCTCTCTAGGTTAATCCTCCTTCTCATAAACGTCCCCTTAAGGAAAAGTTCTCGCGGTCCAACTTCCACACCCTCAAATGCTTGTTTGTCACGAAGTGCAACTTGAACCACAAACAACCAGTGCATGTCAGTGGGTCTTACCTGAACACCACGTGCTCTAGCCCCCTCTTGTCATTCCACACGGTTGCATTGCGGCCAAACGTAATGACTTTGAACCACTTTGCATCAAAGATAAAGACTTCAAACCTCTCGAAACATATATTTAAGATAATTTGGATTATGCCAATGTATTCAAGCTACTCGACTTGAGTGTTCTTGCCCCATGAACCTGCTATGCTCTCTTGTTCAAAACTGACCATTATGCCACTATAGATCTTATTTCATCAATCTGCTACACTTGAAAATATCGTCCTCTTGACCATATTGCCCCATGCTTTGTAATACTGCAACATCAACCAACAAAGACTCACCAACTCAGGTCATCAAAAGATACATGACGAACAATTAAATTAACTTGCCAATCACAACCCAATGAGAACTCCTCATCCCAAACATCTTCTCCACCGCATTTTGCAAAGGATATTGCATCATGCAATCATCGTTCACTTCGGAATTCTGGTATTGGCGGAAGGTGATCTAAAAATTTCTTTCATAATAATGAAATTTGAGCTAATGATTCTTATCTAGGGGTGAGGAGAGAGAGGTACACAAAAAATATGGTAGAACGGGGGAAGGGGATAGAGAGTCGACAAGAACTACAATAAATGCATTTTGCTTAATAAGCTCTTCAATAGTGTTAGATATTGTACAATGAGGGAAGAGAGTTATAAACGAAGAGAGGTTTTTGCGGGAGGGAAAGGAAAGGATGGGTGAAAATTCCAAGACAATGTACAACAAGGAAAATTAGAGAAAAGTTTTAAGGGAAGAAGAAGAGTACTAGGTACAAAGGTACACAAAAAGGGGTTGTACGTCACTCCAAGAGAAGGACGTTAGCACAAGTAGCAATAAGAGGGATGTAAGGAGATAAGATTTAAAGGAGGTACCTATAAAAAAATAAAAGGTAGGGAAAACCGGCGCGGGGCGGGGGTTGGTGTGAAAAGAGGATGGTCCCAAGAACTTAGGACTAAGGGAGTGGTGAGAGATAGCATTCTTTCAACATTCATAGCATTTTCTCAACAAATCACGGGTGAGGAATCCCAGAGGTTGGAGAGGGGTTTAATTATGGAATTAGAGACTTCAACGTTATAGACGAAGGGTGAAAAGTGTATTTTAATAATTGTGAGAGTCGGTTTGGAAGGGGATTTTTTGAGGAAATGGGAGGGTCGATCAAAATAAGAGATGTAATTACAACAAGCTTTAAGGAGGGGAGCGGGGTGTTGGAATTAGGGTTGCAGGAAAACACACACAGCTTGGAGAAGACGAAGGAAGCTCAAGGCGCACAACAAAGAGTGTATTACTTAGTGTGCAATGGAAAGGTTGATAGCCCTGTGATGGACGTATATACAATGCACATGGGGAAAAACCACATAGTGAGGGAAAAATGCCATGGTGGTCCTAAGTGTATTCACACACATCACTACCACATGTATATGGTAGTGATGTGTGTGAACACATCACTACCACATGCATATGGTAACCCCCCCCCCCCCCCCCCCCCCCCCCCCCCCCCCCCCCCCCCGGGAATGATGCGGTGAATGAGAGGTGGCACATAGAGTATAGGGAAGTGCCATGCCCTGAGGACATGATTGGTCCACAAAGGGGAGTAAGCCCGAAGCTTTGCAGAAAGCTTCGAACTTCTCACAAGAGAATGCCTTTGTGAAAAGAATAAGCCTCTCCCTGACATAGTGGTAATGCACCTCAATGTGCTTTGTGAGAGCATGAAAAATTGGGTTCCTCACAACTGTCAATGCGCTCTGACTGTTAGTGTAGATGGTGTTGGAAGTGTCCTGTCCAATACCCAAATTATCCATAAGGCGTCTGAGCCATACACACTCAACCGTAGTTGGGAAGACTGCCTTGTACTCAGCCTCACAACTAGAAGTGACCATAGTAGGTTGCTTCTTGCTCAACCATGAGATACATGAACTGCTGAGCATGAAACAAAAACCACTTGTGGACACTCGTGTGACAAAACAACCAGCCCAATTTGAGGCCAAAAAAGCATGTAAATTTAGCGGCAATGATCCCCCTTGAGATAAAACAAGCCAAGATGTAAAGTGCCACTCAAGTAGCAAAAAATCCTCTTCATAGCATGTCAATGCCAGAACCCTGGGCTATGCATGAATCTATTGACACGTGAGACTGCAAACTAAAAATCCGGCCTTGTTTTGTATACATAAATAAGGCAGCCAACAATAGTTTGGCAAAGAGTAACATCAGCAAGATCACCAACATCATGAAGACTCAATTTTAAACCTGTTTCGATGGGAGTGACAACAGGTTTTCAATCCTCAACTCCAAACTTACATAGCAATGTCTCTATGTAACTTGTCTGACACAAGGCAATACCACCATCACACTGCTTAAAATGTATACCCAAGTAATAATGCAACAACCCTAAATCTTTCATCTTAAAAGTAACATTCAAAGCAGCCTTAAATTCAGCAATATGTCTCTCATTTGATCCAGTGATTAGAAAATCATACGCATAGAGAACGACAATGAGAGGGACATCACCCTCACAATTTACATATAATGTGCTTTGAGTAAGGAATGTGACTATTTGTGTGTGTGTGTGTGTGTGTGTGTGTGTGTGTGTGTGTGTGTGTGTGAGAGAGAGAGAGAGAGAGAGAGAGAGAGAGAGAGAGAGAGAGAGAGAGAGTGCAAGGTGTTTCATTTACAGGCAAATGAGATTCCTCATTTCATCCCTCTACAATGTTTCTTAGCGAGATGTATGAATAGAGTATTATCCACTTTTCAATTCAAAGTAGATAGACACATCAAATGGGTAGAATTTATTTAATTCTTCATGTAACCGAATTAGGCTAATAACATTTATTGTAGAGGAATTAAAATGATAGTAGTGAGAATTTCATTAAGAGAATTCCTAATGAAAGGAGAGAGAGAGAGAGAGAGAGAGAGAGAGAGAGAGAGAGAGAGAGAGAGAGAGAGGATAGCAACACAAAAATTACACCTAGTTAGCTTTGCATGAACAATACTTGTAAAAGAGAGAGAAACCGAGAAATTGACAACAGTTGAGGACCAAATTTCTTTGGAGCCGATCCCCCCTCCAAAAGGCTTTTGTATTATATGTTCTCCCATAAAGAGAGATTGGGTACAACACACTTTTTGTGTTCCTTTAAACCTTTTTGATGCCGTGAAGATGGAAAGCTTCATGCACCAATATTATGCCCAAAACAACAATTAACTTACTTGCAATAGACAAGAACTTGTCCCCAGACTCAATCCTAAAACCTCAAACACCTTCAAAGGTGGAGAGAGTTGGCAGGGGGTGAGGGAAGTGAAGAGGAAGAAGACTTAGCATAGGAGAAAGAAGTATTTTCTTCACATATCATCAATCTAGAGCATAGCTTGGCATAGTAATGAAGAGGGAGAAGATGATAAGCATGTTTAAAGCTTGGGCTCTTGCTTTGATTTTCATTCCATAGCCAAGAGTTGTTGGTGTAGGCTCTCTACTTCTCAAGCTCGGAGGAGGAGATCACCTGCCATGCATACATGTGTGAAAGAATGGGGGATTGTGAGCTACAAGTGTGATTGAGAGAAATCAACCTAGCTTGAAGCTTATTGGTTCAAGCCTTGGACTAGCCAATGAAAGGCTTAGTTCATTTCAAGCAAGGGGTGTAGCATTGTGACTAGTGTCCTTATTTCCCCCTTTGAGAGAGAGCTTAATTCGTTAGTTAAATGGAGGGATCTCATGGTCAACCGGCCAATAGGAATTTAAGCTTGCACATGGTCTGTTCGATTGTGATTGGACCCTTGGTACTTGTCCAATAGTATTAAAGGAGGTCCTAAATTTTATTGGTTCATTTGATGTCGCATTCAATAAGGTTTAAGCTTGTTTTTATGAAGCTTAATTCTCATTGGTCCTTCACTTTGGCCATCCAATAGGATTCAGGCTTCAATCGGGGCAACATGTCTAGGGGCATGACATGTGTCCTATATGCCTTATGTGCAAGGGGTGACTCTAGAGAGAGAGAGAGAGAGAGAGAGAGAGAGAGAGAGACAGAGAGAGAGAGAGAGTTCTCTCTCATCCCCCTAGAAGGAGGGCTCGCCGCTTGCAAGTTGCAACCCACTTACCCACTTGCAACGTTAGGCTTTGTATTCAAAGGTTCCAAAGTATCTAATGTTGGTAAAAGTCCTACCCATTCATCCTAGGCCTATGGACTTTATCACTATGCTTTGGAGGCTGTAATGAAGCTTACCTTAAGGTCATTTCAAGCTTCATTAGGTGTACATTGGTTTTTAGTAGACCTCTCTCCATTTGGACCCTTATTGATATAAGCTTATCTCTCCTCTTGGTCCCCTACTAAGAATAGATCTAACAGCGCATATCAATATTCTAATTGGTGTTCCCTTTTATCTTGCCATATTAAATGATCAATTTAATATGAGAACATAATTTGGGATATGTAGATATTAGATTTTATGACATTACCTCTCTCTTGAAATCATAGTCGTTCTCGACTATGAGGTAGAGAAGATAATGCCTAGTCATTAGTCCATGATTTCCTAGCGGGTAAAAGATACTATGGTCCTTTTCAAATTCTTCAGCAATCAGATATGTCTTATCAATTAAAGTTGCCCAATCATTGGATCATACACAATGCTTTGATATTAGATTTTATGACATTACCTCTCTCTTGAAATCATAGTCGTCCTCGACTTTGACATGAAGACAAGGTGCTAAGACATGGTAAGGTTATTTGACGACATCTTATTAAGTTCAAGAATTATCCTTTTCAAGATGCTAGATAAATGCAAGGAACTTAGCTTAAGGATAATATGAACCTTGTCAATGCTTGCAATGCTACAATAGAGTAAGCAAATGTAAATGCCCTTTTAAATAAACAATGTTTTTGTCTTATAAAATTTTCTCTCTTTCTTCTATTGTGCATAAATTTAAGCAGTATGCATACTTAGGATCATGTTTGTGACAACAACGTCTCCCAAAAACCAAGTAGAACCTGTCACTCTACCTTGGAAAGTATGATATGAACTAAAGAGAAGACATGCTTATGGAAGCTAAGTCTCTTAAGCACCAAATGGATTTTTCATCCATTTTGAAATGATGTTGTAGGGTAGAAAGGGATCATTTAAAATCTAATATCTACCTATCTCAAATGATTTTCTCATACTAAATTGATCATTTAATATGTCAAGATAAAAGGGAACAAGAGTTAGAATATTGATATGTGTTGTTAGATCTATTCTCAGCAGGGACCAAGACGAGAGATAAGCTTATTTGAATAAGGGTCCAAATGGAGAGAGGTCTACGAAAGAGCAATGCACACCTAATGAAGCTTGAAATGACCTTAGAGTAAGCTTCATTAAAGCCTCCAAAGCATAGTGATAAAGTCCCTAGGCCTAGGACCAATGGGTAAGACCTTTACAAACATTAGGTATTTTGTACCCTTTGAATACAAAGTCTAAGGTTGTACGTGGCAAAGTGGGTTGCAACTTGCAAGGGACGACCCCTCCTTCTAGGGGGATGAGAGAGAACACACACACGCACACACGCACACACACACACACACACACACACACACACACACTCTAGAGTCACCTCTTGCACATAAGGCATATAGAACACATGTCAGACCCTTAGATAGGTTTCCGCCAATGAAGCCTGAATCCTATTGGATAGCCAAAATGAGGACCAATGAGAATTAAGCTTTATTAAAACAAACTTAAACCTTATTGGATGGGCCATTAAATGAACCAATAAAATTTAGGACCTCCTTTATTTCTATTGGACAATGTACCATGTGCAAGCTTAATTCCTATCGATCGGTTGACCATGAGAGCCAATAAGAATTTAGCTTCATTTAACTAATGAATTAAGCTTTCTCTCAAAGGGGGGAATAAGGAAACTTTTCAAAATGCTACACCCCTTGCTTGAAATGAACTAATCCTTTCATTGGCTAGGCCCAAGCTTGGACTAATAAGCTTCAAGCTAGTGTAATAAAAGCTAGGTCGATTTCTCTCTCTCACACTTGTAGCTCATGAGTCTCCATTCTTACACAAATGTATGCATTGCAAGTGATCTCCTTCTCCAAGCTTGAGAAGTAGAGAGCCTACACCAACAACTCTTGGCTATGGAATGCAAATCATAGAAAGGGTCAAGCTTCAAGCATGCTTATCATCTTCTCCCTCTTCATTACTATGCTAAGCTATGCTCTAAGAGTGATTTTATGTGAGAAGAATACTTCTTTCTCGTATGCTACATCTTCTTCCTCTTCAATTCCCTCAATCCCTGCCAGCTCTCTCCGCCTTTGAAGGTGTTTGAGGTCTTGGGATTGAGGCCGGGGACAAGTTTTTGTCTATTGCAAGTAAGTTAATTGTTGTTTTGGGCATAATATTGATGCATGAAGGTTTCTATCTTGATGGCATCAAAAAGGTCTTAAGGAAAACAAAGATTGTATTGTACCAAGTCTCTCTTTATGTGAGAACATATAATACAAAAGCCTTTTGGAGGGGGGATCATATCCAAATAAATCTGGTCCTCAACTGTTTGTCAATTTCTTGATTCTCTATCTTTTTCAAGTATTGTTCATGCCAAGATAACAAGGTGAAATGTTTGTGTTTCTATCCTCAGTCTGATAACAATGTAATAGAATTAGGTTAATAACATTGATTGTAGCAGAATTAAAGTGACAGTACTGAGCATTTCATTAAGAGAATGAGAGAGAGAGAGAGAGAGAGAGAGAGAGAGAGAGAGAGAGAGAGAGAGAGAGAGAGAGAGAGAGAGAGAGAGAGAGAGAGAGAGAGAGAGCTTGATTGAGGATAGCAACACAAACATTACATCTAGTTATCTTGGCATGAACAATACTTGTAAAAGAGAGAGAAATAGAGAAATTGACAACAGTTGAGGACGAGATATACTTGGAGCCGGTCCCCCCTCCAAAAGGTTCTTGTATTATATGTTCTCCCATAAAGAGAGACTTCGTATAATACAATCTTTGTGTTCCTTAAGACCTTGTTGATGCCATGAAGATGAAAAGATTTATGCACCAATATTATGCCCAAAACAACAATTTTGCTTGCAATAGACAAGAACTTGTCCTCGACCTCAATCCGAAGACCTCAAACACCTTCAAAGAAGGAGAGAGTTGGCAGCGAGTGAGGGAAGTGAAGAGGAAGGAGATGTAGCGTACGAGAAAGAAGTATTCTCCTCACACATCATCACTCTTAGAGCATAGCTTAGCATAGTAATGGAGATTGAGAAGATGATGAGCTTGCTTTGGAGCTTAACTTTTGCTTGGATTTGCATTCCATAGCTAGGAGATTTTGTTGTAGGCTCTCTACTTCTCAAGCTTGGAGAAGGAGATGAGTTTTTGCTTAACATACAATGAGAGTGTGTGTGTGAGGGCTCGTGGGCTACAAAAGAGAGAGAGAGAGAGAGAGAGAGAGAGAGAGAGAGAGAGAGAGAGAGAGAGAGAGAGAGAGAGAGAGAGAGAGAGAGATCAACCTTGCTTCCTTACTCTAGCTCGAAGCCGATTGGCCTAAGCTTGGGGCAGCTTGGGACTAACCAATGAAAGGTCTAGGTCAAATCAAGCAAGGGGTGTAGAATTTAGACAAGTGTCCTTCTTTCCCCCTTTGGGAGAGAGAGCTTGATTTATTAATTAATTGAAACTGAATTCTTATTGGCTCTCAAGGTCAACTGACCAATAGGAATTAAGTTTTGCTCAATTTTCATTGTACCCCTTGATAGATTGTCCAATAGAAATAAAGGGAGTTGTAACCTTACTGGTCCTTTTTATGGGCTTTTTCATAAAGTTTAAGCTTAATTCAATTAACCTTAATTCTCATTGGTCCTTTCATAGGCCATCCAATAGGATTCAAGCTTAATTGGGGGCAACTTGGCTAGGGGCCTGACATATGTCCTTTATGCCTCATGTGGAAGGGTGACTCTTGGAGTGTGTGTGTGTGTGTGTGTGTGTTCTCTCTCGTGCTCCTAGATGTAGGGCTCCCTCCCTCCTTTGTAGGATTTGTATTGACTTTTTTGCTCAAGAACCTCAAGCTCCTAAAGCTGGCCAAAGTCCTACCTAAACGTTCTAGACCTAAGGACTTTTAACACTAACTTTTGGAGGTTTAACACTAGGTTGGTAACATAACAGGACATAAAAGTGTCCTTTCAGGGTTTTGAAAAAAACCTCCAAAACCATCGTAGATCCACTTATTTTATAAAATCCTTTCATGAGGTTATAGTTCAAGACCTACTAAACATGGAAAAATTAAGAAACTTGTAAAATTTCTCATCTTTTGGTCACACCAAGCCTCCAAAGTTGATGGACCAGTGAATTTTCATCAAAACAGTCATTTCTAACTTTTTGTTGCATAAAAATAAGATTAGGGATTTTTGTAGGACTTGAGATAAATTCCCTAGTTAACTTCAATGGGTTGGTGATCAGAACATATGATTTCTTCTCACTCACTATTTTTTGTTTTGCCAAAATAAATAGGTACAAAAAAAGTTAAATTTTTACCATTCTGCAAACCTATCATCAAAGTTTCTATAGCCACGCTCAATACAAATAATATATGCATGTTTTCTTAATTCCCTATTGTCCTTTATGTTCATAAGGAGCCATGGAGCATGTCAAAAGAATAATACATCTCTTACCAAGGGGAATCTTGGGGACAAAGATGAAGTGTTAAATACAGCAAACATGAAAAAACTGGGTTGAACATTATGAGTTGTAGAATCCCATAGAAACTATTCAATATCTAGCCAAATTTGATCCTTGTGACTAGAAATGGTTACTACCTACAAAATGCATGTAGTTGTCACAACAAACTAACAATATTGAAAAAGCTATACTTGATATACTAGAATGTTTCGTTTTCTTCCATAATCGAAAAAATCAACCATCGTTGTGTACTATGCAAAATAGGGTATTAGGTGCCCCAAAACTCAAGGAATGTTAGCTTTATGTTACAATATGCGACATAGAAAATCAAAAATGAATTTGGATATCATGAAATCCACCAAAAAAATAATAGAAGAGCTAAAATTGACTAAAAAACAGGATTTGACAATTTTTGTAATTTGGTCATAACTTACAACTTTAATATTTATTTCTCCCTAGAATCATCAGGACATCTTGAGGACTACTAAAGATAGTTCTCTAGCATTATAGACCTCACAAACATGAATTCTAGAGTGGTATAGTTGCAAAAAGTTGAAAAAAGCCAAAAACAGGACCCGTTTTTTCACACAGTTTAGGTTGTGAAATGTTGTGCAAGGACAATGTTAAAGATGGAATTGATATTCCAAAAAAATATCGAGTTTTTTTCAGCTCATGAGACAACTTTCTAGATAGATAGAACCTCAAAATCCATTTTGAAACTCTTGACATAATTCAAGGAAAATGATCACTTCACAGGACATAAAAGTGTCCCATTACCAACCTAGTGTTAATGAAGCTTAAACCTAAGGTCTTTTAAAGCTCCATTAAGTGTACATTGCTCTTTCGTAGTCCTCTCTTCCTTTGGATCCTTATCGAGATAATCTTATTTCTCCTCTTGGTCCCTTGCTGAGAATAGATCTAGCAACACATATCTGTATCCTAACTCTTGTTCCCTTTTTATCTTCCTATATTAAATGCTTATGTACAATGGGTATGGTGCTACCCAACTCCTTAGCATCTATGTACATATCTTTTTTCCTGTACCTAAAGTAGATTTGTCTTTCATGGAATTTATCATTGGTAGCCGTGTGATCAAAGCATGGTGCCCCTAGGATTACATCCTCATGCTTGAGATGAGAGATGAAGAAATCCTCCTTGTCCACATAGCTTTGGACATGGAGTCTCAATTTCCCAACAAAGGGAGTGATTGAGGCTTCTTGCCCCTTGAAAGCACCATTGACAGGTAGGACATCTCCCATGTCATAGGCTTGGATGCCTAGCTTGGTGACCAACTCTGTGGATATGAAATTGTGAGTAGAACCAGGGTCAAAGAGAATGAAAGCATCATGTTCTCTTACCTTTCCCCAAGCATGACATAGGGGAGATCCTTTGTGATGAGCATCCTCTTCTTGAATTTCAACCGAGGTAGCTTTAGGAGGATCATTACGTGTATTTTTGTGGGGGCAAGCATGATAGGCATGCCTTTTTGATAACACTCTAGCTCTTCCTTGCCAGATAAGGATCCCATTGCTTTGAATAACAAAGAAGCTGCTCTTGGTCCCTCTGGTAAAACTGCTGCTTGTCCAAGGACATTGTGTGGAAAAAGATTCTTATGACACAGCTGAAGAAAAGAGGGAACCAAAACCTGAGGAAGTTGAAAAAGGGAGGGAACTAGCGATTGAAGGGGGGGGGGGGGGACAAGAGCCTGAGTGGGAGAATTGGATATTGATCAAACTCCCAATGGTAATGTTTCTCATTGCATAGTTACATCCTCAATAGGATGATTATGTGATTGGATGGCTTCTTATCTTGAACACTTTTGGGAAATCATGTGTAGATCATGCTTTTGTGATGAACAAAAGTAATATGGAGAGGGCATCAACTGCACATACTTCTTTGCCATAGATACCCATAGAAACTGACAAAGGTGTGTTCATCTTTTTCTATACCTTGCTATGTACCAGATTGAGTTCATTCTACCATTATGTCAACAAATGTGCAGCTTGATTGTTTTAGAACAAGAATGACGATCATTTGTTGGAGGTAAGCTTCATAGGCACAACTCTTGGATAACATTAATGTTGAGGAAGAGAATCTTGATGATACCGGGCATGCACTAACTACTGATGAAAAGGACGAGTATGCCTTTACATTGAATCAATATACCCCTAAAATGATGTACCTTTCATTGTTGTCCTCTTGCCATCCAAATCCCAAGCCACATTGTATTCATGCCAACCACGATAATTTGCGACTATCAATACACATTAGTTCTAAAATTTGTCTCCATCATCAATTTACAATTGACAAGATGTTTATAATGTCTCATCATTTGTCACATCCATGCATTCTTTGCTGCATCCATTCTTTTAATGTGTTGTTTCAAGGTGTGTACAAATGTCATAGGAGGCATGGATGCATCTTCAAGTGGATCTAGTGCATCCAAGTGGTGAAGTGGTGCAGGTGAGGACATAGGGCAGTCAATTGGGGACATTGAAGATCTTTTCCTTTCTTGGAGCTTGGATGAGCCATGGTGGGACCCACTACCATTGGAGAAAGATTATAGGTGCTCATCGTAGATCTTAACAGGGTTTTGTTGCACACCATACAATGCAAATAATCAACCCACTCGACGTTTGAAAATTGCAAAGTGAGAACTCAACACTTGTGGTTTACAAAGTGTGTATTCACAGGGGACAGAAGCATTCTTGGATTGGGTGTTCCAACATTTTGATGTTTTCTTATGGAGTTGTTGTGGAGAACAAGAGGCAAAATCCTTGCTTGCCCATTGCTTCTTGAGCCTACATGAGGGGTTCAAGGAAGTTATTGTCTAGGAGAGTTGTCTAGTTTACCCACAACTTTTGTTGACTTTTGGGCATGGCATTTAAAGTACACTTCCAGCAACACAATTATGACCGATGATAGTGCTTACAAGTTGTTCACAATTATGGTCGATGATAGTGCTTACAAGATGTTCACATTTGAGAGGGCCATTTGCTTGATTGTCCCAAAGATTGAAAGCCTCTCAAATGAGGATGCTGTAGAGTACCTAACAACTACATTGTTGACATGCTTGCTGGGTTCGATGTGTGGTGAGAAAATTTGTAGGACATCTCTAAAGTGCTCCCTAAATAAAATTAGTTGTTGTGATGTTTATTGCGTGTTTTCTAAGCTTGGAACATACAAGTAATTATCAACTATTATATATCTCCATCTTTTGTCCATTGTTGGACTGTGCACAATGACATTCCCCCCCAACTTTTTATGGAAATTAGCCATTATTGTACCCTTCTTGACATGTATGTATGATGTGAGAGGATATGAAATAACTTCATCAGGAAAAGAATGGGGTCTAGGAGGGCCTCTTTATTTCGAAGTTTAAGGAAGTCAAACCTTTAGTAGTAAGAAAGTAATCAAAGGAAAGCTTTTGAATTCAAACAGGCAAAACGGCTAGTTTATTTGAATTCAAAGTTCCCCCCAAAATTGAATTTAAATCTAGCGGGTAAAACATATCTATGGAAAGAGCTCAACGCATAGATTGTAGATCTATGATCTCCGCTCAAATCAAATATCATATGTGGGAGTTATGGAAGGCCAAAAATCATAAAATTGACCACCTCCTTTTGGGGGAAAAGTGCATCCTTTGACCACTCTTACACATCTCTTACACAACCACCATTCTTGCACACATGGCGTATACCTATTTGTCAAAATGTTAATCACCTCCATACGCTCATGGAAAATAAAGGGGCCCTTCTACACCCCATCCTCTTCCTAATGTATGATTAGAATTGAGTTGTTGTGACAAGGAACTTGTAATGTGGACAAGAACTACGATATTTACTTGTCTGTGCAAGAAAGTAGAAACAGGGCTTTATGGTAGAAAATGGTTAGAGAATCAATAGGTAGAGTAAAGATTGGCCCCGATTTATGTAGTTGAAACACCAAGTAGACATGCCTGCAAGAATTGAAAGACGGGCAAGAAAGACATACTCATTTGTCAAAAATAGAAAATTTCATTCAAAAGATGACGATTTTCCCCCACATAATGGAAACTACAAGATAACAGTATAAGGTAGATTGTGGTAAACCGCACATATGTGATCATGCATATATCTCAAAATTTAGGAAGATTAGCCAAATCCATTGGAAATTTGATATCCCTCACCAGATGAGAGTAGTGGATTGTAACTAGTTTGTCATGCAACAACTTGTAGTGTCTGTCATCTCAATATTCTCATAGTCCCATCTTGACACATATTAAGACCCCTTTTTGCATATTGTGCCACCCCATGCATCTTTGACTGTTTTGGTTGCCTAAAATTTAGTAGATTGGAGCGTTTGAGAATGTAAAGCTCAAGCTTCTTAGTGTTATCCGGTTTGGCATTAACTGCACAATTCTCACCAACAAATAACAACTCTACGAAGGAGCCTTCACAACCTTCATATAGAGGATCCAATATGGAATGCTCTTCATCATTTGATACAACCTCAGCTAGCTGTAACTTCATGTGAGACCAATTTGAGATGATGGTCTTGTTTACACAAGACCTCTAGGACTGATGCATACACACATTACAATAACATGACAACTTGCAAAGGTTGATCTTCGTGAGATGATGGTCTTGTTTGCACAAGACCTCTAGGACTAATGCATACAGGTATCTCAATAACACGACAACTCACAAATCTTGATCTCCGTGGAATCGTGTGTCGAGAACCCACATACATTGTGCATACTTCGTGTTCCCTGAATGGTTTCAAGTTCAAATGTACGGCTCCTAATGAACATTTCCAACCTTTGATCTCCCAAGAAAACCTATTTGACCTTTTCTTCTCTTTTGGCCCTGATGTGTTGTTTCCAAGTCTCTTTGAGAGAAAGGACACAACATCCCTTGCATTCTTAAGGAAAACACCATCTAGCTTTATTTGTTCCTATGATAAGGCCTGCTTAACCACTACTCCAGCACCATCATGTTCATTTTTCCTTGTCCAAACCCAAAGAAGTTGCAAGTCATTTGCATATTTGTCAGTACAATGTACCTACAAGCATGGAAGGGTCAAAACATCACACATTGAACTATAGCTATATATGTTGATATAACTTTATGTTAGAAGTTTCACGCTAACAATGGACCCATTCACCTACCCAAAAAGTAGAATGGCCTCGATGCTTTGATTTATGATGCAGCACCATCTAACCATACCCATTGCTTGCAGACATCAATGCCTTCATCAATCATCCACCAAAGCATGAAGCAGTGTTGGACAAATAATGTATCATGTTTGGTATCATCTCAGATGTAGAAATGCTACTCCTTTATGAGATGCCTTAGAGCTTTCTTTAACTCTTGATATTTCTTTCTCTGTTCAACTCGTGTCATGGTTGAATTCTTGTCCTGGTATTTAGGTTTTGCTTGAGTTTCCCTTCTCGTTTTTCTCGCTGGTTTAAAGTATATCTACCAGTGATTTTGTCTTTGACACAATCATGTGCATCTATTTGCATTAGAAACTGTGTTCTACTGGAGACTGATGGCATATGTTTAGCTTTCAAGTTTCTTGTGTCTCTTTTTCTTGTATACCATTTTTGTCTTCTCGATTTCTGGTTTGGAAAGTCAAAAAACATTTCCTCCCCTCCTTTCATGAGTAGTTTAGCTATCATATGTTCTTTTTTTGACCCCGAATCATCTGAGGTAGCTGAATGTTCTTCTAACTCATATGTTGCATCATAGTAGAGGTCTAAAAAGACTTGTCGAGCTTTCATCAAGTCCTTGGATTCTTGAATTTTGTCTTCAATGTGAAGGGTTGCGGTCATTTTTATGGGAATTATGTCGTAGCCGTCCTCATTTTGCAAAATTGAGTAGGCATAGACGTATTTACACATACATCCATTGTTGCTAAGATTTGAGTCCACTCAAATGGCTCAAACCTTTGCTTTGGAAAGGGTTCAGGTACATAGGCTTCATCTGTGCAATCCCTTTCTAAGATACATTCTTCTCGTTTTAAGCTCCCGTTTTCTGAGGCTCCGCACATCCAAATAGGTGTGTCTTTGTTCAACCATGATGGAATTTTAGTGTCAGCCGAAGAGACTGAATCAAATTCTTGTATGCGTGTTTTCACAACATCTCTATAAGTGTGATCTTTTATATTAACCATTGTTAATGATCCCACTTGCTTCAAGTACAAAAAATTGTTTCCCCAATCCTGGATGAGTTGTACTTGTCGCATGAAAGGTCTTCCCAAGATGACTTCATAATTGAGTTTGTTTCCAAAGTCCACTATTGCAAAAGTGTGTTGATAATACATCCCATAGGAATTAACTATCACTTTTTCAAGCAGTCTTAAGGGTCTTTCGATGTGTCCATCAGCTAATAGCAATTTTATTCGATTTTGTCTAATGGTTGGTTGTCCCCATGATTCCCATACTGCTTTCGTGGATATGGCTATGCGTGCCCCATTATCTAGTATTGCCATGGTTTCTATATCATTATATCTCACTGGAAGGGTTGTGTTTCCTTCTTCCCCTTCGTAGTATTCTTCGATTTTGTTCATTGGGATAGATCGAAGCTGTTTGTTATCCATTTCATGTTTCAATTTTCCCAATTTTTTTGCGATTAGCCCTGTTATCCCCACCTTCTCTAGAGTTTCTTAAAGATCATTCCATATATATGGTTTGATTTTTAATAGTTCTCCTAAAGTAACAGTGCATTGAATGGGTGTAGACATGATTGAATGGATGTTGTCTACCTCTAGGGTATGTTTCCCTCTCTTTACTTGAGTGGTTTTACACGCTATGGATTCATCTTAATTATCTCCCAAGTAAGAGAGTAATGTTTTCAGAGTCATTAGTTTAGACATTCCTGAAGCTTGAGAGCTGCAATCCCTATACAAGGATTGTACATCCATGTCCATATCAGGAGGTAAATTGTCTAACCAAACTTCCTCTATAGGAGCTGACTTCAAAGTTAAGCTCCAATCATTAATCTCTCTAACTTTTTTTCATAAGTGTCCCGACCAGTCTTCTTCTGCAAGTGGAATTCTGTCTAAGGCATCTTCATTGTCAGGCACTATGAATTCTGGCTCTTTAGTTTCAAGGTGGGGTTCTACCGCCACTTTGGATTTCTCTTTACTGGTTCCTACCACAAGCTCCTTAGGTTTTGCCATACTCTCGAGATTTGGTTTTTGTTTTTCTAGTATCTCTTGAGTAATTCTTACCAAATTTTGAAAAGCTTCAAGCTTAACTGCTTCCATATCTGGAGAAGAATAGTTTTTCCATTTGTTTTCCATGTTTTGGCCTGCTTTAAGTCCTGCTTGGTAAGCTTCCAAGGCTGTGTTGATTGGCTAAATTTTTTTTTCTACAAGGTCGTTTCCTTGATTTCACTTCCAATTTCTTTCACTTTTTCCTGGAATAGTTTCTTTGCTTTCTCCTCGATTTCACCTCTCTGTTTCTGTTTTCTCATCTCATACCTTTTGCTTCTGCTTCTGCTTCTCTTGGTCTTTTGAGATGAAATTTTAGTATTCTCCGAATCATCAAAGGAGTTATTGTTTCTTTTTCTTAGCCTGGGCTTTGGTGATTACCTTAGGGCTAACAAGAGATTTCTCAGAAGTTGATCAAGAAATTCCTTAGGCTAAACTAAGGTATAAGGAGTTATGGGATTGATATTAAAAAACCCCAATAATATTCTATAAACAATTAAGCTACCCCAGGATCTAAGCAATTATGTTAAATCATGGAAATACGTTGTAGTATGGTCAAAACTAGTTTTTTGATTATTTATCTAATAAGTAGAATGGTAAAAATTAGGTTTTTTATAATTTACCAAAGAGGACCCGGACAAACCCTCAGTCTGATGAGGAGGATAATTTTCCAAAGAGGGTCAGAGCATCTCACAACCATGAGGCCGGGCCCAGTAGTAGGCCTACAAATGAAGGCATTCGGGCCCCATAACTACAACAAATACCGACCAGTCTCAGGTGGGTCTTCATTATAATTAAAGTTGAATAATTCAAGTTCTTTTTTAAGTAATAACATTGCATACGTAAAGAGTGGGTAAGGATTTAGGAAATATGAAATTGGATGAAAAACAAAAGGCATCTTCCAAGAAACCAATGTACACTTATTTGTAAAGTAGCAAAGAATTGTTTGGGTTAAGGCTGGTTGATTTATGAAAGATATGATTGATCATCCTTTAGACAACTTGTCTCAAGACACCTCCGGCTCCTTGGTATATATTGATGAATAATGATGGCTTTTCAGCCAACTGATAAGGCGGTTACCCCCGTGAACGATGAGTCCTTACTCCATCATGTTTTGATGTTTCTACATAAGTTAGGATATAGTTTCTTATCCTACGGGAGCCACCCGGATGTATGGGCAACTGGTTTGGTGTATGGGCACCCCGAACTTTGGTGATATTTTCACCCCGAATTTTGAATAAGGAATGGGTGCCATTTTTCATCCTTACATGTGCTCGAGACAAGTGGGTACGGGTCAGGGTTGTTAAGAAATATTATAAGTGATCATACCTTAAGTCTAAAGATGTCTGTTTGTTAAAATATTGTTTTTAATGCTGATTTTCAATACTTGTTCTAAGGAATCATTGTGTTGGGAAGCTAAAAGAAGTAATATTCTAAATGTTAAAAGAGCATAGTAGTAATTAGAAAACAAAGAATCACGTGTGAATGGGAGGTGGTAAGTGGGGATTGACTAAGGTTGTCAATCAAAGATGGGTGGACCTGATTATTCAAGTAACTATCCATCCCTATGCAATAAAAATGGTAAGAAAACTTCTTCAATTGGAAGAGGAGTCCACCAGCGGTTGTGTCCTCACATCTGTTAGGGGGAAAAAAGTGTTGGTTGAGGATACCTTCGCCCAATTGTAGAAGTATTAGGGTCGAAAAAGTTTCGGATTTTTAGGATTATGCCCCACTTCCGCTCTGGGATAGGACTAGGTCTTCTTCTAGGGCTATATAGTCCCAAGCCATTGCCAATGGCAAATGTCTACTCATTGGACCCTTCTTTTTAGAGACTCCAAATTTTAATAGGCGTAGAGACGTTTCAAGTACTTTATCTCGACCTTGGAGTATGGGCGGTTTGGGGATCTCTTTGTTTTGTTGCATTTTTTGCAAGCTCTCTAACTCAACATCTTGTCCTGTGGTCTGTTCTAGTGTCTTTGGCTCCTGGTGGCTGGGCTCTTTTAGTAATGCATAGGCCTCCTCTAGTGTATATCCGGTGGCCATAAGGTCCTTGATTACTTTCTTACCAATTTATTCATGTGTCAGAGGCAAGGTTGGAATCTTTTCCCAGTCTAGAAATTGCGCTGTTAGTACTTTGTGGTGAGGAGGCAATGGTGTTGAAGTCTTTTGGCATTTGGGATGCCTCTCATCTCTTCCCTTGCTTGTTCTTCCATACGCAGTTGAATACTCCAAGGCCATGTGGAACTTAAATGGATTTGTTGAAAAAACAGGCTCAGGATCCTGTAATGTGGTCCATGTCAACGATTTTTCTTCCAATTTGTACATGCTTCTATGCCCTCATCTTCTTTGGAGTGTCCAACCCTATAGCAAACAAATGATAAAGATCGAATTTTTAGTTGGAGTCATTAGATGTCATTCATTTGTGTTGTTAGTTCTTTCATAGTTAGTTTGATCAATAACTTGAGTTCAAAATGTTCAATTTTGGCATATGAGGTGTCAGTTTAGGATCCCTTGATGGAGGCTACATGCTAATACCATCCTTAACAATTATGAGCAGATGGAACCATTTGCAATAGCTGCCTTTTTTGTCAGTTGAGGATGATATTTATACATTTTGGTTCTACTTATCCTCTTCTTTCCAACCATACCCTGTTTGACCAATTTGGATCTCAACAACCCTGTTTCCATGCCAAAAAGGATCTTGGCTCCTAGGTATTTGGCCCTGTGTGAAATCTATTGCCTGGCATACTTTCTTGTGATTCCAAGCCCATAGGTGGGGTCCCTCTTTATTGTAGATCAGTGGACTACCCACTTGCTATAGCTCAAGTGTCATTTTTTATTGCCAATTGCCTTGCTTGTCCCTGTGACACCAACCGCGGTAGCTAGTTTCTGTGACCAATCATCAAGAGAATGGTGCCTACTGGTTATTTATGTATAGACTCCTTTTATGCTATGCACCATCTTAGAAAATTTGATTTGTGTTCCTTGGCACAATTCTTTCATGTTTCCAAAGGTACTCAGCTTTGCTATGGTCTTCTTGGTTTTTTTGATCAACTTCAACTCTTTCCTACTTGTTACCTCGATCCTTCTTAAGATTCCCGTCGAGAAATTCCCATCTGTGTTCTTGAGATTTAGTTGATTGTAACTTGTTTGGTGAAAAATGCACATTTTTCCCCAATTTGAATTTTATGGCAAATTTTGCTTAATGTTGAATGGTATTTGCTTCTTTTGAGTACATCTCAGCTTATGGTATCAAAATTTGGGATATGCCCCTTCGTTTTCCCTGTTTTTTGCCATTTCTGGCTTTTTGTCCTTGATTTTGCAAGATTTGGTGCTTTTTTCCTTTTTGGATGGTCCATTTGGTGATTTTCAAGCATGGGAAACCTATTCCTAGTCTAGGGAAACTGTGGAAATCTCTTGCTTGTGCAAATGTCCTTGGTGGCAACAACCATGGTAGCTATCACTGGTGTGATTTCTTGACCAATTAGGTAGCTTCCTAATGTTCTTATGTACCTGCAGGTGCCCAATTTGATCCATTTGGAGTCAAGGTTGGGTCTGGATGGCCTGTTTTGCCCTGTGAAAACTTTTTGCTTGCATTGTTGACAAGTACCTGCTTAAGTTGGGATTTCTTGTCATGCACATGGTCTACAGGCCCTTGTGAAGCTGTTGTAACCTTTTGATGCATTTTTTGGAGTGGTGGCACCGACCGCGGTAGCTGCCACTGGTGATTTTTTTATATTGAGACACTGGATCTTCTTTCTCTGCCCCTTGGTGGTTCTTTTGATCCCTCCCATTCAAGTTTTGGCCATCTATGCAACCGCCAATGTGCATGTTTCTATCTTTAATGTCGATTAGCAGTGGCTAACACAGGCTACACCGGTTATGCATCAAGCGAGAGATATGCTATGGATGTCACAATATTTCCCACTCACTTTGTATAAGTCTTGGGCTCACTTGGAGTTCCAAATTTGTATATGCTAGTTAGAGGGCTCAAGCTTAAACCCATAGTAGAAGGGAGTGTGGTGAAAGCCTTTAGAAGGAAGCCTTTATGCAAGGAGGCTTCATTCTTGAGTATCCACTCTCGAGCATCCACTTTTGAGAGCTCTCTCTCTCTCTCTCTCTCTCTCTTGAGTGTTCACTCTATGGCCTAGCTTTGAGCTTAATGCCCATGCTTAAGAGGCTAGTGCCAATCATTGTAATTAGAATGATCTCTTCTTGATTAATCTAATCCCTATTTTCTCATTAGTCTACTTCTTCTCTACATCTCATTATGTCATGAAGTAGTATTGCACTCCATTATTCTAGATTTGAGAGAGGCATGTACGTCTTGCTATTAACCACTCTTATTCTTCTATAAGCATTCGATTTGTGATATTTAGTATCACTAATTAGGTTGATTAAGTTGGGTCTTAATCTTGTAAATAGTGTGTGTGCCCTATTGTTTGCTTGTGTGTGGATAGTTTTTATGAAACTCTAGCACCATTCACCTCGTGTGTGTAGCTATATTGATGAAGTGCCGTGATTGGCATGTGGTGATTGGAGAGGCCAACACCAATGTAATTAGTGTGTGCTTATCATTAGCGTGCTTGGGATTTCTAGTCTATGGGTAAGTCAGAGTTCAATGGGATTGATGTGTGTAGGAGTTGATTGATTAGTGATTAGAGTATGATTAGAGTTAGTCTTGCCATGGCTAATCTCTACTTACATTGGAGAGGTGTTCTCTTGAATCCTCTATTCCTATTCATCCGATGCTCGTGCTTCCATGCCCTAGCAAGGTTGCCGATCCACAGAGTTGATAATTTTGTGTGGGTTGCGATTAGGTCGTTGCTACAACGTCTCCCAACATTTGGCGCCATTTCTGGGGATCGATAACCTAAGCTAGTGAGTATAGGATGTTTAGAATAGAGCAATTTCACTACTAATTTATCGATTTCTGAGTGTGTGTAACTCAATATTTTTCTTTGCTTGTGCGTGGATAGGTTTTATGAAACTCTAGCACCATTCATCTTGTGTGTGTAGCTATTGATGAAGTGCCGTGATTGGCATGTGGTGATTTGAGAGGCCAACACCAATGTAATTAGTGAATGCTTATCATTAGTGTGCTTGGGGTTTCTAGTCTATGGTAAGTTGGACTTCAGTGGGCTTGATGTGTGTAGGAGTTGATTGATTAGTGATTAGAGTATGATTAGAGTTAGTCTTGCCATGGCTAATCTCTACTTGCATTGGAGAGGTGTTCTCTTGAATCCTCTATTTCTATTCATCCGATGCTCGCGTTTCAATGCCCTATCCGGGTTGCCGATCCATGGATTTGATAATTTTGTGTGGGTTGGGATTAGGTCGTTGCTACAACGCCTCCCAATAGTGTCTCTATCTTGATTTGTGTTTTTAGTGGGTGGGTTAGTATTTGGCATGCATGTACTTGTTCCATATAAGCATCATAGAACTCACTTATAGCTCCGCTTGCATGGGGATGCTTGATCTATGTGTATGGACTCTCCGATGTCATGCATATCCCTTGCTCTCTCCCATAGGGTCGCTATGTGAAATGACTAGGAACTCCCCTCAAATTAGTATATATGCCTAGTGCTTGTGGATTCCCAATTTTCTTTTTGCTTTCATCATTCCCCGTGTATACCTTATATTTTTTATGGTTTTTCATTTTTTGTGTTTGGGGTTCGTATGTCCCAGATATGACAGATTTACCTTTTTGGTTGATCGCCTTCATATTTAGATCAAAATTTCACATCTTCTCTTTGCTTCCAATTTTTTATGGGTGTTCCTCCAGGTATGGTATTCTGTCGTTTGGCTTCACATTTCCCATTTCTTTTTTGGACTTTTTATTAGACTTTTAGAAAGAAAATTCCAAAAAGATACTTAAAAAATTGTGGTAAATCTTAAAATTTAGCGAAACAAAGCAAAGAATTACCCAAAATTAGGTAAACTAGTACAACTAGCAGTTGAAGTCCGCCTCTCTCTCTTTCTTCGTGTAGTTCTCTCTCTCTCTCTCTCTCTCTAACATTCAATGCACTCAATTCTCGTGTTCCATGACAAAAATCATTAGTGCAATGAATATGGAAGCTTCATGCACCAATTTTTTCTTGAAAAACACACCTAGTGTCCCTAGCCTCAGTCCCAAGACCTCACACACCTTCAAAAATGGTGAGCGCTAGCAGGGAATGAGGATGATTGAGAGGAAGAAGATGTATCTTACGAGAAAGAAGTATTCCCCTCACATTATCACTCTAATTAGCATAGCTTGCTTAGTAATTAGCATGGTAGAGAAGATGAGCATGCCATTGAAGCTTGGCTCTTGGTTGGATTTTCATTCCATAGCCAATAGTTGCTGGTGTAGGCCTCTACTTCTCAATACTTGGAGAAGGAGACGGAGTTCTTGATCAACACATAAGTTGTGTGTGTGTGTGTGTAGCAAAGTATTAGACAAATAATTCCCACTCTCTCTCTACTTGGTCGACCCCTCTTGCTTTTTGCTCTTGCTGGCTTCCTAGTGGCTCCTGCAAAGCTTAGCCAATCAAAAATTCCCACTCTCTCTCTACTTGGTCGACCCCTCTTGCTTTTTGCTCTTGTTGGCTTCCCAGTGGCTCCTGCAAAGCTTAGCCAATCGCAAATTAGAAGCATAATTGATAGCCTTGTGACATGTGTCCCCCTTTCTGCTTTTGTGAGAGCTTCAAGTAATTAAATAATTCATTTAATATCTCATTGGACCTTTTATTCTTCTGGCCAATAGGAATCAGGCAAGCCATTGGGTTGTTGGATGCTCATTGGACCCCTTGGTAGACTATCCAATAGTCTTCTAGGGAGCTTAATTTCTATTGGTTCTTTTATCAAGCATTTCTAAATTGATTAGACTAATATTACTCTAGCCTAGTTCTCATTTGTCCACCTCTATGGCCATCCAATAGGATTTGAGGGGAAATTGGGGATAACTGGCCTACGAGCCTGCCAAGTGTCCATTCTTCCCTTTGGGGAGAGCTTGGGAGTGTGTGTGTGTGTGTGTGTGTGTGTGTGTGTGTGTGTGTGTGTGTGTGTGTGTATGTGTTTCTCTCTCATCCCCTACCATTAGGGCTTGCCCCCTCCTTCCTAGGGATGTGGGAAGACCTTTTAGTCTTCCCATGACCATCCAATTTTTCCCTACTTTGGCCATTGGACAACACAATTAAATTTAGGAACTTTAGCCTATGGAAGTCTTAATGGAGCTGAAACTTAGGTCTTTTAAGTCCCATTGAAGCACATTGCTCTTTTGTAGACTGTCTCCCTTTGGATCCCTATTTTCCTTCCTTTGGATCCTTGACAAAGATCGGTCTGGCAGCCTTACCAATATTTTAGCTTTTACTCCCCTGGTACTCCCCCATATTAAATGATTAGTCTAGCATGAGAAAATCATTTTGGAGAATTAGATATTAGTTTTTATGACATTACCTCTCTCTTGAAATCATAGTCGTCCTTGACTATGAGGCAGAGAAGATAAAGCCTAGTCATTAGTCTATTTGGTAGCAGGTACAGGATCCCTATTTTACCCTACGACACCGTTCCATAATGGATGACCAGTCCATCTGGTGCTTGAGAGACTTAGCTGCCGCAAGCATGTCTGTACATTAGTCCGTATCAATCTTCCATAGTAGAGTGACAAACTCTACTTGGTGTTCGAGAGACGTCATCTCCACAAACATGATCCTAAGCATGCATAGTTATTAACATTTGTGCACAATAAAGAAAAAGAGAGTCTTATAAGATGAAAACTTTGTTCATTTAAACATATTTACATTTTCTTTCTCTAGGGAATCATTGTAAGCATTAACAAGGTTTAGGTTATCCTTTAATTGTATGCCTTGCATCCATCTAGCATCTTCAAAAGGACATTCTTTAAACTTGATAAGATATTGTCAGATAGTCTTACTGCCTTAGAATACCTTGTCTTTGTGTCAGAGAATGGACTCAGGATACAACACCTCTTCTTGGTCCTCAATCTCCGATGGGTCTTCAATGATTTCTTCTTGAGGCGGCTCTCCTTTGTAAGGATTTAGTGGGCTAACGTGGAAAGCATTGTGTATGAGCCAATGGCTAGGCAACTTCAGTTGATAGGTCATCTCATTGATTGGCCTAAGAATTTGAAAGGGACCATAGTACCTTTTTGCTAACTTAGCATAGTACTTTTGATGTCGTGTAGGATTCTTGCCCGTTGTGTGCCTTAATTGAGCCTTGGGAAACTTAAGCAAGACCCAATCATTTTGTTTAAAGGCTAGGGCTCTTCTGTGCTTATCTGCAGCAACCGTTTGCCTTTGCTAAGAGATGGATATAGCATCCTTAATCTTTTGGAAAGATTCTTGTAGGTCTTGGCTATATTTATCTGTGGCAAAGATCTTCCCATGTACCTTGAGTAGCAGGGGACTTTTTGATCTTCCCTCTATCACCTCAAAAGGTGATTTTCCCATGGAAGTATGTACAATTTTATTGTAAGCATACTCCACTAAGGGTAAGTACTTCTCCCATTGGGACTTTTGATCTACTTTTGTGACATAAGCTTGTAGTAGATCAAGAATTGTTAGGTTAGAGATTTCACTTTGGCCGTCCGTTTGGGGATGATAGGCCGAAGAGAAGATTAGCCTTATACCTAAATTCTCAAAGAGACCCTTCCAAAAATTAATGGTCTTTCTAGGATCTCTATCCGACACTATAGACATTGGCAAGCCATGGTATTTGAAGATTTTTGATATAAAGAGGGTTGCCATTTGATGGGCCTTGATTATTTTTTTGAGAGGTATGAAATGTGCTTGTTTGATAAACCTGTCTATTATCGTCCATATTCCTATATTCCCATGGACAGACTTGGGCAATCCAAAGATAAAATCCATGGATATGCTCTTCCATGGTGAATTAGGTATTGACAAAGGTTGAAGTATCCAAGTTGCTTCCCTCTATCAAACTTCGCCTTTTGGCATACCACACATATTGAAACATACTCTTGTATGTTTGCTTTCATGGCAGGCTAATAGAAATATGTTTCTATCCATGGGTTAGTAATGCATAGTCAATTTCCATAGAGAATATAACCATCTTGTAGGGTAAATGGTTCTTCCTTCTTTCTTAGTGCAAGGGCTGAAATCACATCTCTAAAATCGGGATCGACAGCGTACTCATTTATCATAGAAGATAGATCATTGTGAGTTGCTATGGATACTACATTCACTCTCGGTTGGCTTGATAGTGCATTGGCCACTTGATTATGCTTGCCAACAATCTGAGCAATATGAAAATGAAATTGCAAAAGGAAATTTTCCCACCTCATTTGTTTGTCAGAGAGCTTGGTCTGCGTCATGAAGTACTTAAGGCTTTGGTGATCCGTTCGCAGAATGAAAGGAGTCCCCAGTAAATAGTGCTTCCACAAATCTAGAGCATGTAGAACTGGTAAGAGTTCCTTCTCATTTATGCCTAGAGCTTGCTCAATAGGGTCGAGCCTTCGACTTTGATAGGCTATGGCATGCCCTTCTTGGAGCAAAACATCTCCAAGGCAATCACCACAAACGTCACATTGAACCTCAAATGGCTTTTAGAGATCCGGGAGTGTAAGCACAGGTTGAGAGATAAGATTCTCTTTAAGCTTTTCAAAAGAATTATTCTCCTTGGTGGACCATATATACCTAACATTTTTCTTTGTTAAGTCATGTAATGGTCCCGCAATTTGTGAGAACTTTTCTATGAAGCATCTATAGTATGCACAAATACCTATAAAGCTTCTTAGTTCATGCAGATTCCTTGGATTAGACCATCCTTTTACTATCTCTAACTTTGATGCATCCATTTGGATGCCATCTTGAGAGATAATGTGACCTAAATATTGAATCTGTTGTAAGAAAATTTCACTTTTCTTTCGATTAATATAAAGTTTATTCTCTCGTAAAAGTTGAAATATTACTTGGAGGTGTTGCTTGTGTTCGTTTAATGAATTAGAGTAGATGATTATATCATCAAAGAACACTTCAATCGGTGAGGCTTGAATAACTTCTCCATCAGACGGTTAAATGTGGCTGGTGCATTGGTCAAGCCAAAAGGCATGATAATGTACTTGTAGACCAAACGTAGTGCAAAATCCGGTCTTTACAATGTCTTGATCAACTATCCTTATTTGATGGTAGCCAATTGCATGGTCAATCCTACTGAAGTAGGTCCACCCCTGTAGCTTATCAAATAGGTATTCTACTCGTGGAACGAAAAACCTATTCTTGATAGTGATCCTATTTAGTGCTCTGTAGTCGACACACATACGATATGTGCCATCTTTCTTTTGCACTAATAACACTAGTGAACAAAATGGAGATGAGCTAGGCCTAACCATGCCTTTCTCAACCAGCCCATGCACTTGTCGCATAATCTCCTCTTGTTGAGCTTGAGAAAATCGATAAGGAGGTTTATAAGGTGGTGAGCTTCCTGGAAGAAGTTCAATTGCATGGTTGTCATCCCCTCGTTTGGGAGGTAGTTCACAAGGGATGTCATCAATAAAAACATCTTGGAATCCCTTAAGGAACCTGGATAACTCTAATTCCTTTTGATTGGTTATATCTTATTTTGCTAAAACATTAGGTTCATTTTGAGAATCCTAAACAAAAATCATGTAAACAAGAATAGAGGTCTTTATTGACTTATTGAAAACTTGATTATGTACAATGGGTATGGTACTACCCAAATCCTTGGCATCTATGTACATATCTTTTTCCCTAAACCTAAAGTAGATTTGCCTTTCAAGGAATTTAACATTGGCAACCATGCCATCAAACCATCATGCCCCTAGGATTACATCCTCATGCTTGAGACGAGAGATGAAAAAAATCCTCCTTGTCCACATAGCTTTGGACATGGAGCCTCAATTTCCCAACTAAGGGAGTGATTTAGGCTTATTGCCCCTTGAAATCACCATCGACATGTAGGACATCTCCCACCTCATAGGCCTGGATGCCTAGCTTGGTGGCCAACTATGTGGATATGAAATTGTGAGTAGAAC
Source organism: Adiantum capillus-veneris (assembly GCF_014529385.1). NCBI lineage: Eukaryota > Viridiplantae > Streptophyta > Polypodiopsida > Polypodiales > Pteridaceae > Adiantum > Adiantum capillus-veneris. Next base: position 152,896,218 of record NC_140943.1, read on the forward strand.
CAGGGTCAAAGAGAATGAAAGCATCAAGTTCTCTTAACTTTCCCCAAGCATGGCAAAGAGGAGATCCTTTGTAATGAGCATCCTCATCTTGAATTTTGACCAAGGTAGCTCTAGGAGGCTCATTACGTGTATTCTTGTGGGGACAAGCATGATAGGCATGCCCTTGCTCCCAACACTTGAAACAACGGTTATCTTTTTGATAACACTCTAGATCTTCAGAAGAGAGTTTAATTTTGCCTTTATAAACTCCCTTTTCCTTAGTTTTGTTGTTGTTGGCGTTGCTTTTGGGAGACTTTTGGACGTTGTCCTTCCCCTTAGGCTCGTTACGGTCCTTGTTTTTCGTGGGCTTAAGATTTGTCTTAGCCCCTTGTTGGAAGTTGATTATGGAAGCCACCATGGTATGGTGTATGACCACCAATATGGTGCGTGGCCTTTGGGAGTTAACATACTCCGCCATATCCTCAGTTAAACCCGCACAAAATTATTGTTTTTGCCCTTCAAAATCCATCTTTTTGAAGACAGTGGCTTTGAGGTGTAAATGCCAAAACTTGTCTACATATTTGTGAATAGATTTGTAGGGAGAGAGCTTCAAGATTTTCCATTCGCTGAGTACTTTGTCTTTGGCATCGATAGCCAAAAACTACTTCATGATGGAAGCTCTTAAAGCTTTCCATATTTGTGGAGCTTCATTATTTGCTCGTAGGCTAGACCACCATTTCCTGGAAGACTTTTGAAAATGCATGGCTACGTGATGTACCTTAGAGGACTCCATGAAGATCCGATCTCCAAACGTCGCATCAAATTATTGGATAAAGGCCAAGACTTTGTCTGTAGCACTAAAAGTGTCATCGTAGGTAAGGAAAGAGATGTTATTCCTCCCTCTTTGAACTTTTTGAGCTTGGACAACCTCTTCCAAGCGGCATAGGATTTCCTACGGCCTCTTCTTTCAAGTGGTTCGAGAGCTGCACCATTACTTTCTTCAGAAGAGGAAGGGTATGAGGAGGATGGAGAAGAGGGTGACCTCTTCCTTGCCTTTTTATTCCCTTCTTCCCTTTTGTCTGCACCATCACTTTCTTTAGAAGAGAAAGAGGATGAAGAAGATGGAGAAGAGGGTGACCTCTTCTCACCTTTTCTTCTCTTGTTTTCTCTCTTCCCTCTTTGAATTATAGTGTAGACAAGTATGCAATGGTCTTCTCCATTTAGGGGGTGTTGGAGAGCAATTTTTCCGCCATCTTTGTGGATCCCTCTCCGTCGAGGTGGCAAGAGACTCGCTTCTTTCTCATTCTTTTGATGGGGGCTCTACCGTTGAAACTTGAGTTCTACTTTGGGAGGGAGATGCCTCATCTCAAGTAGTAAGTTTTTGAGCCCTTCGTACGGATCGTCCTCTTCTTCCTTATTAGAGAGAGTCCTCTTTGGAAGTCTCACCAGGAGCTTTTCTAGGTACTATCTCTTCTTGGTGGGGAGTTTGGAGAATACCATGGGTGCACAATTGTTGTAGCACTTTACCTTGGAGGGATGGGTTGCACAGGGCTTGTTGAAGCCTCGAAACAAGATAGTTTATAAGAATAGGGGCATCATTAGTTGCTCTTTCATTAACAAAATTAAAGCTATCAACATTCATTTCAATCTCTTTTCCCTTGTTAGCCATACTAGCAGATTTTAGGTGTAAATGTTTACTTGTACTTTGGCACTTCAAGCCCTAGTTGCTACTCCTCTCTACCTTCCAAGATAAGCACTCAAGCATCTATACCCGTGGCTCTAATTTTATTAATTGCAAGGAATAGAAGAGAGGGTTTAACAGAGCCAAGGCAATACTAATTCCTATCAAGCTTCTTATAGCTCAATAATGGTAAAGCCATAGGCAAACCCCGTAGGACTCCATTATTAAGACCATAGCTCTCGACGGTATCCCCCTTAACTTCATAAAGCAGGCGTGCTTCAAGGATAAAAAATCCCTATTCTACTTACTCTTTTGCAATTAATAACACCAACCATTTATAGCAAGCTTGAGGACCTCTCTTCTTGAGCAAGAAAAGAGAAACCAATAGCTCTGATACCAATCTAACATTTAATGCACTAGTAACTTGTGTGTAGTGGAAATTGATAACATAGTGAGCATTTCATAAAGAACAAGTTCCTAATGAGCATAGAGAGAGCACTAAATTTGAGAAAGCAACGTAGCAATTTACACCTAGCTAATTTGGCATAGAAAATACTTGAAAAGAGAGAGAAATAGAACAATTGACAACATTTGAGGATTGGATTTACATGGAGCCAGTCCCCCATCCATAAAGGCTTTGTATTATAGCTTCTCCCATCAAAGGAGACTTTTGTGCAATACAATTATTGTGTTCCTTGACAAAACTCGTTGGTACAATGAAGATGGAAGCTTCATGCACCAAATTATGCTTGAAAAACACACCTAGTTTCATTAGTGTCAGTCCCAAGACCTCACACGCCTTCAAAAATGGTGAGAGCTAGCAGGGAATGAGGATGACTGAGAGGAAGAAGATGTATGTTATCAGAAAGAAGTATTTTTCTCACATAGTCACTCTAATTAGCATAGCTTAGCTTAGTAATTAGCATGGTAGAGGAGATGAGAATGCCATTGAAGCTTGTCTCTTGATTGGATTTGCATTCCATAGCCAAAAGTTGTTGGTGTAGGCCTCTACTTCTCATTGCTTGGAGAAGGAGATGGAGTTCTTTCTCAACACATAAGTTGTGCGTGTGTGTGTGTGTGTGTGTGCAACAAAGTGTTAGACAAAGTGTTTTTTACCTTTTCTCAATTTTGACTATATAGTTAGAAACAAAATACAAAAAGCTTTCATGTATGTAGTATATACAAGAGTATGGGGTTACTTTTGGCCTTGAAATGACCTAATCCCCCTTTACGTACTTACATGCATTACTTAGTGTTTGTTGAAAATCAAATCGCAATAAAACACAGCAAGGTTTAAACCATTGTAAGACTATGCTCGATAATAGTTTCCATATGTTTGTACACCTCCTCCCCTCTCGTGTCTGAGTCCTCCTGGATGAATTGGAAATTATGGGTACAAGATAGGTGAAGAAATATTTTCGGGCCCATATAGCTTTCGTTGGAGTAGTGCAACAGGAGCTTTCATAGGCATTTGGAAAAATTTGATAGGACTTGCCATGCTGATAATTTGTTTGGGCTGTTTTGGCCATATACTTGGTTTTTTTGCATTTCCTTGCCCATCATACACTTTTGATGTTTGCCTTGTGTTGTGGCCACTAGGATCCAGATCCAAAGCTGATTTTTTTGTGCTTGGCATTACTCTTTGGCTACCCGGACTTGCTTTGTTGACTAGATTGGTTGTTGATTCGTTAAGTGGTGCTTGGTCTATTGGTTTGGCCTCTTAGAGAGTGTCAACACATTGCAATTAGGAATCCAAATAAGCTCCCGTTTTTTGGAGCTTGAACCAACTTCTTTGGCACCCATATATTTATGATAGATGCGTGAGTGGTCCATATGGGTGTGTGAGATAGTACTAGAGTGTGTGCCGGCTCATAGGTTCGGAGTGATTCTTTTGCATATATCTCATCTTTCCTTACCCAAATCTGCTTGGTGCGGAGATGGTGCTTGGGTATCCATACTTCTCTTTTGTTTTGTGTTTTCCTTGTCGGATTGTTTGTTGTTTTTGATGTGGATGAGGCTGATGTCATCTTTAATTGGAGTGTTGGTTTTTGTGGTGACTCTTTGGGAATCCATTGCATGCTTCCTGTAGGCAAGGGCTGTTTGCCCTTGTCAGTCGTCTATTCCATTATTGGCAATGTTTCTCTTAATTTAGTTGATGGAACCATTTGACCCTCTATTTCAATCTAAACTCGTACCAGATCAGACTGCCAATCTATCTACTTCCTTTTCCATGGTTGTCCTAGCAATAGTTTGTGCTGGTTGTGATGATCTTCTACCACAAAAAATCTGTGTGAATAGACATATTGATTGATTTGAACAAATAAGGTTACCAGCCCTAATGCTTTGATCTGGTGGTCAGTATAGCTTTGCATCAGGTTTTGTGTCATTTGAAGCTCTGTCTCTTGACCAAGATGTGTATATGAGCTAAGGGAAATGACATTTCATTGGGCTCCTGTATCAAGTAGAGTGATAGCTTCTACTTAATTATTTCCAATCTTGACCTTCATCACTAGATCCTCTCTATCTTCTTAGAATTTTCTATTGAAAACAACGTTGATCCGCATTGGTCTCCCATGTTGTTGTTGTTGTCATAGAAGCCTTTGTTTAGCCAATCATTATTTAGCTTCTATTTGTGCTTCTTCAACAATCCATTGATTTTCTTTTGTTCATTTTTTTTCACTATGAATCTACTGTAGCATCTCCTGGGTTAGTGACAGATGATACTTCTTGAGCCTGCATCCACTAATCCAGCTAGGAATTTCTTCTCCTTCTAATGTTGCAAGCTTGATGGACCCACTTGGTTACATTTTTTTCTATCACAAAGGGTCTCATTCCTTGCTTTTTGAGTTTTTTAGCATGTTGTTTCAGGGTATACACCAAGACGTAGTCCTCTGCTTAGAATTATTTTGACCACACATGCTTGTCGAAGAACTTTTTTTGGCATTTTTTTTGAGCATAGATAGATGCTATAGCTTGAAGTTGTAGCTCATCTAACTTTTCTAAATCATCTAATCTTGATGATAACTAATGACTTATCCACTCTAATTGTTTAGCTACTCTCAAAGTTGGGATTAAAAATTTGATGGGTAGAATGTCATTTAGACCAAACACCACATTGCAAGGTGTTGTGCCAATGGATGTCTTATAGACCACTATGTATGCCCATAAAGCAGAATGTAATTTTTCGTTCCAATCTGTTTGTGATCTATCACAATTTTTGTCAATACTGCAAAGTGTCTTATTAGTAGCTTTAGCTTGTCCATTGGCTTGTAGATGATATGGGGCAGATATGAAATGTGTGCCTCTATCACTCATAATTTTTATGGGTACTCCATATCTTACAAATTATATAGAAAATGTGCACTGGTTCTGACATCTGCTTTGTGTGGCTTTTGCTTCACACCATTATGTGAGATAGTCTGTTGTGGCAATGACATATTGAGCATGGGATTTGCAAGAATGTGGTGAGATTGGTCCCACAAAATCTAGACCCCACTTAGAAAATGCCCTTGCTCCCATAATTGGCTGTAGTGGCATCTCTCTTTATAGGTACCTTGGTACACTAACAATCATTACATTGCTCATATTCTTCCACATCCATGTGCAATGTAGGCCACCATATTCCCACAGTTAAGACAATCTTAGTTGTCTTATCTCCTGAGAAATGGTCCCCGCTAATTCCTCCATGTGCTTACTCTAAGATAGGCAGATATTCATTTTTTGTTGTACATATTATGAGAGTGTCAACACATTGCAATTAGGAATCCAAATAAGCTCCCGTTTTTTGGAGCTTGAACCAACTTCTTTGGCACCCATATATTTATGATAGATGCGTGAGTGGTCCATATGGGTGTGTGAGATAGTACTAGAGTGTGTGCCGGCTCATAGGTTCGGAGTGATTCTTTTGCATATATCTCATCTTTCCTTACCCAAATCTGCTTGGTGCGGAGATGGTGCTTGGGTATCCATACTTCTCTTTTGTTTTGTGTTTTCCTTGTCGGATTGTTTGTTGTTTTTGATGTGGATGAGGCTGATGTCATCTTTAATTGGAGTGTTGGTTTTTGTGGTGACTCTTTGGGAATCCATTGCATGCTTCCTGTAGGCAAGGGTTGTTTGCCCTTGTCAGTCGTCTATTCCATTATTGGCAATGTTTCTCTTAATTTAGTTGATGGAACCATTTGACCCTCTATTTCAATCTAAACTCGTACCAGATCAGACTGCCAATCTATCTACTTCCTTTTCCATGGTTGTCCTAGCAATAGTTTGTGTTGGTTGTGATGATCTTCTACCACAAAAAATCTGTGTGAATAGACATATTGATTGATTTGAACAAATAAGGTTACTAGCCCTAATGCTTTGATCTGGTGGTCAGTATAGCTTTGCATCAGGTTTTGTGTCATTTGAAGCTCTGTCTCTTGACCAAGATGTGTATATGAGCTAAGGGAAATGACATTTCCTTGGGCTCCTGTATCAAGTAGAGTGATAGCTTCTACTTAATTATTTCCAATCTTGACCTTCATCACTAGATCCTCTCTATCTTCTTAGAATTTTCTATTGAAAACAACGTTGATCCGCATTGGTCTCCCATGTTGTTGTTGTTGTCATAGAAGCCTTTGTTTAGCCAATCATTATTTAGCTTCTATTTGTGCTTCTTCAACAATCCATTGATTTTCTTTTGTTCATTTTTTTTCACTATGAATCTACTGTAGCATCTCCTGGGTTAGTGACAGATGATACTTCTTGAGCCTGCATCCACTAATCCAGCTAGGAATTTCTTCTCCTTCTAATGTTGCAAGCTTGATGGACCCACTTGGTTACATTTTTTTCTATCACAAAGGGTCTCATTCCTTGCTTTTTGAGTTTTTTAGCATGTTGTTTCAGGGTATACACCAAGACGTAGTCCTCTGCTTAGAATTATTTTGACCACACATGCTTGTCGAAGAACTTTTTTTGGCATTTTTTTTGAGCATAGATAGATGCTATAGCTTGAAGTTGTAGCTCATCTAACTTTTCTAAATCATCTAATCTTGATGATAACTAATGACTTATCCACTCTAATTGTTTAGCTACTCTCAAAGTTGGGATTAAAAATTTGATGGGTAGAATGTCATTTAGACCAAACACCACATTGCAAGGTGTTGTGCCAATGGATGTCTTATAGACCACTATGTATGCCCATAAAGCAGAATGTAATTTTTCGTTCCAATCTGTTTGTGATCTATCACAATTTTTGTCAATACTGCAAAGTGTCTTATTAGTAGCTTTAGCTTGTCCATTGGCTTGTAGATGATATGGGGCAGATATGAAATGTGTGCCTCTATCACTCATAATTTTTATGGGTACTCCATATCTTACAAATTATATAGAAAATGTGCACTGGTTCTGACATCTGCTTTGTGTGGCTTTTGCTTCACACCATTATGTGAGATAGTCTGTTGTGGCAATGACATATTGAGCATGGGATTTGCAAGAATGTGGTGAGATTGGTCCCACAAAATCTAGACCCCACTTAGAAAATGCCCTTGCTCCCATAATTGGCTGTAGTGGCATCTCTCTTTATAGGTACCTTGGTACACTAACAATCATTACATTGCTCATATTCTTCCACATCCATGTGCAATGTAGGCCACCATATTCCCACAGTTAAGACAATCTTAGTTGTCTTATCTCCTGAGAAATGGTCCCCGCTAATTCCTCCATGTGCTTACTCTAAGATAGGCAGATATTCATTTTTTGTTGTACATATTATGAGTTGGTTATCCTTCCCTCTTTTGTAAAGTTGATTTTCAATTAACGTGAAGTCTCTAGCTTCCAACTCAATGGCTCTTTGTCTGGCTCGTGTTACATTTTTAGGGAATGTCCTTGTTGCTAGGTAATCAACCATATATTGACTCGATTGAGGTGCAATTGTTATATGAAACAATGTGGCATAATCCATCGGTGAATTGTTCTTGCACGTAGCACAATTTCAAACATATCTATGTACATCTGCATGCATATCAGGCCAATACACTCAAAGTTTCTTTAGGCGATGGTGTGTCTTCTTTAGGAACAATGGAAGGATTTCTGTACATTGGCTTCCATGAGGTATCACTCATATTCTTCTAGACTAATGTATAATTGCAATATTCCATCTAGACCTAGATGGTACAAGCATCCGCCTATAAGCTAAAAGTTTTTAGCTTGCCGGATTGTTTGTTCCTTATGGGTTTGTTCATTCTTATCAAACTCGTCGAGGTAGGTCAAAAGTGTGACTATCTCTTGAGACCACTTAGCAACCATTTTGATGTTGAAGAGGTAAGCATTGGGTATATCATCATCCACTCCTTCGGGTGTTTCTCCAATGGGTAACCTAGAGAGATGATGTGCTCTGAGGTGTGTTTTGCACTTCTTTACCACAATCATAAAATCAAACTCAAGCAATATGATGAACCATTGAACAATTATTCTTGTATAGAAAGGTTTGTTTACCATATACAAGAGAGCTTGGTGGTCTATAAAGAAGAAAAATTTGTTAGCCAAAAGATAATGCCTAAATTTCTTTATAGCATTTATCATACCTAACCCTTCTGTTCTGTAGTTGTGTAATTATTTTTTGCATTGTTCCGAGCATAGCAAACTGGGAAATCCATTGTTCCTTCTCCTGGTTGAGCCAAGATACAACCTATTTTAAATGCCGAGGTATCAATGCAAACATGGATTATTCTATCCCAATCAGGTGCTTTGAGTATTGGTGTTGATATAAGTGCATCCTTTAGTTTTGTGAATGACTCCTCACACTCTTTTTCCCAATCAAAGTCAACTATAAACCTATACAAGGGTTGTGAAATGACTGCATACATGTATATGAACCATTGATAGTATCCAGAGTGTCCCATGAAGGATTGTACTTGCTTGGTAGTAGTTGGACTTGGCATTTCCACAATTACCTTGATCTTGTCAAGATCTGTAGATATACCATTCTCATAGACAATATGTCCCAAGATTCTACCCTTCTTACCATGAAGACACATGTTTTCAGGATTTAGGCAGATTCTATAAGTTCTTCACTTTTCAAATACCTTTCTAAGATGCTCAATGTGTTCTACCCTAAGGATAGAGTGAACACAAAGGTCTTCTAGTATTCTCCAACTTTGTTCAACAGTACTGGTGTGGTGTTAAGGTGAGGCTTTTCAAGTTCCCGGATTCCCTCTTGAATTCATGTCGATGGATCCTTCACTCTAATTTTTTCCAAACATCTTCCTACCATCATCCACATGTTCAACCGTGATTGTAATAGATCAGCTAGTGTTATTGTGCATGTCACAGGTGTTGACAAAATATCTATTAGCCATTTAGAGGCGATGAATTTCTTGGAAGAGAGTCTCTGTGATGGGATTGCAATTGCATCTAATTTGGTCTCATGTTCTCCCATATAGGACGGTAGTGTTTTTAGCAAATGGGGTTGGTTTTCTATAGATAGAACAGATCCTTGGTCTCCCCAATACAACTGCATGTCTTGATTCATTTAAGATCATGTCTCAAATTCCTCTATCGTTGGAACAAACACTCCTCTTCCCTTAGCGATCTGGTTTATGCGTTTTCTTGATGCATTGCTGAGCAATGCCCAAAAAAAGGTTCATCATGCCAGATTATAATAATATGCACACAAAAACCTTGACAAAGTGAAAGATAGCTATGAGTCTACTCTCAAATGCACCATGCTGGATTTTGTACCAGCATTTGGTTGCACAATAGCACTTGATGGATGGAAAAATTGTTAGAAGAAGCCATTGATCAATGTAATGTTGATTTGTCCAAGGGGGTCCATCTTTTTAGAGGCCATCAACATATCCTTGAAAAAGAAAACTAGTACTTTTTACTAAAGGATTTATGAGTGTGCGATAGCAAATGATGGTGGTTCAAAAAATGTCACACCTATTGTTACAGACAATTTATCTAACTATAAAGCAACCGAACATGAAATTCATGTCTAATATCTTAAGATCACATGGAATTTGTGTGCAAAACACACATTAAGTCTATTTATAAAAGATATTGGAAAACTAAATTGTGTGAAATAAACTCTCTTAGATACAAATCACATAGTGAAGTTCATTTGCGAGCATCAATTTTTGTTTGCTCTGTTCAAAACAAAGTCTCCCAACAAGGCATTGCAAATTTTTTGTGCAACAAGATTTGCGACAGCTTATATGTGCTATCAACATTGCAGGATGTGAAGGCCGCTCTGATTGAAACAATTGCTAATAGACACTAAGAAACATGGCTTGCCAAGTACTCTAACTATCACAATGGTGCCCATCGATGCTCTCAGCTCATCCATTCTCCAGCTTACTAGAGAAATGTGGAGAAGATTGTGAATGTGACAAAGCCCTTTGTAGATTTGTTGCGGTTGGTGGACAAGGATTCATCTATGTTTGGAAAAGTATATTGGTATATGTCTCAAGCCATTCAAAAAGGTACAAAAGGAATATGGGTGATAGCAAGAGACAAGGCTGTAATTATTACTCTTGAAAAAAAATGGTGGGCACAGATGCATACACCATTGCGTGGTGTTGTGTTTTTGTTGGATCTTGGATCCAAAGTTTTAGTTCCACCAAGAAGCTACAAATGTGGTTGATACATCAACCTATGAAGATTGCTACAAGAAAAGTAGACTAGTGCTTTGGTACATTGCAATCACATGACACTATTGCAAATGAAATTAATAATGACAATGAGCCAAAGTGGGAGGTTCTCAAGGTTCAGACATGGAAGAGGTGGATGATATGGTGCCCGTATTTGAGCGGATGATGAGTAGGCCACAACTTGCAATCTTCAATTTGTAATGACCATGGCGTGTGCAAGAAATGTGCTATCAATTATATTTTTCAAGCTTCGATGGTTCTTATTATTGGTAAGGTGTCATTTCAATGTTTCAAACATATTCAAAAATAAATTGAAGTCTCTCTCTCTGTCTCTCTCTCTCTCTCTCTCTCTCTCTCTCTCTCATGTTGATAGATCAAATGGAGTGGATTATATTAAGATAAATAAACACCAAAATGGTCTACATTTGTTTTTTTCAACATGGTGTACAAATTATCACTGCGAGCTGGAAATAAACACAAACCATGATGTCTCAATTTAAACTTTGAGAAAAATCTCCCATGATGTCTGAGAGTTTGATTTTGTTTGGCTTGAGCAAAGATCCATTAGGGCACACTTCGTTGGTCTGATATGTTGCATTGTTCTCTTTTGGAAAATTACAGTTTGTTTTGTAAGTCTGTAATGGTTTCTTGAAGGCAACTTTCAACCTGTTTTGTAACTCCGCAATGATTGTTTGAAGGTCTTGATCATTGTGTGTTCTTCAAGAAGTAAGACAACTAGACGCTTGCGGAGAGATGGGGGAGTTTTTTCCATGTTGATAGCCACTATCTACAATTTGACCACAACCAATGTCTGTTGTGTGTGGACAATCGTCCCACTTCACTAGTCTTCTTAACATGTAGTGGATGTAGCAGTGCTGAACAAAGTAGATGGCTACTTGATTGTTGTTTGGTAGCATTTACTCTTGATGTATGAACCGTTGTAGCAGCACCCTTGCCAATCCCACATGATGGAGATCAGAGAGATTTAACGGTGCAGTCTCTTTAGCATTAGCACTGATCCTAAACAAGTTTTTGCGCACAAAGTGTTTGCTACACAACTTTCTACACTCTTTCAGGCTCAATGGCTCTCCCTCGAGCTCACCTTCATCTTCCTATGTTTATGTGATGGCGGTCAAGTCTTGGGAGACACAACAAATTTTCTTCGTTCGATAGATGATTTGCGCTCACTCATAGTCTAATTCTTTGGACATAACTGCAAACCAAAAAAATGCATTGAGAATAGATTCTCTTTAGCACTTAAGTCATTAGAACCACACACATCACTTAATTCACTTATACCACTAAATTCTCAAGTCATTAAAATCACTTAATTCACTTGAATCACCCGGTCACTCAAGTCATTGGCATCACTTGAAAACACTTAACACACTTGAATCACTTAATTACTAGTCATTAAACACTTTATTCATTTGACTCACTTAATCACTCAAAACGCTTAACTCACTTGAATCATTTAATCACTCAAGTCATTGAAACCACTTGGATCACATAATTCACTTGCATCAGTCACTTAACTTTTATAACTCTAGAAATACTTACCAAATGTGATCATCTAATGCATCTATGCATGTGAGGATCATCCTGGAAATTTTTCAAGTCATTTGACATGTGAAATATGGGACACCTCTCAAGAGGTCGATGGTTGCCTTGAGTGTGTGCTTCATATAATTTTTTGTTGGTGGATGGTTGTGAGGTGGCTCCACAAGTAGTGGATAGTTCAGTACTGATGGTCAAGTCACAAATGTCTCCCAGGATCGCCCTCTAGGAATTGGGCAATATGTTGGGTCAATCCTTAGGTGTTGAGGAGTGTTTCTATATATTGTTTCATCTATTGGATACTTTAGAAACCATCTTTGTCTCCATAGTGGTTGACTCTCCAAAATTAGTGTGGCCTGCTCCACTGTAATTGAAACTCCCTCATAATTGCCTTGTGGATTGAGGTGCAGACTAGGTAATAATTTTCTCTTCCAGAGGATGGACTCTTGCTTGAGCAGAGGCATGGCTAGCATCTCATGACCAAAAGTCTTGAGTTGTTCATCTGGTTTGATCATTAAGAGAGCAGCAGACTCAAGAAATTTGAGCTCATACTACATATAATCTTTTCCGAGTCGTTAGACATCTCAAAAATCTATCTTTTCAATTCAGCCCTGGCATCCACTTGCGAGGTTACCATTAAAGCTTAAACCTAAAAATACAAGGTAGTCACTCAAGCTTACACTTAAGTGCATAGTTACCATTAAAGCTTAGCTTATGAGTGTAAATCTACCTTGAAGCTTAACTTAATGATGCATAGATACTCTTAGCACTTAACCCTAATTGCGAGGTTACCATTAAAGCTTCAACCTAAAAATACAAGGTAGTCACTAAAGCTTACACCTAAGTGAAAATTTACCATTAAATATTAGCTTATGAGTGCAAATCTACCTTTGAATCTTAACTTAATGATGTATAGATACTCTTATCACTTAACCCTAATTGCGAGGTTTCCATTAAAGCTTAAATCTAAAAATACAAGGTAGTCACTAAAGCTTACACCTATGCAAAGTTACTATTAAAGCTTAGCTTACGAGTGAAAATCTACCTTTGAAGCTTAGCTTTATGATGCATAGATACTCTTATTACTTAACCTTAATTGCGAGGTTACCATTAAAGCTTAAACCTAAAAATACAAGGTAGTCACTAAAGCTTACACCTAAGTGCAAAGTTACCATTAAAGCTTAGCTTATGAGTACAAATCTACCTTTGAAGCTTAACTTAATGATGCATAGATACTCTTATCACTTAACCCTAATTGTGAGGTTTCCATAAAAGCTTAAACCTAAAAATACAAGGTAGTCTCTAAAACTTACACCTAAGTGCAAAGCTACCATTAAAGCTTAGCTTACGAGTGCAAATCTACCTTTGAAGCTTAACTTAATGATGCATAACTACCATTAATACTTAACCCTAATTCCAAGGTTACCATTAAAGCTTAAACCTAAACTGATACACGTAAATCTTCCTAATATTAAAACACATGGATTAATTAATCCTACTAGAAATGAAGATTACCTCCTCTAAACAAGAGGGTTGAAGTCCTTCTTGAAGAGATATGAGGCTCAAGGATGAAGGAAAGGGATTTAGGATGAAGAGGAAGGAGAGACGAGCTTCTTCATAGAACCCTCAAGGGTTTGGCCTTCAAGAGAGGGAGAGAGCAAGAGCAAAGTTTAATGGAAACCTTGATTTACTTAAGCATAATCTTGAGCATGGCAAGTATGCAAGTAGCTTAGCAATAATGTGTGTAAAATTACAAGGAGAGGGGGTGCTTATATAGGAAATGGTGGGTATTCTCTTCTCAATTCCTATTGGACCCCAATTCTCTTCTCAAATCCTATTGGACCCCAATTCTCTTCTCAAATCCTATTGGACCCAGTTCTCTTCTCAATTGCTATTGGATCCCAATTCTTTTCTCAATTGCTATTGGACCCCAATTCTCTTCTTAATTCCTATTGGACCCCAATTCTCTTCTCAAATCCTATTGGACCCCAATTCTCTTCTCAATTGCTATTGGACCCCAATTCTCTTCTTAATTCCTATTGGACCCCAATTTTCTTCTTAATTCTTATCTCTTAACTTTATCTTTCAATCAAGTTAGTCCCTTTTTCTCTAGTGCTCAATCTAAATCAGTTCCCACGTGACTTTTGATGAAGAAGTATAAAAATAATCTTAATATTTTTGGAAAAATATAGGGATGACATAATTTCTTATCTGCAATATCCTTGTCTTTTCATTCTTGAGTAAAGCCTCGTTGTCTGCATGACTTCTTTGTCGGTCTTGCTTTTTCTGAATTATTTTCTAGGCTGAAAAAGTTCTGAATGGCTTTAGGGTTTAGGGAGGGACCTTACAAGAAAAAAGGAAAAAACGCAAACTTAACCATAAAATGGAAAAATGAGCATAACTTTGTCAAAACTACTCCAAATTTGACCAAATTTCACCAGTGCATCTAGGACTACTATAGTCACAAAAGCATGAGATCACATATGAAATCTGGCTCCGAGGTACATGGACCGCAATCCATGTTGGATAACATTTTTTGAAGATATGGTGGTAACATCTAGTAGGGCTCATCAAGGTGATGCCTTGGTCCAAAAATTTTGAGGTCTGAATCACTAGTTAATAATTTAGGCCAAATCTTGGCAATTTGTTTCACACTTAGAGAATTTGGGCCTTTTGTTTGGCATGTTGGGATCCAAATGACTTGATACTTCATGGCTAGACTTGGTATAATGTTCAGGATCAGATGGTGGTGATTTTTCTTAGTCTGGTGAAAAAGAGACATGGATCGCGATCCATGTTTGGCAAGGTATTGGAGCACCCTTTACACGCATGTTCCTATAGGTCATCCTAGAACAATGGTGAAATTTTTCCAAGTTTGGAAGTGTTTTTCTTGAGTTTACTCAACTTTCCAATGTATGGTCATGTTTGTCTCGTCTTGACCATATCTTTTTTTTGGATCCATTTTTGAGCACCACCCTTGATTGATATCTGATGGTTTATTGACTCTTGATGATTTGTGCCTGAGAACCACTTTGTTACCAACTTTCCACCAAGTTTCATTATTTTTTGGATTCATCTAAAGTGAGGAATTTAGGAAGGCAATTTTTATGGCCTTACAGGTATTCCTTTGCTGTTTTGTTTTACCACTATTTAGACCTTGAGTGTTGCTTCTCTTGATCCTTGGGTTTTACACACTATTTGATTCCCTTTTGTCTTGTACTTCTTCTAGATGAAGCCACTGGAAGTTCCAAATGATACTCTAGTTAGTGGGTTAGCTTCATGTTCCCTTCCCAAGCCCCATTTCATAGTGTTTTTTGGAAGTTGGATCGTTTTAGCATTGATTAGATAAAAAATGACCATTTGCAAACTGAAAGTACCAAATCACTTGGTTTTAATGATTTTATGATCCATTTTGTGCCTAACTTGCATGGCCAGTCATCCCTTTGCCTCCTCTAGCCAATGGTCTACTTATGTCCTGTTTTGTCAGCAAGGTACATGGATCGTAATCCGTGTTGGAAAATGTTTTGCAAATCCAAGTAGTAGAGTTTGTTTTTGGGCTTATGAGAAACTTGATGCCCAGATTTTATGGGATTTAGGGTTTTGGGAACACGGATCATGATCCATGTTCCAACTCCTTTTGCAACTGTTTTTGCTTGGATGATTCTGCCAGGTGCCAGGAATCTACTGATGAGAGGGTTTTGGGTTTGCACAAGTTTTGGACTTCCCCATTGATTTTGACAATTTGCAATTTTTTTGTCTTGATTTTGATCTGATATGTTGCTTTGGTGTTCCTGGTGCATTGTGGAGCATATACAAAGGTTCTTGTAAGGTTGATGATCATACCTGTTAGATTTGGTTTAGTAAGGGCTATTGTAGTGGTTGCAGCAAACAAAAGCACGACAGAACTCCCTAAGCTTCTTCGGCTCTCTCTCTCTCCCTCAGTGAATGCAAATGAGCTTTACTTGCCCCATTTTGATTATATGTTCCCTACCTACTTGGAATGCCCCATTCATACTTACCTCCATTGCTCATATCTTCCTGTTCATATCACCTACGATTCAAACCATTCCTCATTCGGGTATTTGATCGACCAATGGCCTTTAATCTGCAGTTTTGATCCTTTAGAAGTTGGCTCAAAATCCGTTCGGTGCCAAAACTTTCCATATTTGCCATGTTTGAAGCCCTTGCTTTGAAAATTTGGCGTTCGCTCTCAGAAGTCAATTCCTACTTTTTTGGCTCGACTTATTAAGTTTTTTTGAATTTACCCTTTTTAGTTTTTTAGCTTTTAAAAATAAAAGAAAATTACCATAGTTATTATTAATTGACCAAAATTTTACCAAAATTATTGTAATCACTCATATATACGTACTCTTAGCCTGACATCTTATTTTTCATGAATGGTGTCAATATGGCTAATTATTATGCCTCCTATACGAGCTCAAAAGCTTTGAAAAACGATTAAAAGAAAATAAATAACAAGAAAATATTATATACACAATGATGATCATCTTGTTGCTAGTTTCCCCCCTTCCATAGTGAGTTGTCTCGAACGAACATGTGTCAAGATGCATGGGTACGAAGTAAGTGTCTATGCATAGCCGTATATTGTGGCTCTAGGATGCGAATGGAAGATATGTAGGGGGTAACAAAATGTGGTGCAAGATGTGGGTTCTGAATTGTATCTTCAGGGGCTATTGAGGGTGAGGTTGGTTTA
The DNA here is from genome assembly GCF_014529385.1 of Adiantum capillus-veneris. Lineage (NCBI taxonomy): Eukaryota > Viridiplantae > Streptophyta > Polypodiopsida > Polypodiales > Pteridaceae > Adiantum > Adiantum capillus-veneris. Next base: position 152,912,776 of record NC_140943.1, read on the forward strand.
AAGCTTTGTAGTCCAAACAAAAGAAGTTGAAGAAGACGCGCCCTATCTTTGACGGTGAAACCTCAGACATTGCATCTTCTTTAGATTGATGGCTCTTTTTTGGACACCACTGAAAATGCTTTGATGTGGATTTTGAAGACTGTGAGTTATTCGGCTAGCGAGTTAGTTTTGGTCTCCATTTCCAAGTGACTTTTGTGGGTTGTTGATGGTTTGGTTGTATTGGATTTGTGGTCTTAACAAAAGTAGTAGCTTTTTTTGTTTGGGTTTGGTTTGGGTTTGTTGGGGTTGGGTGGATTCGTGTGGGTTGAATTTCAGTACAACTTCTTTAAGTATCCATATTTTCTTTGGATGGGCTTGCATAATGTATTTTTCTACCCATATTTTCCTAATCGCCTTTGTAGAACATTGTGGTACCTTTTTAGAACATTGTGGTATAGGTTCAAGTGTTGGTAGAAGAGGTTCCCATAGGTGATCCGTCTGTGTAAATGGGGTGGCGAAGGATGTGTCATCTAACGTGAGTTGTAAGGTATCATCCTACCAATTTGGTGTGGCTTTATATATGCGCATCCACAACACTCCCAGAATCACTGCCTCATTAAGGTCGGTACCGTGACTACATGAAATTGATGAGGATAAGCATTTCCATCAGCAGTTATTGATAAATTGACGTGACCCAGGCTGTTCATTGTTCCTTGATTGGCCACCTTGGACCCTATATAGTATTTGGTGTTAGAGGTTCCCTTGTCATTTTAAAAAATGTTGAGTAGTTGACAACATTTGCTTGTGCTCCACTGTCTACTAATGCACGCTCTGTGGAACCATCATGAAGTTGAAGGAAATTCATAGATCTATACCACCTACCATGTACGCTCCATTTGAAGGGATGCAATTGGAGGGGGATGCATCCTTGATGCTTTGTATTTGTTCTATTCTTTTCGTTTTAATATTAGTTTGGCCTCCTCTTTTGCCTGTGACTGAATAGGCAATAATTTGTTGTTTCCTCTCATTGGTTGCATGAATCCTTGCTAACACTTCTGGTGTCAACAAAAAAAAAGTATTTTTTAAACTGGCATCCACTTATCCAATTAGGTATTTCCTCTCCTGCTAATGTCGCAAGTTTGATGGCATTGCTTTGTGATTTATCATGGATCACAAATGGTCCCTTCCCTCACTTTTTGAGTTTCTTGGAGTGTTGCTTTAGGGTATAAACATGTACCTAATCCCCTTTTTGAAACTCCTTGCTCATGATGTGCTGGTCATGGAAAGACTTCACTTGTCATTTGTGTGCATAGATCCCTGCGATTGCCTTTAAGTGTGTTTCATCTAATTGTTCTAAGATGTCTAATCTTTTTGAGAGTTCGTGCCTTGTCCAACCTAGTTGGGTTGCAACTCGGAGGGTTGGTATCAAGAATTCCATAGATAGTATAGTATTTATTCCAAACACAAGATTAAATGGAGTGGTTCCAATGGACATTTTATATGCTACATTGTATGCCCACAATGCTGATTTCAATTTTAGATCCCAATCATTCCTTGAGTCACTAACGATTGTAGTCAACACTGTGCATAATATTTTATTTGTACTCTCCGCTTGTCCATTAGCTTGGGGGTGATAGGGGGCAGATTTTTTATGGATCACCATGAATTCATCTAAAAAACTCTCAATGACGGTGTTCCAAAAGTGTGTTCCCCGATCACTTACTATCTCAATGGGTAGGCCGTATCTGGTAAAAATGTTTTCAAATAAAAATTGTGTTGTCATGCGTGCATCATTCCTATGTGCTACTTTGGCCTCTATCCATTTGGTCAAATAGTCTTTTGTGACTATAATATGTTGAGCATGTGTGCGATATGTGGACGGCATTATAGGGCCCACAAAATTGATGCCCCACTTGGCAAAAGCTTGAGCTCCATCATTGGTCTCGTAATGGCATTTTGTCTCTACACATGGCTGTCTTAGTGCGCTAGCACTCATCACACCGTTTTACATATATTTTCGTATCTGAGAACAAGGTTGGACACCATATCCCCGCATGAAGTATCAACTTGGCTGTTTAGAAATGTCCACCTGTCAGGCCTGCATGTGCTTGTTCTAGAATGGAGTTATTCGCCTTCAATGGCACATAGTCGCAATTGATTGTATTTTTCTTTTTTGTATAGTTGATTTGAAATCAGCAAATAGTGTGTCGTTTTCTCTTCAAAGCTTTTAAGTTGTGCCTTAGACGGTCCCCCCCAGGGTTGTTTTGTTTTGTAAATACTCCACAATGCCAACACCCCACTTGGGAGTTGCAATTACAACTAAAGAGTGTTGCGTGCTCCACTGGTGGTTGTTTTATACATGTTTCACATGATTTTATGTAATCATGGATGCTTCGTCCCATGTGTGGTCAGTAGACCACAATTCTCATCAAGTTTTGGAATGTTTGCGCTTTCCCATGATGAAAGCCCATGTTTTTTATGTGAGCAAGTCTTATATACTGTTTTTGCTCATTTGATTCTATACATAATCTCATGATATTATCGTTTTTTTTCTTGTAAAGTCGTCCAGCCAAAAGTTGTAGAGTTCTAGTTTGATGAATAATCGACGGTTGCTTCTCTATTTGTAATGATCCTACGGTGAGTAGAGGAATAACTTTGTCACTGCACCTTGGAACCATTTCAATGTTGAACATATAGGAATCTGGAAGGTCATCATCAATACCTATGGGTGCTTCTCCATAGATCAGCCTTGAAAGGTGATCTACTCTTTGATGCCTTATAGGAATCTGGAAGGTCATCATCAATACCTATGGGTGCAGCCTTGAAAGGTGATCTACTCTTTGATGCCTTGTTCCTTAGGCTTGACAACCACTGTGAAATCAAACTCAAGCAATATGATGAACCAATGAACGATCCTTCCCGTATTGCAAGATTTGTTTACTAAGTACAGTAATGCTTGGTGATCTACCAAAAAAATATATTTATTTGCAAGTAGGTAATGTCTAAACTTTTCAACAACGTAGATCATTCCCAGACCTTCCCTTTTCGTAGTGGTATTGTTCTTTTTTGCCTTGTTTAGCTGTGTGCTGGAGTAACAAATGGGGAAATCCATCACTATGAAAATCTCCAAGTGTTTACCGCGCTATTTTACCGCGTTTTGTAGAGAGAAGGTGAAAATTCAAGTAGAGAAACAAGAGAGAGGACGGCTGGGAGGTTTTTCTTTTTGTTTAAAATATTACCGCGACTATTTTTGATGTTATTATCACGTTTATTACCACTTGTATTGTCATGGATATTCCCGTTGTTATATCTGACAACCAAATTTAGTGCCTAAACTTTCAAATTCTAGCTTACCCCCCCCCCCCCCCCCCCCCTCCAAATTTTGGTGTTTTCCTCCTCTCAATAAAAATTAAAGAATATTGTATATAATTCTCAAATTTAAAAAAGAAGAGAGAGAGAGAGAGAGAGAGAGAGAGAGAGAGAGAGAGAGAGAGAGAGAGAGAGAGAGAGAGAGAGAGAGACAGAGAGAGGGGGAGGAGGGGGCACGAGGCGGGTGGATATAAGATTACACTTGGTTACAATTAAAATAATCATTGTCAATTGATTAACATAATTGAGCATATTCTCAAATCTAAAGAAAAGAAGAGTGTGGAGAGAGAGATGAATGGATTACACGACCAAAAAACTTCATAACTGCAAAGTATTTATGAATCATCTTCCAAAATATCTCTACATGAAGCATCATCCAATTCTAAGCCCATGGCTCCTAAATCAATAAAGAGAGAAACGGAATTGTCGTTTGTGGTTGCATTGCCTTCATCATCTTCAAGTTCTTCATCCTCCATCTCATCATCTTCATCATCATGACAATCATCCTCACTAAGACTTGCTGCCGCCGAACTTGATTCATTGACCTCCCTCTCCTCTGTTTCCACCTCGGAGGTGGAAGAGGTTCAAAGATAGTCTCCACTTCATTAGTGGAAAAAATGGTTCTCCCCCAAGGTGTTACCTGAATTACAAACCAAAGTTTTGGTTGGTGGATTGTTGGGATATAGATGACCTATAAAATAGAAGCTCAAAGTGAGTAACATTGGTATAACTAACACTACAAGCAAATAAGAATTAAAAAGGTACATGTCACTCACCTTCTCACAATTGCACTGTAAAACTAAATTGTCATGCCTCCCTGTGTGATGCACACTAGAGTCCACCATGTAGAGGCCATTCTCATGTCGTCTAGACACATTTGCAAACCACTTGCACTCAAAGATGAAGGTATGAAAGGTTTTTAAATTAACCTTTAGTATCCTTTCAATAGTTCCACAGTACCTGGCTTCATCACTGTCTGTGTCAAAGTTTCCCATGATGGCACAATCCATGGTGGTTCTACGCTCGTCAATGTGGCGCGTACGAAATGACGACCCTTTGACCACATAGAGTTAAAGGAAAGGCACTACAAAATAGAAAAATATATTAATTTATCAAATACATATTAAAGATAATTTTAAGAAATAGCGTTACAATATGGTTTAGGTATATGAGTACTCTACCTTTGGTATGTAGCCTCGTGCATACTCCTCATTCTTTGCTGGTGATGTCTTCTCCGCGCGCTTTTGCCTCGGTCATTCTCTCATGAATCCACTCTACACTAATGAGATCTGGGAAACATGCAAGGTGTCTAGGCACTGGGGGTGCCCTCCTTCCTCCATGTGCTTGTTTCCATGCTTCCCTCTCTTGCAAACACCTTGCCTTTGCCACTGTCCACAAGTCCACCCACTTGGTCATAATCTTTGCATTGAGCATACAAAAGTTATTGACCACTCAGGATAGATTCATATCCATGTTAAGTAGTTTCACTTTTCCACTTGGCAAGTGTGAAGTCATCCTTGCATCTTCCTCGTCTGACCACATGCGAGGCATGGAAGGATCAACTTGTGCCAAATACTCTGATATGTAAACAAATGCCTCTTAAACGATCCACCCTTTGGCCACACATGCCTCTGGTTGAGACCGTAGCCGCACAAAATCTTTGAGAGTCTTTAAAAACCTCTCTAAGAAGAACATCCATCGTGCGTGCACTACTCCACATATAGCGATCTCCTCCACCACGTGAACCAAGATGGAATTTGACTAAGAAGGACCGATCGAGGAAATGCATCTTCAATGGCACACACAATTTTTGTTGCAAGTGTTTGAGCAGCAGGGATAGCATCTTTTTCGATTTCCTTGGAGCTCACAAATCTGCAAGAAAACACACAAGGATACACTAAGTGCTAGTTGAAATTATTGTGTACATAAAAAAGGTGTAGTTGAGTGGAGTATTTTGATGTACCTTACTAGCTCTCCTAGTTTGAAAATAGCGTCCCTGACTTTCTTGTCCCAACATATACACATACTCACCGACAGAATGAACTACAATGTAAATCAGGGAAAGGGAAAGTGAGTGATAGTCATACACACAAACTATAGATAGAATAGGGAGTATGAAGATTCCCTGAAGCATCTTGTGCCAATCATGGGACTTCAACCTATACAATTGAGTGCTTCCACCCTTCTTTGCTTTTGTGAAAGCTCCCTTTAGCGACCTCATGTATCCTGTTGGTGTGTAAATAGAGGCAATGGTACCCTTCACCTTGTCTGATTCTTCTTTGGCTAGCATCCATGGTGCTTTAGGAAGCACAATATTTCCATTTGGGGCACGCCGTGGAGTAGTAGAGGCATGGAGACATTTTAAAAGCCTCAAATCCTCCCTCGCACCCAAAGAGTCCTTCTTGCCAATAATGTGG